>NW_004524704.1:2264029-2295445 GCF_000260255.1 Octodon degus
CCTGGGATGGAGTGTTCCAGAGGGAAGGAGGTTCCTGGGATGGAGTGTTCTGGAAAGAAGGAGGTTCCTGGGATGGAGTGTTCCAGAGGGAAGAGGGTTTCTGGGATGGAGTGTTCCGGGGAGAAGGAGGTAAGTCATCTTGTGGGATTCAGAGAGATGCTCAGTGTGAGAGCTGGAAGAGGATTGTGTGACTTCCTTTTAGAGATGGAGAAACTGAGGCTCAGAGAAGAAAATGACTTGTGAGAGGTTGCATAGCCATTTGTGGTCAGAGTTAGGGACAGAGGCTGGGACTCCTGGCTCTCCACCTCTTTGAGCAGCCATTGTCAATGAGTCTCTGCCTCTCTTGACCTCTGGTCCCTGCTGGGTGGGCTTTCTGATGAGCTCGGGTCCCAGGGTTGCCAGGTACCCTGGTAGGATTTGGTTGCCTCCCAATGGCCCAAGCCAATCCTTCCTCTCTCTTCCTTCCCAGAAGCAGTGAAACACCCTGTGGGGCTTCTCTTTTCTTTCCAAGTAACAGCCAATCTCTTCTTCTGAAGCTGGAGCTTAGGAAGCCTTTGCAGGTGGTACACGTCAGGCCTGCTTTGAGCTTGTCTGCATGGCAGCCATTGACATCTCATACAGTCAGCTGTTATTTCAAAGTAGCATCTAAATCTTCATGATGTGTTTTGAGTTGGCAGTAAGAATTTAAGGCACTTGCACTTGTCCCAGTGTATTCTTTGCCCTCGGTCAACACAAGCCTTCCCAGTTTCCTCTTGGTCCTTTGAGGTTTTTGAACAGGGAACACAAAGGACAAGGCCTGGATTACAAGAAGCTTTTAGGAGACAAAGCCCTGGCACAAACAGTGCTCCAAGATGCTGTGCTGGGAGAAACACCCCTCTGGGCTCTGATTTCTGTCCTGCAACCCTGACTCACTCCTTTCTAAGGAGGACTAGATTTTTATAGGACTAGAGGGTAAAGTTGTAAAACATGGATGCAGAGCTTGGTCCAATGTAAGAAACTATCTCCTAATCATCAGACCTAAGATCACTTGTACCAAGAATGAGACCAGCAGGTTGGTAACTGAGTAGAAGTGAATTAGGTACCTAGGGAAGAACTTCATGCTGTGTTGGCCCAGAGGCGCTCTGCTCCAGTTCCTGCATTGCACTGCTGGACAGAGTAAGGCTCAGAGGGAAGAAGAGATTTGGCCAAGGTCACAGACCCAGATCTCTTGCCCAGAAAGTTTTCCACAGGCCACATGCATCCTCTCAGGGTCCCAGGATGATGAGTGTCCCCCTAGGTCAATGTGTTCACTTTATTTGGTTTTCCAAGTACCATGGAGTGACTTCTGGACATGCGGGTACAGCCTCACTGGGCTGGACCAGGGGGAGCAAGCCCCAGGGAAAATCCCAGCTCACCGCTCCACCTGGAGCTCCCCAGCCCCTTTTGGGGAGCTCATGTGTTCCCATAGCCAGTCCACGTAGTTAGAGACCTTTGTGTACACTCCATACACCTGCTTGCTGCCACACTCTTCGGGCCCCCCCCAGGACACTAGGCCCTGAGCCACCCAGCGCTGGTTCAGGTCATCAAGGATGACAAAGGCCCCCCCACTGTCTCCAAGGCATGTGTCCTTGCCGCCCTCATAGTAGCCAGCGCAGAACATATTCTCTGTGACACTGTAGTTTCCCGAGCGAGACTCGTAGCTGGCTTTACACTCGCTGTGTGGCACCACAGGTAACTTGACATACTGCAGGATATCTGACAGGGTTCTTGTGCCACTGCTAATTATGTCATCGACCGTTACATTAGGACTGGAGATGCCCCAGCCTGCCACCAGGCCCAGCATGTGAGGGGCTGGGCCTTCAGTTTCCGGCCTTGGCAAGCAGACAGGCATGACATGTGGTCCCAGAGGCACCGGCTCTTGCAGCTGCACCAGAGCTATGTCATGATTGTAGTTCTGGATGTTGAAATCCGGGTGGAGAACCACTCGGGCGGCTGAGCTATTGACGGCACCTGATTTGTCCCGTACATCATGCAGGCCCAGGTAGACAGTGATGTGCTCCTTAGAGACAGGGACCACCGTGTTCCCCCTGCGCTGGGACCGCAGCACGTGAGCTGCTGTGAGGATCCAGGACTCGGAGAGCAGGGCCCCGCTCCCAAACCACTTGTTGTCTGGCACTCGTGAGGTGTCTTCTACCACTATTAGGGCCTGCCAAGGAAAGAGGCCGGGCTCTGCATTGCGGCCTCCGATAATCCGCTTGACCAGGTTTGGCAGAGAGCGGGAGGGCTGACCACACACTGTGAGAAGAAAGGGAGTAGGGACAAGAGACAGAGACTGATTATGGCAGGCACACAAAAAGAAGTGCTAAGAGAAATGCCCACGTCACCCACTGTCGATTATGCCACCATGGGGCCCTTCCGCACCCGAGTCAGCTAGCCTGGGAGCTCTGCCCTTGGTCGTTTTCTGTCTCAGACCCTAGGGTGGCCCAAGAGTAGCTGGAGCTGGAGCCTGCTCTGGACCTGATCGTTTCATGCGTGGGCCTTCTCCATCCTGAGATACACGTGGCTGAGACTGCTTTGAGCCTGGACTCTCCATAGCCAGGTTCAGCCCTAGCAGAGCCACATCTCTGCTTCCCTCGGAAGAAACGTGGCATCTCAGGAGGCTGCTGTGATATGAGCGCCCAGAGAATGTCTCTCTCCACATCACTGGCATAGAGGGACGGGAAGCAGTGGAGAGAGGAGCTGGCAGGTTGCAGCACAGACCACACTGTGACAGGACACTTGGGGCTTGGCTCAGCGGTCCCGTTGCCCATGTGACTCTGACTCAACACCTTTCCTCTTCAGACTTCAAGTTTTGACCTGTCAGCTGAGACAGCTGGTCAAGATAATCTCCAGAAACCCTTCAGAATGTCAAGTTCCTTGGATGTTTATTCCATTTGCTTGGTTAACCTTAGTGAATTTATAACATGCTGCAGAGCTTAAGAGACCTGTTTAAGGTGACATGGCCTGATTCTAAGACATGTCTTGCCTTGTGTTTCCACATTGCCTCGTCACAGATTGAGACCATGGCTGTGGGCCATCATATCCTGCCTTGCTGGCCTAAAAGACATTGATGTCTATGGATTAAGGTCTAGGATGTACACGATCATGGGGAGGTGGCATAATCCACAGGCAATGATGCATGAGCCCTGCTCAGGGTCACCCATCATTGCACCCTGGAGCCCCGTGTACCTTCGAGGGAGGAAGAAAGGGCTGAGCAGACTTCATTCCTCTGAGCTGCAACCAAGCGTGCACAAGCACTACCAGCCTCTTGCCACCAGACGCCACCCGCCCATGGCAGAGGGTCTTTAATACCAGACCCCACTGGTTAAGTGCAAGCTGGCACGGACCCTTCCCAGGCAAGGTGCTTGAGCCAGGGAGGGAAGTGTGGCCTGAGTGTGAGCCTCCTGCTTGTGGCACTTACCCATGAGACACTCTTGAGTTGTGGAGCCTTGACACAGTCCTTCAGAGACCAGACCAAGGGACATTTGAGTTTCCTTGGCAACTTTGAGAGGCAGGGTTTCAAGATTTAATGCTTTTTGGATGCTCTTATTCCTGATGCCAAATACTTCTCGTGTGATCCCAGGGTACCCTGTCATTCACCCCAGGCCACATGCTGATGGGCTTTTGTAACTCTCTGTGACCTGGCCTTTTAAAGTTAGCAGCTAGCCTACTGTTCTACCAGCAGCTTTCAAAACGATATCTCAAGGCAATCTATAACTGGCATTAAGTAATGACTCATTTAACATGGAAAGGCTTTCTTTGGTACAGGACGCATTGACAGCTCAGTCTATGATTACAACAAAGTCCATGGTCAGGGCTGAATGTGCCTTCCTACGTCCAGGTGCTAGAAGTGTGCTCCAGGTCGCAGAAGGCTGAGAACCTGAGGAGCCTTAAAGAATGGCTGATTTACAGATGAGAAATGGATTTAGAGACAGTCACTGTCTTATTCTAAGTTATTAATGCTGGAGGAAGTTGAAGTTGTTGGCTCTAGCTCCATTTTCCCACCAAGATGTGGTTCTTCCTGAAGTGCTGTTATCTCTTCTAGCATCTGAATGGGACAGCAGACCTTCAGGAGAGCTCCTTGAAGCGAGAGCCATTCCTTTTCCTTCCCTTGTTGAGTAGGTGCATGCCATAGCACCTGCTGAAATCGGGCCATTTTTATTAGTTGCCACCACTCTCCTACCAGGCTTTCACTGGGACAAAGAAATATTTTTGAAAGTGATGGCTTGCACTATGCTGGAGCCTCACTTATTTTCCAAAAGACAGTAGTTACTGCGGGAAGGCCCATGGGCCATGGGAGGGAAAGCCTGTGAAGCAAAAATGTGATCCTCTGGGATTCTGCCTGTATGAGGGTGACATAAAATATGACCAGAATGTGAGAAGACTCTGCATTACTTGTGTTGACATCAAAAGTCTTGGGTTTCATATCCCAGCTCTGCCACTCACTCTCTGGCTAAAGCCCTGAACAAATCACTACCCTGTTCTTGTCCTCAGTTTTTGCACCTGTAAAACAATGGGCATGAATACTATTTGTTTAGCGGTCTGCCTGGAAAGATGGGCATTTGGATGCTAGATAAAGTGGATTTCACCATACTGACTTGCATCCGGGTTCCTTTTCAATCTTTTAGGAGGAAAGACTCTGGAAGCTTCTGTGTTGGCCCAACAATACACTATGGCTCTGCCCAGCCCTGAGCGTTCAAATAATTTTATGACTCACTGTATCCAGGATGCTCTGCACAAACAGAGGATACTGCATATTAGGAGTTCTAGAAAGCCCCGGATGTCCTGGTCTCTGCTGAGGCATGAAATCTCAACTCCGGAGAGATAAGCTCACTCATCAATGATCACAGCTAATAAACAGCACCATCACCATATCTTCCTCTTTCTGAGCCTCACACATGACCTCCCAGGACACAGTCACTCCGGGTTTTCTTTATGCTACCTAATTTTTTTTTAGCAAATTTGAATCTCTGGTTTGCCACGGCTCTACCACCCTTCTCTTCCTGGAGGCTTCACCACCTGGTCTCCTTGCTCAGGCTCACTGCCAAGGCAAACTGAGGCGAGTGGGGTCCACAGAGTGTAGGTACGATGCCCTTTTCCTCTTTCCACCTCTACACAAGCTCTTTCCTATACGAAGTCTTTTTCCCTGCCGCTCATCCTCCTATTCCAGAACCACTGTGCGCAGTCACTTCCTCTTGTGGGGATCCTTTGCAGTTGTGATGGTTGAGAACTGACCCTCAATGCACTCACGTTGTTCACTTTTGTGGGATTAATGGTAAAAAATGCCTTAGTCCTGCCTTTGTGATGTCTAACCTTATTTCTAAATGCCTACTGAATGAAGTCATGGAAAGTTACTAAAATGTGCCGTTCACATAACGCACTCTCCCAGTTTACCCAATACTTTAATTCAGCAAAATACAAAAGCCCCCCAGTGCTTCACCATAATGCAGGGCCCAAGTACACATCTGCAACCAGAAAGGGCAAGGACTTTTCAGTGTTCTTCAGGGCTGTCTTTAATGGTTGTATCATTTATATACTGCTATCCTAAATGATTTAAGCTCAAAATGTATACATTACTATAATATTAAATTGGATTTTGTGGCATAATTGTTTAACCCTATAGTTTATGATCTGGGGTAAACTTTTCAAATTTGATTTGAACGTACATGCATTGTGATTGCAATGCATGGCATTTATACATTTAATTCTGAAGCAAACTTCTTCCAAATCTATGTGCATTGTGGCACTTCTATTTATTTATTTATTTACTTATTTTTATGCATGTGGTATACGGTCTCACTATGCAGCTCAGACTCCTAGTGATCTTCCTGTTTTCAGCCTTCTCAGGGCTGGGATTATAGGCATGCGCCACCAGGTCCAGACACAGTGGCCAGCTCAGCTCACCTGGTAGGTGAAGCTGGTGTGGCATGTGGTGCCAGGGATCGAACACTGGTCCCTGTGCTTGCCTAAGCAGGCACTTAGTCCGCTAAATTATCTCACTAGTCCTCATCATGATACTTCTGTTACCATAAATTTCTCTAAAGTTGGGCCAGCAGATAAATCAGGAAGAAGGCAGCAACCAGAAGAACTTGGGCACAGGGCTCCTTGGAAGAATACCTTACTCTGTCCCATAGCCTTTATTCTTTGTCTCATGTCATCTTGATAGCCCAGTAAGTACTGAGGACAGGGTACCATTTTTCCTGATGTTCCTAGTACACATGCACACTGTTAGATGAAAAACCTGGGGTGAAGCAAGCAGACCGAGACAGAGAAGAGGAAGAAGGGCTTTTGGGCAGACAGAGTAGGCCAAGGGCAGACACGGTTCATGTGAGGTGTAAGGCTAGGACTCCCTTTACTCTTCAAGATATCTTTTAAGAAACAACTGAAACATCTTCCCGCTCAACTGTCTATCAACAGCAAAAAGGCAGACATAGGGCCCTGGGGCTGTGGGTGAGAAACCCTAAAGTAGGATGTGGAAGATAAGGTACCTGGAAGGCAGGTCGGCAGGCTTCTCCCCAGCACTTCATTTGTCCAGATCCCTTGGGCAGAGCAGGTGTATATTCCTGGCGAGAAACGGGGAGAGGAGAGAAAGTACATGACTGATCCGGAGCACGCAGAGAAGGGAATTGGGTTCTGAGGCTGTCACTTGGCAGCAGTCTTCCAAATGGCCTCTCATACTGCTTCTCTGAGCGGGTTCTCTCTGCAACCTGAAGGGTCTCTCTGAAATTGGGATCGGACCATGTCCTCCTCAGCTCGGAGTCACTGGTGCATCCTTACGGTCTTCACAGAGAAGCACCCCCCTTTTTGGTAAAGTGCTGTGCAGCCTGACTTCCAGCTGCATGGAGCCCATCTGTCCCCCACCCAACCCAGTGTTCCTTCCTCCCCCGGGCAGGTGCCTCCCATGCACTAGCCAGAGAGACCTTGGTTCATCAGCTCTCTGCAACCCATGTACCCTACCTCCTCCTTTTCATTTAACTCTGCCATAAGCCACATTGGTGTCTGTGGTCCTATGGAGTAGCACAACAGCTCTGTGATCTGCACTGCTATTTCCTTGTGACAGTGAGGATTTGAAGATGCAGAGAAGCTAGGAGACATTCCCTAGTGCTTGCATGCCACCGAGGCAGGGGGGATGGGTTTTCCATCTCTCTGAGGCTTCCTGAGCATGTCGGGGTACCACAAAGCCTCATTCTTGGGAGAAGTGGGCATGTGTCCAAGTGGCTGTCCCTCCAAACCTTCACCATAGGTGTGATTACTGGTGGCCCTTCACCCTTTGGCCCATAGTGCTTCTGCCCAATGTCTGGGGCAGCCTGGGCCTCCCTGCTTAGTGGTGTGGTGAGGTACAGATGAGGACAGCACAGCTGTGCTTCAAACTTGGTCAGGGAATGCACTGAGCCACCTGTCAACAGACAGCTCTGCCCCTCACCCCTCAATTCCATCCTGTGCCTACTGGAGAAACAGGTCTTTGAAGGACTCCTTCGAGGCTTGCCAATGGCTCTGCTCCTGCCAGACATTATAGTTGACTGGCAGAGACTGTCTGAAGTTGCAGTCCGGGTCATTTCCTGGAAAGCCCTGCTCAGTTTCATACCATATGAATGAATTTATTTGGGAGAACTTGGGCTTAAATTTTTTTTTACTGCTCTTTGTTGGGTCCTGCTCCACCAACTAGATCTGTGCTCATCAGTAGAATCAGTGTTAGGGGGCTGGTGAGATGGCTCAGTGGTCTAAAGCACCTACTTAGAACAAGCTTACACATGGACCGCAGTTCAATCCCCCAGCACCACATGCCAGCCAGCTCTGCCCCCTGGTGGGCAGAGCTGGACACACACACACACACACACACACACACACACACACACACACAAATAAATAAATAAATAACGGTGTTAGGGAAGAAGACTGGGTCTTGGTCCTGAGATTCAGGGTCCCCATCTCTAAGTACACTGTTGACACTGGCTCTTGGGCAGTGAACACCAGGTGAGAACACTTCATGCATCACAGGGTCCCATGGACCTGTGCCTGCTATTACTAAAACAGCTGTTCCAACTCCCAGCCTGATGCTGGGGACCAGAAAATGGGGAGGAACATGGTAATTCAGGATGGAGAACTTACCTGTGATGTTGTGAAGCATCTTGTAATAGGGCTGCTGGCAAGAGAATCTGATCTCAGACTGGTAAGTGGTGAGGTTGTTCCTCGTGGAGAAGGTAACCAACCCATGTTCCAGCTCTGCTGGGGCTCCACAGTCTACAACTGAGAGAGAAGTGAGGCCCTTTAGTTGTCTTCTGCATGTTATCTTAGTGCCATTAGACAGATCTGTCTTATACAGATGTGCAGGTTACGAATCACATATTAATTATCACTATATCCAGAGTCCTGGGAGAATTTCTGGTAACAAAATATGTTTCTAGAGTCCCAGTCAAGCAGCGTTATAGTAGCCAATCTGGGTGGTGCTCATGGGATTGTGTAGTGTACAACTTACACAGCCACTCGTGGCCTTGCTTTTGGAGTTTTTCCACTAGGAGGCTACTATCTGATCAACTCACCTGACACGAGGTCACTTTTAGGACAGGCACAGGTCTGCAGAGACAGGAGGAGACCCTCATCTCCTCTGCAACATATCCTTTCCTCAGCTTCCAGCCGTATTATGTAATTTCCTCTGCTTATTTTGCCCAAGCTTGAAACCCATGACTCAGAAAGAAAATTCTGGGTGAAATGAACCAAAAAATCTTCTGTTCTTTTAGTCCCAACCATAGGCTACTTATGAGTAGTTAAAGTGCATATGTTGGAGCTTGGTGCACGCGCGTGTGCGCGCGTACACACACACACACACACACACACACACACACACACACATCAACCAAACAAAACTACATAGGCTCTTCCAGCATGCGTAGACAGCCATTCCTGGCTGCCTCTGCTTGGCCATAGAAGGCAGGAGAGGGTCTGAGTGGACCAACTTCTACGCTTCTCCTGTTCACTTTCTCCAATTTTTGGTGGCTGAGTGTTGCTGTTGGCTTTACTCACACTACTGAATGTAACCAAAGATTCCTGTTCTCCTCTTGGGTTTTGGGGTGCTTGCTAGTCCAGTCAGCTCTCAGGGAGCTGGCAGCACTGGTGGGGTTTGGTGTGAGTCAGCCAGATGCGGTGCATCTTTTCATGGCTTTGTTAGAGGCTGAAGGTCTGATTTACAAAAGGCTTTTCAGGAGCCTCATTAGGAACTATCTCTCTCTCCTAGCTTTAGGTATTAACAGCCTAAGGCAGGTTTCAAGAATCAGAGGAAAACTGGAATTTTATAAGTGGAAAGGGACCCTCAATAGGCAATCTAGAATATTCTCTTATTCAGATAAACCCAGAGAGAAGACTTGACTTTTCTAAGGTCACCAGTGTGTCAGAGGGAGTACTAGGTCTACTCTTGAACTCAGTGCCTTTTTAATAAATGGTGCTGATATTTTCTGAGGATCTGTTTTCCTGCTAAAGGGTGTATATTTGATGTTATCTGGCTTTGTGGTGGACATTAATTGTCGCTATTTCCAGAGTTCTGGTGTAAGTTTGAAATTCTACCTCCCCCTGATTTCAACTTCTCAGCTAGGAAATAGAGGTGCAGTTTAACATTGTGCTAAACATTGTGTTTTTAGCTTTAGGATTCCTAATTCATCCTTTTCATCTTTAGGGAATTATCTAATTTAAATGTGTAGGATTTCAGGACCTTATGGTTTGGAGAGAAAAGATTCAGGAAGGGAGTAAATGTATGTACTTCTCATCTTCAAGGGAGACAAAAGAGGGCCAGCCAGATAGCTCAGTGGACTAAAGTGCCTGCTTAGGCAGAGCGCAGTGGCCAGGGTTCGATCCTCTGTGTGCTGTGCTGGCCCTGCCCACGGGGTACGCTGAGATGGTGATTGAGACTAGGCATGGTGGCGTGCACAAATAATCCCAGTGCTTAGGAGGCTGAAAATAGGAGAATCACTACAAGTCTGATCTATGCGGTGAGACTCTGTACACCTTGTACTAAATACATAAAAAAAGAGGAAGGCAAAAGCCACAACACACACAAATGAACTACAAAGCAAGCGAACAAACAAGTGTTTTCTTCCTTGGCTTCTAACTTCTATGGAAAAATCATTTTCATTTGCTTTGCTCACCCAAAAGCACAGACACCCTTCTACTTTATGAAGTGCATGCATAGAAGTTAGTATTAGAGCAAGACAAATAATATTTATTATTTGAAACTACAAACAATCTTAAATTTATTTTCCTGCTCATACTCAAGGTAGAGTTTTCCTCTTCTTTAGGAAATTCCACTGGCCAACGCCTTGATATTGGATTGCTCTTATTTCCTTTAATGTTTTCTGGAAGCTCCTTTGCTGTAAAGTACCCTTGAGATCCAACTGCCTGGTTCCTAGATGAATTCCACGGCTACCCCTGGGCTTGTGTGGCTGAGGCTGGTGGAGAGATATTTTCTTGGCAGAGAGCATGATTTCACATGGCTCCGGGGAAGTGATTCTACTCAGTGATAGATCTGGTTCTAAAACCAGAGAAAGAGGTTGGTAAGCCCTGGAACGCAGAGGGTCATTTCTATCTGGTTGCAGCACATGGGGAAGGGTAACCTTCTTCCCACAGGTACAACAGCAGGCAAAGAGCCTTCTCGTTCTGGGATGCGGAGGCTACTTCCTTCGCTAGGGCCCTGATCGTGCCTGGTACAGTCAGCACAAGTGAGCTTCTATGTCTCAGCCAGCCCACCCTTGCATCAGGAAGGATCTCCTGCTTTCTTGTAAAGCTTTCTCTGGTGCTTTCCATAGTCTGGAATCAAAATGCCTGCTTTTTCCCATTTCCTTGTCCTTTTCTGCTCCTCTAGTATGTCTTTGTGGTTGTCACTTGCCTTTTATCCTTCTTAGCATGCAGCTCTGAGGTCTCCATGGAGAAATACACACATTCATCTGTCACTGCCTCTCAGGACCAGGCATTAAGCACTGGGCCTCTGGACAGCCTCACCTTCTTCTGTCCCCACATACACTTCAGTGGCCTTTCCATGGGCCACCTTCTGCTGCCTCTGCTTTCTGGATTTGCTGAGATCATCACCACTGCCTGAGACACCCCGTGTCCATGTAGTCATCCCTCAGGTCTTGATCAAATGCTACTTCTTCAGAAAATCATTTCTAATTCTTCTGACTGGACAAGTCATCCTCCGTGTTCCAGAATTATCTCCCATGGCCCTCTCTGATGGTACCTGTCTTACATTGCCTGGCATTGCAACTATTTGGATACATGTGAAATCTCCCTCTGCCACGAAGATTCCCTCTATCACTATGAGTGTGCGAACATTCATGCTGTGTGCGTGCACAGACATTTTTCAGCTGGCACTGGTCATCAGCAGCCAAGGATATCCCTATGCTAGGATGGCACCTCACCCCCTGGCCTGCTCTATAGGCATGCTGGTAGTATCCTGCCCTCACCAAGCGGCCAATTACTGGCTCTTGGTAGCTGGAGAGTTTCAGTTGAATGCAGAAGTCCTCAGAGATGCATGTCCAGACCTCACGTAGACTGGATCAGAGCTTCTGACATGCAGGCTCCACAGTCCTTCACCATTTATGCCATAGGCATGTCCACAGAGCCAGCCCTGGGGCCCAGTGCCTTCACAGGTGATGCTTGTTTTTTCAAATACTTTAACCAGCAAATTTTAAGAAACACAAAACTCACAAACCCCAGAGGAGAGAACCTCTAATAACAGATTTTCAGCCCTGTGTGAAGTATGAGCAGAGCGGATACTTCTGTGAACGAGAGCATATACAGATTCCCCTAAATCCATACTACTGGGTTATTATTCATTTTACCTACTCATGATTGTTAAGGAAGTAGCAACAGATGCAGATTTTAAAGTCATAAAGTCATTGACATTTTGGGTCACTTGCATTTGAAGTGTGGAGTGGATTAGAAACCAAGGCCCACATCAGTCTGGTTGGCCAAAGGTTGCTTGATGGTGTGTGAAACCTTGTGTCTCTAACTGACAGTTATTTGCTTTGAGAAGAGTCTAATCCATTTAGAGGGCCTAAAAATTGTTCATCGTCTTTTTGTTACTTTCTGAAGCAATGTCTGAAGGACTAGTGAACCCTCAAAGGTTAATTGTTCTCAGGCATCCAGCAGCTTCCACTGCTGAGATGTATTGCTCAGTTCAGCATCCATGCTGATCCACACCACAACGGGCAATGGGGTGCTGGCAGGCCGGGAGGGGTGGGGTAGCTCTGGGGCCCCGGGTCTTTGAGATGGATCCATTCCTGGGTGTCTGCACTGTGTGGGATTTCCATCATTCATCTGTCACTCGCTCTGCCTGGAGCTCGCTCTCCAAATCAGTCTCGCTTTCTGGCACCATGGTGGAGTCAGAGTGGAGGCAGGAGACAGAGGAAGGAATCAGAGAGAGGAAGAGAAGGAGAGAGACAAAGAAGGGAAAGAGAAAAATTAGCAAGCAAAGCAGAAATAGTTGATGCAGGAAATAGGGAAATCACTCCACCAGAATTGATTGAGAATGCACAGTTTAGGGACAGCCAGTGTAAAGGAGAGTCTGGGATTGTTGAATTTGTAGCATTCTAGAGTCCACACAGTCATATGCCCTGGCTCCTTGGGAGGGCAGCATGAAATTCTCCCTTGTAGGGAAGTTTGCACTCATTAGGTCCAAGTTCTCCTGCGATGGAGAACATTGAGTAAAACAGGTCTTGCCTTTACATCAAGGTGGAGGTGGACCAAGAAAACAATGCAAAGTTGCCACTTCCTGTTCTGGTGCACGCGTATTTATTACTTACTGCACAATTTTATCTATTCCTGGCCCCTTCCTCCAGCACCCCTGGGACTCTCAGCCCACTATGAAGAAGTAGAGTCATCTTTTCTGTTCTTTCTTTTTTTCCCTTCTTTGTTACTGTTTCTTTCAGTGCTGGGAACTGAATCAAGAACTTTGCACATCCAAGGCAAGTGGCCCACCACTGAGCTGTAGCCCTAGGGTCATATTTTCTTGAAAGGACAGAGAATTCTATTACATCCTAATATAACTCATAAAAATAGTACTTTTCATTATGGTAGTACCATGCTTCTATCATTGCTTTCATTTTTAACAAAAAGCATGTGTCTCATCAGGGAAAAATAATAATAACATTCCCTACTTTCCAAAAGGGAAAATGAGAGACACGCATCCTCTCCCTGATGAGTGAACTGGGCCAGATGTAGAGAGGGAGAAGCTTTTATTGAGCAGTACTCGTACCTGGTCCTCTGGAGGTGTGGTGTGCATATCTACCTGGTTAGTTCTCAGAACACTCTTGGGGTCAGGAGACTGAGGCCGAAAGAGTCTGAGTGGCTGCCTTAGGGATACTCAACTCATAGGATCTGGCTTTGAATCTGGAACTTCACTATTGTACAGCTGGATTCTGCCCTAAACATCTCAAATCTTTTACTTCCTTCAAAATGACTTTTGCTTTCTCCTGCGGTTCCTGGCTTAGGTCCCAGTCACAGCATGTGTGTTAAGCTGGTTGTGTTGGGCTTGAGCTCCTCCAAGCTGGATCTGATCTTTCCCACCTGATTCTCAATAGAACTCTGCTCAGGCATGCATTCAATGTTAATGCAGACTTTTCCTTTAGAGTCATAAAATTCCTTTGTTTTCCCACTCTGGATCCTGACTCTAGCCACATCATCATATAAAGAAGAAAGACAGGCATGTTAGGCTTCTAAATTCTGCCTGAAATTTGTTCTAAAGAAGTCCTCCTGTCTACCAGTATCCTCTTTGGTAGGAGCCATTTAGGAGGAAGAGAATACGACAGCACACCAAAGCCTACATGAGGAGTGGTGACGTGGGGATGAATGGGACCAACCCTAATTCTTGACTTCTTGTTCTCAAGCCATTTCTTTCCTTCCCTGACTTAGGCTGTCACTGTACTTCATTTCATCACTATTACCCAATGTGACTTTCTAAAACTATAGTGCACACAGTTCTTGCACTGAAATCTGTTGGGTGAGAAGGGAGAGGAGTTAGTAGGTATAAATTATATTTTTATGATGGTCAGTAAAGGATTTATATGGGCTATATTATTTTAGAGCCATTGCCATACATTGGTGGCAGTACAAACTATCTTACAGTTGAGATAAAAGATCTTGCCCATGGTCAAAGAGGGCGTTAGGAGTACAGCCGAGGTACAAACTTTAGGCCTCAAGAGCAAGTAAATAGCTGTATCTCCTCACTTCCTATTGGGCCACTGTGCTGGCCCAAGAGCCACATCACACAGCCCTCTGTGGATACAGAGGATGGCCATGTAGATTAAAGGATGACTCAGCCCTGGGCACCATTGCCAAACTGGTTTCCTGAGTTAGCAATTGTCAAAGCTCGATTTCAATCTGGCAAAGCTGCTATTTCTTTAGTAAGTTTGGCAACCTTTCTGGAGATGGAGGTAAAACTTAATATTTAGAAAGTAAACTGGGGCCCACAAAAGTTTGCTTTGAGATCCCATGTGTTGTTGCAGGAAGGGACATTAGTGTCCTTTTTGTCTAGCTCTCCTGGGTCTCTTGAATTCCTGCCTGTGTCCCTCTTAGACAGCTCCTGTCAAGCTTTTTCCATGGGTGGTCTCTGTTCCCAGCCCACCAGCAGAATGGAATGAATCATCCTTATGTTGAACCCATTTGGTTTCCTTACTCTTACAGGTGGGTATCTTACTGCTCCAGGTTCCATCCTTCAGACACTCAATCTGCAGTGTGTCCATCACCACACCATCCTGAGAAGAAACCAGAAGGCAAGGAGAAAAGGGGAGTGGGGTCAGTGGTTGTTTTCCAGGGAAACAAACTCATACTCTAAACATTACTGAACCTAACTGGGATTTTCCACACATGGGCCTCCAACAACAAGCTTGAGGCGCAGGGTAAGATAAACAATGAATTCCACAGCCCATTTTATATTCTGGAAAAGGGTAAAAGTCATGTGATTGAGGGTCTGGGGCAATTGTAAGAGAGAGAGAGCCATAGTCTTGACTCCTGGTCTTAAACTTGAACAAACAGTCAACATCCCCCGGAGGGCTTGTTAAGACAGACTGCTTAGCCCTGCCCCAGGATCTCTGATGCAGTGGGTTGATCTACCTAAGAATTTGCATTTCCTGCAAGTTTCCAGGTGATGCTGGGCCTGCCAGTCCAAGGCCCTTCTTGGAGTACCATAGAGACCAGTGGTCCTCGAGCCTAACTGAGCTTTACGTTCACCTGGAGAACATGTAAAACATACTGAGCACTGGTTCAGTTTCAGATGCTCCTTTAGTTGATCTGAAGTGAGATTCAGGGGATGATTTGCTTTAGTTTCAACTAGAAGAACCAGTGCCTGTCTGCTTCCTTTCAAAACTTGACTTCCCTTTTCTGTACCCCGCTCTGCGCTCAGAGGCCTGATGAACTATGTTCAAGCCCTGATTAGAGGGCTGTATGGATTGATACTTTTAACAATCAAGCCAGCTCATCCTCTGATAAAAGATTTTACTTCCACTTCTAGAAGTGAGAGAAGCCTGGCACATATGCATTAAGATTCTGGAGCATTTGGGAGGCTCATAGGGTGGTTAGGGAATGCCACGCCAGCACTGTGGCAAGTTCCGACAGCCCATTTGCCTTGGAAGGCTCTGGAGAGCTTCTCTGGCCTGGCCACTGCTCACCTTCAGCACTTTGTAGCCTGTGTCACAGCTGACGAGCACTTGGTCTTTGAAGGAGTATGTGGTTTGCAAAGGCTCGATTTTCCCATGGGCAGGAGGACGTAGCTCTGGGCACTCATTTCCTGGTGGGAAGCAAATGAAAAGACAGCAGGTGAGAAAACAAGGAGCAGTCTGCAGTACAGTCTGAAAGCAAGGCCGGAAGAGGGAGAAGCAACAGAAATGGCCGTGGAGGGCTGTCTAGGTCCTGTAGGAGACTCACTCTGAAGCCCGGAGCAAATCAATGTCTGACTCCCTCTCATTTCCATACTGGTGAAACTAGGCGGTTGGCCAAATGATTTCATTCAGGCTCAGCATTGCAAAGGATATTAAAGCTCACTGAATGCAACTCCTTCGATGCTTTCTTGATGATGCCCTCCATACTGGCACCCATGTCTGTTTGCATTCCTGTAGTGACCAGGAGCTAAGTCTTTCCCATGCCTGCACCCTCCACCCATGGAGTCCCCTGATGAATAGAACATTATTTTCTTATTCAGCTGAAATTGGTGCCCTTGTAAGTTTTACCCACTGTGCCACCAAGTCATTGCAGTTAGCCTTTCTTTCCTACCTGTTCTTCAAAGCATTTGAGGGGGAGGGTCACATGTCTCTGAGTCCTCTCTTTAAAGGTGAACTATGACAAGATCCTCTAGGCCTGGGCCTATCCCTGATACTTTTTCCTAGAGAAACTCTTTTGTTAGCTTTCTGTCCACTCCTGTCCCCAGAGTGGGCACTAGAAGAGGTGAGGCAGTCAGAGCCAGGGCCTCAGGGTCTATGTAACAGACCAGTGGTGATGGGCTAGGGTCCGCCCTTTCTCCTTGAGTGCACAGACCTCTGGGGTCCAATGGTTCTGTCTGAGTTTGGCCAGGACTGGCTGCTTTGGAACATGTGCAGTAGGACTTTTGTGCTTTGCCAGTCTGGGGGCCTGTAAGGAGGTAAACCCCTGTAATCATACATTCTGGGGATAGGCCATACCCAAATTCCTGTCCCAGATTTAGAGAGGGCTGGGTCTGGAAGCCATTCTTTGGGCCTCATGGGTCATCATGGAGGGGCTGAGGGCTGGTTCAGGAAACAAGATTTCTCTCTTTCATCTCTCCACACAATGCTGAAGCATGGCCAGTTGTAAAACCTACCCATCTAGCCCAAGCACATCACCACTCCCCTAAACCCCTTTTATCGGTGGGAAACTAAGTCAGGAGGGAGTACATGGCTTGGTCTTACATCACTTGGCCAGGAGTCCCAAAGGTGCCCAGAGAGTTCTTGGCTGCACACACTCTCCCATGACCTCCCTCCTCATGAGGCTGAGCCTAGAAGTTCAGTGAGACCTAGCAGGACAGATATTACCTGCAGCCCTGTACGAGAGCCTCCAGCCCCGGTTTTCACCCGAGTTGTCGCTGTGGAACAGGATCTGGACATTGTGGCTCTGGGTACTAATGGGTTCTGGTGCTTTCTCCCCACAGAAGGGCCCCAAAACACGGGGGCCAGCTTTAATCTGAGAAAAGCAATACAGACAAAGAAAAGAGTTACATCTGATTGACAGGAGTAGCACTAGTACACTGCACTCTGGGATTTGCCAGCAACCTTGATGGGAATCTATGGTGTTCACTTGTGTTCTTAGTAGGTCTTGCCAGCCACCAAACAGTTTTGTTTCTACTCTCTTGCTTAGAATTTATAATGAGCTGGCAGTGGACAAGTTAATCTTCTGCTTAATGTTGAATGAATTGCAGCTCAGAGAAGGACAGAGCCTTGTCCAGCAGAAAAATAAAAGGTCTCTGCTTTCTATGGACCTGCAGGGTAAAAGGAGGAGATCAACAATCAATGATCCACAAAGGTGATAGAATTGTATGCTATATATTTAAAATTCATTGGTTGACATCTACACAATCTAGAGCCTCCATCATTTGTATAGTATAAGTAATGTAATAGCTAACTTTACATAGGTGGTCAGGTCGGGCTTTCTGATATGACAGAAAGAGTAGGGGCCTGTTGGGTGCAGAGAAGGACATGCACTTTCTATCCAGAGAAGGCAGCATATGCAAAGATCAAGGGCAAAGGTGGAAGAGAACTTGGAAGGCAGGAAGCTGTTGACTGGGTCTGAGGGAGTGGCATGAGCTGAGGTGGGAAGGGCAAGTGAGGACCATGCTGGGGAATTTAGGTTTAATTCAAAGTACAATCATGATTGAGTCATTTTAACTGTGGATGCTATGGGAAAACTAATTGTAGAGTAAGGCTGGAAGCAAGACAACCAGTTGGGAAGTTTTATATTTGAACCGGAGAGGAAGTAGGGTTTGGATGCAGTGTAGCAGGAAAGAAGTCAATAACTGATCCAAAGACCCCAGCTACAAGTCCTGGGTCCTTCCTGTATGTTTGACCCTTTCTCCTTCTGTCTCTAAGGACCAGAATTCTTTAGCTGGAATTTGTTGACTTCTACAGTCCTGAGTGACATCTCTTGCATTTCATGGAGAGGGAGGAAAAGTGAACCTTTAAAATGTTTAGTGCCGAATAAGGCTCCCATGAGAATCTCCTGGGGCGCCATGTGTGGTAACCAAAGTTTTAGAAGATCTCTATGGTATTCATACTTGGTGTGATTTGTGATTATAACATAATGTGAGTATATTATACATCCCTAGCAAAAGAGGGTTTTCGAAGAGTGACACAGAGGAACCCGAGTGCAGCCTCTAGACACTGAGAGAGACCCCCTGCCGACAATCAGCTAGAAGACGTGAATGAAATTCTGCCAACAACTTAAACAGGTCTAGAAGCAGATTCTTCCACAGAGCCTTGAGGCCAGAGCCCTGTCCAGTCGACACCCCGATTTCAATCTCACGTGACCCAAAGTAGAGAACCCAACTGGGCCCACTGTTAGTTCGGATCTACAGATCAGAGCAGTGAGGATTGTTATAGGTTACTACAGTTAGCCACACAGCAATAGAAGCCTATGCCCTTTGCTCTGCCGTCCCACCTGCAGCCACGCTGCCTCTTAGCCTCTGAGTCTAGAAGGGCAATCCAGGCTCTAAGTTCTTGAATTTTTTTCATGCATTCTTAGCTATCTATGCTTCTCTGGGTTGTTGACAGCTCCTTCTTCTGTACCTCATTTTATGCCTCTTCCTGACCTCATTTGTGGGGTCCCTTCTTCTGTCTCCCTCCTTCAATTTATTGTGCTATAGCTGGCATCTATTCCTTCTTCAGGGAAGCTCTTTCAGCATTTGCATGGTTTACCCAGCACCTACTTATGCACATGGTGGGACCCACTTTTCTCCCAGCTCACCCGTCTCTCCTGAGATCAGACCCCAATATCCACTTCTACTTCAATGTCGCAGCTGGCCACTCTCTGAGAATTGCTGATTTGAGTTCCCACATATCTAAAATATACCTCTCCTGCTATTCCAGGCAAGGCTTGATTTCAGGCTGCCTTTGCTTCTCAGTTATACTATTGGGATAGTCATAATTTGGATAGATATAGGCCTGTGGCATTTTAAAAATTTCTTTACTGGTTAGGTATATAACCTCTGTCCCAAAGCAGGACCAGCTGCACAATTATGGGATCCAGTGCAAAATGAAAATGGGAATTCCTGGTTGGGATTACATTAAGAAATACAAGGGCGGGGCTGGTGAGATGGCTCAGTGGTCTAAAGCACCTACTTAGAACAAGCTTAGCAAAGCACAGGGACTGCGGTTCAATCCCCCAGCACCACATGCCAGCCAGCCCCGCCCCCTGGTGGGCTGAGCTGGCCACACACACACACACATAAATAAATAAAATTAAAAAAAAAAAAAAAAAGAAATACAAGGGAGCATCCATGGAGCATTAGAGCATGAACGTTTCTGAGTATGGGGTCCTAGGTGACCACAAAGGCTGCGCATCTGTGAACGGAGGCTGCCTCCAAGGGATCTTTCCAGAACACACACTTGACCTTGTGATTCTCTAATTCAAATCACCCTGGTGGGCAGGGTGTTAATTTTGTTTTGGGAAAGATTCTTAGGCTGGATCTGATTTAGCTGGTAACTGTATTTTAAGTAATTGAGCGGGGGCGGAGGGAAGGCTGCTTGGATCCCTATCCTGGGACAACATGAAAAGCTCAAGATGTCAATTTTCCCAGTTCAGTCCAGAATTCCCAGCATGCCCAGAATAAGTGTCCATCACAAGCTCACCTTGATGAAGTCGTAAGGGCAGGGCACCTCAGGATGGTCCTCAATGTCAAAAATGTCCTCAAACTGCAGGCTGACCATGAAGCCCTCCTCCAGTTCAATGGTGTAGAAGCATTCAGAGCTCTTGGGGTAAGGGTTGGGGTAGTCGGGGCTGGTGATCAGGCCGGTCCTCTGGGTAAAGAGGTTGTCACTGCACTCCACTGTGGGAAACATACGGAGAAGATGGCACACCAGAGTCATTGCCACAGCCAGCCTTTCCTTGTCTGTTGCCCTGTGCTCTTGCTTGTGGCCCCATGAGGTAGGCAGGTAAGGAATCAGCATCCCCCCTTCACAAATGGAAGACTGAACCTCGCTGGGGGAGGTGGGATGCCTGGTAAGCTGCAGTGAAGACTCCAATGCAGAATTTCTAAGCTTCACCCAGCACCACTTACTGTGTGCCAAGCCTTCTCATCAGATTCTTTAGCTTAGCTCTTGTTGGGAGTAGGTAAGGACTCTCAGAAGGGAGAGTTTTGAGATTGAGTAGCCATGGGGGGGGAGTTTTGGCTCTGCTTGGCCTTGTTTTCCCTTTTGCCCAGATTCATTTAGGTCTCTGCTCAGATCCTGCCTTGCCTTGATTCCTATCTAAGACAGGGCCCTCACTCTCCACCACTGTCCCTCCTTTGCTTTCTTCACAGTGCTGTCTACTGCTGGGCCTGAGGTCACAGTCACTTGGTGTCCTTGCTCCTGCTAGACTGTCAGTTCTACGAGGCCAGCTGTGTTTGCCTTCCGTTTAATACACCAAGGACCCAGTGTCCAAGCATTCTCATGGGAGCCTGGCCATGACTCGGCCATGTGGGGAGCCTTTGTCATTGAACTGGTGCCCTTGGGCTGACCCACACAAGGGCAGGGCTGCATATTCATGCTTTCTGAGCCTTTGTTCATCTCTGCTCATTTGCAAATGAGAAAACTGTAGCCCAGCAAGAGAGGCATGACTAACGGGAAGTCCCCAGCTGTGAGCTGCAGAAGGCTTAGATTGAGGCATCCTGAATTCTCCTTTGTTTCCATTTTCCACCATAAGCAATCCCATGGGGCTAATCCTCACCCTGAAAGGGCAGGAACTGGTCCTTCAGGGATGAGCTCTTAATCTTATGTGCAATGCATAGGTGGATGTATAGAACATAAATACATGCACTATGTATTTGTAGTAGCAATAAAAGGGAGGCTCCTAGGGGCAGGGGTAAAAGAAAATATTGAGAAGCCTTGCTCTACTTCAGTTTTTGTAGGCTGTACTCTACTCAGCCCATTGTGTATACCTAATTCTTACTGAATAAAATATAAACCTATAATCTTGTATGTTTCTTCTGTTTTATATTGCATTATACTGATAGGTAAGGTAAGTTTTATTCTGAAACAAGTTTCACTTATGAAAGAGAAAGAAAACTGTCTTTAGCCCTGCCCTCCTCCACTGATTGCTGATTGAGTTTTCAAGTGAAATCCCTCACCCCATCCCGCTAAGTTCCCAGGAGTTCCCCAAATGTCCCAAATTTGAGCACACCTTGAGATACTTGAGAAGCTGTTGTCCCTGGATGGAATCCCCTCTTTCTCCTAGCCTTTTATCCCCACCAATCTGTGGGAAGCGTATGCCCACTTCTCCAGCCCAGCTCAGGTCTGATTGCATTGAATCCACACTTCCTTTCTATCAAGGTAGTGGAGATCGCCTGTGCTGCATCTAACAGCTTGCTTTATGTGGTCATGAGCGCTTTGAAAGAGGCTTCTTCCTGCAGAGTGGCAGAGCCCTTCTGTGGGTTCAGCCGACAGAACAGAATGCCACCTTGAATGACAGCACTGTTGGCAAAGGGTACTGGGGAACACCCTGCTATGTGTGTCTGGTTGGGCCGTAAAGTTGCAGCTTTGGCAAGATCTGGCCCCTACCCTTTTCTTTCTGGCACTGCTCCTCTGCTTTGCTTCTGGGCTACCACAAACTTAGCAGTTTTGCTTCTTTATACTCTTCCATTGTGCCTTGTTCTGCATTGGAGCCAACAAGCTACGGATGGAAACTCCCAAAACCATGAGCTAAGTTACACCTTTCCTCCTTTCACTTGTGGGCATTTGATGCTGTGTCTCATCTAGAGTAAAGAGGATGCATTCACGTTCCTCTTCTGTGTCCCTTACCCAGCCCAAGGTCACAGTAGAGGGGCCCCAACGTTGCAAGATGAAAATAAAGATAGGAGAAATGTGATCTTTTCTTTCTGTGTCCATCTTTGTTTCTTTCATTTTTTTCCTTTGGACTGAGATTCTCACTTTCACAGATGAAAGGCCATAGAAGCAAAGAGAAAAAGGAGCTGCTGGGAGGCATGGTTTATGGCTCAGAAAGAAAACACTGAAACGCAGGTTTCTCCCAAACTTTACCAAGTCCAGTAGGAGCGGGGTCAGGGACCTCTGGAGCAGAATTCTGTCCAGGAATAAAGGCATAAAGACAGCCTGATAGTCAGAGCTTCTCTCATGCACTGTTTGGAGAACTGACACCAGCCTCCCAGGCGGTGGGCATCTCAGCATTTGCACGCAGGTACAATCTGAGCTGCCTCTCCACCTCCATCTTTAGGTGATCGTACCGAGTCTCTGTCTTTCCTCTGAGCTTCATACTGGAACATGCAGCACATCATAGCCGTGCACAGAGATGTCCCCGAGCCTTACCTCGACAGGTCCTGTTGTCCGTGTGGAGGATGTAGCCAAAGCGGCAAGAGCAGTAGTAGCCACCGATGTAGTTGTGACAGTAGTGGTCACAGGACAGCTCCTCGTCCTCCCTCTCCTTGCACTCGTCCACATCTGCAGGGCAGGTACCTTTCAGTCAATGCACGCATGATGCTAGAGACAAGGACTGACACGCACAGCGCACTCCGGGGAGGTGCTCATTAGCTACCCAGGCTCTCATGCTTGCTCTCATTTGGTCTTTATACAGTGCCCAGGGGTGGTCATTCTCTGCCTTTCGCAAGCAAGGAAACCAGAACTCTGAGTAGTTAGGCAACTCACCCAAGATAGCAGCCAGTCAGGCTCCATCCCAGACAACTACACTCATGGTAGAAAAGGCTTCGTTTACAGTGGCGGTAAGCATTGTGCCAGGAAAAAAATCTTAGGAAGCAGGATTGTTACTGTCCTCAGCTTGTGGATGATGAAACTGAGACCCAGAGAATCCAGGTGGGCTGGCTTCAGAGCTTGGGGCTTTTAACTTCTACTCCATGTTGTCTGTCTGTCTTTCTTTTCTTTTCCTCTTTCCTTTCCTTTCCTTTCCTTTCCTTTCCTTTCCTTTCCTTTCCTTTCCTTTCCTTTCCTTTCCTTTCCTTTCCTTCCTTCTTTTTCTATTTCCCTCTAACATGGGTCAAGCCCTATCCTAGGTATTTGAATATACATATCTCCTAAGGAGCATATGAATGACCAAAAATCACATGAAAATATGCATGCCACAGTCATCAAGGGATGCGATTTAAACCATAATGAACTACCACTGCATACCTACCACAGTGGCTAAAATTTTAAAAACTGGCAACATTTAACATTGGTGGTGATAAGGAGCAGCCACACATTGGTGGACATGTATAGGATGATGTCATTGGTTGGAAAAAGTCTATTTTTTTTGTTATAAAACTAAACATAGCTACCTCATAATCCTCTAATTCTATGCCTAGCTATTTACCCAAAGAAATGAAAACATGTTCACAAAAAGAAATACTAGAAGATTCATAAGAACTTTATTAATCAGAGTCAAAAATGAGTAGAAACCAAGTGCTCATCAATAGGATATGGATAAAAAAGGATAATGAATAAAAAAGATTTATAGTGTATTCATACAATAGGAATGTTACTCTAGCTGGACCAAGAATATATTATTGATACATGCAGAAAAATGAAGAACATTGTATTGAGTAAAAAAGTCCTCATCCCTTAAGTCTATTGTTTATGTAAATGTGTTCATTTATGTGAAGTCTCAAGAGGGACATAGTCATCTATGGCTAAAATAGAAGAATCATTTGCTCTATGGGAACTTGGAATTAGGGTTGACAGGCAGGAACACGAGGGAAATTTCTAGGTTGAAATTAGGTTCTTCGTAGAGGGTTGGATTTTATGTAAACTCAAAATCTTTAAAGTTCAACAAATATATACTTAAGATTTGTGTATTTCATTGAACATGAATTCCACACTTAAAAATAAACAACTCTATGGAATTAGGCAAAATATATGCATGCTGAGGAAGTATCTACGAAGTGAAACACTAATGTCTACAGTCACCTGAAATGTATCAGAAAAGATGAATGGATGAGCAGAGGAGAAAGAGATGAGGTAGTGCTTAGGGAGGCGCTTCAACTTGATTGGCTTTGGGATCCCCTGGGGGCAGGGGTGGCACCTGCGTAGCCACAGTCAGGCAGGCAATGGAGCCTGCCTTGGGGTCTGGTTCTTGGCCCTTTCTGCCCTGGTATTATTCCCTTGTTCTGTTTTCCAGCTGACAAGAGCTAATGTTCCTTTACACCCTTCCATCATGACTTTTCTGCATTAGAGCTAGCAGACCACGGACGAAATCCTCCCATACTGAGTAAAATCAACACCTTTTAGGTATGGATGTCAGGTATGACGACCCGGGCACAGAGAAGCTGTGAAATGAAATGAATGATCATGTCTATGAGGTGAGTATGCGGATGTTCGCTGTCAAGGAGAGAACACAATGCTGCTTTCGTCTTTATATAGAATGCAGTCCAGGGCTGAGTCCCCCAGTCCTCCAACTTACCCACAGCCATGTAGTGGGCATCAAAGCCTGTGAATCGCTCCTCATTGGAGAAATCTGATCGGAAAGTGACAGACATGAAGGAGCCAGGGGAGAGGACCACTTCCTGGCCGGGGGTCTGCTCTGTGTCTGTCGTCTCCCTCCCACAGAAGGTTGCCAGCACCTGGTCTTCAGTTTCTACCTTTGAGGTGAAAGTGAAAAGGAGCAAGATGAGTGGCTTCACAATTGAGCTTCTTTCCTGATTTCCAGGAGGAAATAGGAAGGGGTTACATACAAGTACATGGGGAAGGGAGTTGGTGAGATGGCTCAGTGGTCTAATGCACCTACTTAGAACAAGTTTAGCAAAGCACAGGGACCGCGGTTCTAATACCCCAGCACCACATGCCAGCCAGCCCTGCCCCCTGGTGGGCTGAGCTGGCCACATACACAAATAAATAAAAAAAATTAATAAAGAATATTTAAAAAAAAAAACAAGTACATGGGGAAGTCCGGACAACTCAAAGAAGGTGGGTTAGGCGCCCTGGCATTTGAGGAAAGATGCCTGAAGGGTTACATCAGGGTGCTCATCTGATGGTTTTTGTTCATTTGATTTCATTTCTTCAGATGCAGCTTGGTGTTTGTCTTTCCTGTTGCCAACCAAATGGCTTGCTTACTGAAAATAACTCTGTTAACACTTAACAAAAGTGTTATTATAACCCACTACTATTATGGACTACTGGACTACATTGGATTATTTTGCTGAATTCACGCACCTACAATATTTAAATGGCAGTGGAATACCCTTCTCTGACAAAAATAAACAAAGAAAAGGGATATAAATAGAGGACCTTTTTTTATCTGTATATACAAAATAGAATAGATGTACAGTTATTTTCTCTTAATTCGATGAGAAGAAAGATTTGTACTAATAGTGTTTGGACAGGCTATCATGTGTGCATCTTGTACTATGAACAACTACTATGAAGACAACAATATGCAATGTATTAATTATTGTAACTGTCCTACTAATCTGTTTTGAAACTGTCACATTGCTATTCCTTTCTCAATAAAATAATTTTTAAAAACCACTTAACAAGAGTTACATGCCTGGGGGCAGGTTCTATATGTAATAGAGATTGACTACATTGCTAGAGAATGAAACTTTGTGCATAAGTTCTTCCTTGAGCACCCAGTGTGTGCTGGCCACTGAGCACAGCATGAGCTGAGAGCGCTGAAAAAATGAGAAGACATAGGGCTGTGCACAGGACAGCAGTGTTCAAACTGAGGAAAAAGGGTGCAAAGGGGGCTATGCTACAGCATGACAAGCACTTTAGTGCAAATACTCAGAAGGAGGTGAAATCCTCACTAGAACATAAACTGGAAAGTAAGACAGTTCTTACAGATCTGTCCCCAGGGAGTGGGAGAGGACCTGTCACATTGTAGTTATCCAATAAATACTTGTTAACAAGAACTAAAGGTGTAGACCCATCCTGAGAACGATGAGAAGCCCAGATGTCTGTTAGAATTATTCGAGGGATGGATATGTGGATAGTAGGTTATGATTGACTGTAGATACCACTACTTCTGTAAGTGGAAGGCATTAAAAACTTCTCCATGGAAAATCATGTAATCAGAACTGTATTTAATAGGTAGTTCTTAAAATTAAGAAAGTATATTGAAGTCACCTAGAAATGGTGTCTGTGTGTGTTCAGACCACATGTGAAAAAACATCATGTACTTGCTGGAAGAATTCCCAACAACTTTGAAGGAACCAGAAGGCCCAGAGGGATTCAGCGAACAAAGCAGACATCCTGTGATGATTGCATAAAGCTCAGTGTGTGTCCAGTTTAGGAAGCATGTTGGGTAGCTGGATGATGAATTTAATTTGACTAGGAATTCTTGCCCTACCCACTAGTCTTGTCATCTTATACCTAACTTGATTCTTTCAAGCTTGTATTTGTGCTTGTAATTTCTGGGTGACGCCTTAGGCAAGACGCATGTAGAAATCTTAGGAAGAACGGTAAGTCATTAAAGGAGGCCTGTCCCTACGGGCTGTCTATCTCTAAGTAGCTTCCGTTAAGTTCATTGTTTCATTCATTAACTTAGTATGTCAGAAGCATCTTGACATTTGGCACTTCTGTTTTTGAAACTAATCATTTATTTATTTAAAATAAGAAGGCATTTTAAAGAAAAACATCATTTTGTCCTGGCAACAAAACACAAGGATAATTAATCACTAACATTGGGAATTGAAGTGTAAACAGAAAATGAGATCATGACTTTGCTATTTGTTCTTCTTCTCTGCAGATACCAGGGATTTCACCCCAGCCTCCTTAGGGTAGAATGTGCCTTTCCTCATACAGCTGACATGCCACCTTGGATAACCCTGCTGCTGTGCTCTTTTGGTGAACTGAGGTTTCCAAATAGCTGCAAGTCTTCCTATGCGTAAACTTTCCAAGTTTTTCTTTTAGATGCAACACTTTTTGTAGAAAGTACTTTATACAAATCCCTATTTTCTTTCATGAAGCGTGCTGTCACATTCTTGGTGATCCAGGGACATCCTTATAAGTTTCAATTATCAAGATACAGCATTAGAGGGAGACACTTGGCGAGGCTGCATTGTGTGACACTGTTTGCCTTTCATGGAATGCTGTCAGACTGTATGTCTTGGCAATTTTTATGCCTCTTTTATGTAGTAGTCTTTTCCTGTCTTTTAATCAGTCTAGTAGTTGTACTTTTGGTTTATTTTTAATGTTCTGAGTGAGAAAACACTTAAACTGCTCTTGTGGGAATTTAATAAGAAAGAAGACTAAATATATTTAGGGTGAGGCTTGTGGGGAAATTTTTCTATAGGTAAGTATGTGAACTTGTGCTCTACCTTAGGGACCTCTGCTTTGCAGTACTCTAAGGTGTATAGAACTGCTATTAGAGGTTCTCTATTTCAGTGACCTCTGCTTTGGAGTACTCTAAGGTGTATAGAACTGCTATTTAGAGGTTATTCTGAGTTATTCTTTGAGCATGCAGTGAATAATTATCTCGGTGGCTTCCTCTTTGGAGTACTCTAAGGTATATGGACCTGTTATTTAGAGGTCCTAACTCCACCACAAAATGCTACAGAATTGCACCTAGTTACACATCTCTAAAAAGGACTTTGTACTTTCTGAGATCTAGATTCCCTTCTAAACCTGAAAAGCTAATATTCTAACCAGTAAACACTAATAAAGCAACCACAAGATGGTAAATAAGAGTTCAACACAGAGATTGCTGCTACCCATTGCTATTCCTGGTGGTGCTAAGCTTGTTTGTGATCTGTAAACTATGCCACACAAAATCAATTGCCAGTGAGTCCTCATGCCTTGAGCATTAGTAACAGACAGAGCACCCTCTTCCTACATCTTGGCATCCTTGGGGCCTCTGTAGTGTTTGAGCATGGACACTTTCAGTGGAAATGAACCAAGATCATTTGAAATAAAGAGATCTACTGAGGACTTGTTGGAACCTTCCCTCCTTGTAACTTCTGGGTTTAAGGACTTTTTCATGGCAGATGAGCAAGCACCACCTGCGGAGTCACACTATTCCAGAGAACAGGGAGGCATGCCTGTGTGGAGAGCCATGGCAAAACTGAGTCATATATACTTTTAGAAGCAGAGAAAGCAAGGACAGTAGGCCAGGACTCTGGGAATTCAACTTACAGCCCAGAATAGAATCCTGGAAGAGCAGAACTAGGAGGGACCTTTAAGAGTTATTTCAATTTCCCTTCTAGAGGAAATAGCCAGAAAGGAAAGCAACTCATTCAATGGTAGAAAGATAACACAGCATTTTCTGATATCGATTTTGCCTTTGGAACTGTTCTGAGACTACAGAAAGCCTCTACACCATCCCAGAGAGTGCATGACAAGAGACCCAGAGGCTCAGTTAAGTAATTTGCCTGGCTCACGAGCCTCTTGAAACCTTATCTAGGGTGCATGGATTGTTTCTCAGAAAGGATATGGCTCAGTGACAGCTGTATCCCTAACCTAAACAGAGGGGTCACCAGCCCTGCTTAATATTTGTATCCCTTGCTGTGAATTACAAAGTTCTACAAAGATCATTTTCCTCTAAGCATAGGCATAGAGTGGAACTCTGTTTTCTGTTTGGACTGTCCTATCTTCGGGATCATCATATCAACATGGAGGAAAGAGCCTATTGAGCCAAGTCCCCAAATTCATAACAATAGTCCATGTGGCAGGAGATCATAGATGTTTCATTTTTCTTCTTTTTGTTGTGGGCAGTGCTGTCCTTACAGACGATTGTTCTTAGGGACACCGGCCTGTGATTGCATGTACTCAATTTGTTTTCTTTTAACTCAATTTGACAAATGTTTATGTACCAAATTCTGTCTGGGCTTTAATGTGGAAGATGTCCAAAATTGCTTATTTTTGTGGTATGAATTTACAAAGCCCATCTCCTGCCTCTGGGAAAGTGACATTTAGTAGAATACGGTAAGTACTTAAGTGTGTACATTGGAGTATTGTCTGAGGGTGGCAACTTCAGTGACACATGGGGAACCTCAGGGATTGCAAAAAGGTAAAAATTGCATCCAGCTGAGAAGGATCAGAAACATTCAGGACAGGGGATTAGCTCTGGCAAAACACTTGCTTGGCACATGAAAGCCCTCCTTAATTTGGTTTGATTTCCAGCACTGCAAAACAAAGCAAAAGAAAAAAAAAAGGTAAACAAAAAGTTGAGAGAGAAGAAAATGTCCTTTGGGCTGTGGAGTGGTTGGGGAGCAGGACTCAGGCAAGAAGAAAGAGTACATGGAGGTGGGGTGGTGCAGAAGAGCAGTGTGGCACAGTGGAGAAGGAAGACTTGGGTACTCAGAATGTCCGCCAAGCCCCCATGTACCACCTGAGGTGGGAGAGGGGCTCTGCTGAGGACAGGGAACTGGGAAACAGATCTCAGGAGAAAAACCAAAGTCTGTTCTCTATGAGTTTTTTTGAAGCAGACACTTTGTAGGCAAAACTGCAGCAGGGCGGTGGGAATTTGAGCCAATTTCCATGGCGAGACCCCGTGGCTGCACTCCTCATGTGCTGGGACTCACGGCCATGCTGCAGAGCTGCTTTGGTGGTGCCCAAGCAGCTCCTCCAGGGAAAGCATGGAGGAAGCCCCTCAGAAGTGACTTACTGTTTTATACACCAGGAAGCTGAAGCACAGGTGATTTAAAGGAATTGACAAAGGAAGTGTGAATCCAGTGAACGATGAATGATCTAGTGAGTGGAGAACGCATCTAGTGAGTGGTGAGACCAGGTCATAGTTGTGTCTAGCATCCCTTCTAGGCCAGTTCTAGTGCTTCCAGATCCCTTTCTGATCAAGTGATCAGAAGGTAGGCTGTAGGGAGAACTCAGTCGTACACATGAACCATTTCTCCTTAATGATAGGCCTCAGAAGCAGAAGTGACAAAGTTAGAGGCAAGGTCAAGGCAAGCGTTAGGAGCCACAGAGAGCAATGGCTTGGATACCACTCCCAAGGAGCAGAACTGGGCTCTAATTTGGGAACATCCTTACTTTGTGGACAAGACAACAGGATCCAGCTGAATTTCAGAATTACTGTGGGCCAGTAATTGTTATATGCCTCCCGTCCACCCCTTTTGTCAATGGGAGTTCTGCTGTGGTTATCTTATTCATTTCTCATCAAGACAAGAAGACATTGAATATGTGAGGGGGAAATAACCATTGTCTTGGGTTCACAGAGCTCTCAAATGAAAGGTACTTCATCTATGTAACTGTACCCTTGGTGTTGCCTCTACCTCTGCACCTAATTTAGATCATGACATCCTGGACTTCCAGCCTGACATGCTAACACAATGAAACTCTTGTGGAAGAGAGGAAGAGGGGTTATACAAAAAAGACAGAAGTTATTTCTCCCGAAGGGTATGATATGCATAATAATCCCTTCCATCCCAATGCAGAGATGGTGTCTTGCTTCCACCAAAAAAGGCTATGATGTGCTTAGAAGTGGTATGTGACTTGCCAACTAAGGTCTCAAAGAGCCTAGTAGTTATTGAAGAAGATTCTTCACTTGTCCAAACTTCAGTCAAGCTGCTAAACTTTCTTCTAGGCCTACCTGTATGCTTCCTCATAAACCCCAGCATTAGCAAATTCCTTTGCCAAATCAGTTTGGTAAGAGCCAGTTCCCACCCATGACCCGATCACTCTTAATATCTGACTGGGTTTCATATCCTCCAGCACTCCCTTCCCCTGTGATGTCTCAGTGTGTCTATCCTATCTTCAGCAAGAATCTTGCTAGGTCATTTTAGCCCAAATTCTCTCTAAACTTGACATTTCCTCCCAGTAACTTTCCAGCTGCTGGCCTCTCATTTCCTTGGTCATAAACTCTCACTTGCCTCTGCTGTGTATGGAGTTGAGTACAAGCTCTCTCCCCACTGCAGAATCTCGTTGCCGTGCATTCCATGCTAACATGCTGTTCCTAAATTAAGTCCGCCTTACTGTTCTTCAACGAGTATGACTGGATACACTTTTCTTCAGCATGCTTGTTCATGTGATGTATCTGCCTGAGGCCACTGTGGGTAGAAGCCCCAGGAGGCCTACTGGAGAATCGAAGCCCACATAGATTACAGATGAGCTGTCCAACTGCAACGTTTAGATGAATGAGCTGATATTCACCACCAACCACCATGCAGATGACAGAGACTGTCATGGACCTTTGCACTTCAGTCGGCCTCTGAGCAATTGTGGCTGCACGAATAAGTGCAGGAAATCCGGCAGAAGGACATCCCAGTGAGCAACCCCCGAAGTCCTAAGCACGGTGAGGAGCAACAAAGCACATGTTGTCTTAACT
>NW_004524704.1:2295550-2310465 GCF_000260255.1 Octodon degus
TGTATGTGGCCAGCTCAGCCCACCAGGGGGCGGGGCTGGCTGGCATGTGGTGCTGGGGGATTGAACCGCGGTCCCTGTGCTTTGCTAAGCTTGTTCCAAGTAGATGCTTTAGACCACTGAGCCATCTCACCAGCCCAATAACTAGCTTTTAATGAGGATAAGAAAATGATTTGGGACCATGATTAAAAAAAAAAAAAAAGCAAAACAACTCCGTATCTGTGAAGGTAGATCAGGTGGTTTTGGGTCATGCTTGGCCTGAAAGTTATCCCTTGATTTCATACCTCTGGATACAATCTAGGGGAAAATAGTTCAAACAGGAAAACAGCTTTAATGAACAAAGATTTTGCTGGTGTTGTACAAGAGCGTCTTCGTTGTGCTTCCTGGCTGCTGCTTTGACGTCCTAAGTTGCTTCAAAATGTTTACATTTCCTTGTCATTTTGGACTTGGGGAAAAGCCGGAAGTGGCATGGTGCCCAGGTCAGTGAAGAAAGTGGACAAGGACACACCATGATGCCTTTCTGGGCCACTGAATGGCATCTGTATCATATTTTTAATGACACCTTGTACGAACACTCACGAAAGGATGCTTCTAGAACTGCTGTGGAAAATGTGAAGAACAGCGGGGTAAGTGTGCGCAACGGGAGGCTGAGTAGTCTGAGGGTGACTTTCATTGCAATGAGCTTTCGAAACTTAAACACACACCATACTTTTCAGCCTGCTCTTGTGTAGTAATAGAAAAGCAGAAGCAATGCAAATATCCAATTCTAGAGTCATAGTTAAATTAGCATTAACAGTAAGTGTTGGGCAGCCATTAATTATCACATTAAGAGAGAATTTGCACTGAGCCAAGCCTATTCATAGAATGTGACTTGAAGTAAATGAGAACACAGGAAAGCAGTGTGTGTGGTACAATCACACCTATGCTAGAATCCTGCACGGAACATGCAGGGTAGAAGGAACGATTCAAACCACTAAAAATGACTGGTGGAATTAGGCATCATTTTTCTTTTCTCTCTGGTTTTATATTAAAAGGGAAGTTGGGGTAAAAACACGCTGTCCTTTATCATCTGCTAGTGGCCTAAAATTAACCAGTGCTGATCAATCCTACAAAGGGAACACAGGAGGGACTGCTGTGCCAGCTGGAAGTTCTGGGTCCTTTGTCTCCTGCCATCACCAGAGTCTTACTTTGCTTGCAGGACCCGGGGTGGGGACTCCTCATCACTCATTTTTTTTTCTAGTCTTGGGCTCTCAACAGAGTTGAAAAAGAGGTAAGAATCTTTGCTTTATAACCAAAGCAAAAAAAAAAAAAAAAAAAGTTCTGATCATGCGTTCAAGAAGCACAGAATAACTGAAATTCCTGCCAGTGCACTTAGGAAGGTCTTCTGTTAGGCAGCATTTTCCGTGATGGTGACATCCATCAGGGAGTGTGTGAATGTGTATAAGTCGGTCCATGAGGAAAGATCTAGAAACACTTCCTAGCCCGGAGCTCAAGAACCCTAGGGTGAGCGGCAGGGAGAGAACAGATGCCAGACGATGGACAACTTGCGTAGGCTTCTGGTTTTTTTTTCTTCCAAGAGGGTGAATGAAACTGTGGACTGGTTTTAATTTTTTAAGTTTTCTCTTCTTAGGACTCAACCCCTTACTGAGGCTAGGGCATATGGGACTTCATTTTTACATTGCAGCTGATATTCGCTATTTTCTTTTTCTATCAAGCTCAGAATGCCTTCAGGGCGGGTTTGGCTGGCTTGAGTTCTGGGGATCGAACTACAGCAACCTGAGCTTGAATGTTTTGTTGAAGCAGCCACTTAAAGAACTGAGCTAAGAGGCAGGCCCCTGATATTCGCTATTAACTACTGGGGAAACTACCTAAATTCTCTATGTTGTGGGGTACATTTTGCTCCCCAAAGTATATATTCACATCTCACCCTTTGGTGTTCTTTGAATCTGACCTTATATAGGAATCAGGCTAAGGTGGTATCGTGCTGAGTTAGGATAGGCCCTAACCCAAGAACTAGTACCCCCAGAACAAGTCAGAAATTTAGACACAAAGAGAAGGACCATTCAAAGTTAAGCCAGAGATTGGAGTTTTGGTGTTATAGACCAAGGAATGCAACTGACTACTTTCAATCACTAGAAATCCGGAAAAGGTGGAGTCTCCTGTAGAGAATTCAGGGAAAGTATGTTTTGATTTCAGAGTCTTAGGCTCCAGAACTATATAACAATAAATTCCTAGTTTTTAAAAATGTTTTGTGGTAATTTGCTATGGCAGCCCTAAGAAATTAATATACGTTCTGCACAGATTTTCTTACGTGCAAAGCAGGAAAAATAAAGGAATTTTTGTTGTAGGCAGCTGAATTAGATAAAATATTATGGGCAGTCAGATAGGGCTAGGCCCTCAAGGAGATGGCATGGAAGACAAGTGTGAGACAGATGGACGCTCCAACTATGGGCCAGACCTAAAGACCGAAGATCAAACAAATGCTCATCTCACTAAAGATAAGCACCTGGGGTGGATCATGCCCTTGAGGAAGCCAGGAAGGGTCACTAATCCAACGCTGCTGACTACTGGATAAACTCCTGCTCTGTATTCATGCCTGCCTGCTATGTGACTTGCTTTCCCATTTGTTCCTAAGTTTAATCAGTTTTACCTGAGCAACGGTGCTTGTAACCTTGCTGGTTGACCATAGTTCAGTTCTACCTCGTGTGTAAATTCCTGTAGTTTCCACCCTAGGCCTACCTCACCGCATAGTTTTACTCTGTAAAAAATCTCTGGAAGAGACAGCTTCTGGGGCAACCCATTTGGGTCCCCATCCTGTCCCTTTTGACAGAATCTTTCTTTTCCTTCAATAAATATTCTGCTCTCTCTCTTTTTTTTTTTTTTTGCAGAACCGGGGATTGAACTCAGGACCTTGTGCTTACCAGGCAAGCACTTATTCTACTAAGCTATTTCCCCGGCCCCAGTATTCTGCTCTTAACCTCTCTTTGTTCCTAAAATTCATTCTTCGGTTTCAGAGCGCACAAACTCATCCCAGGTACCTTTCAGGTTGGGAGTTTCATTCCCTTATGTCATTTTGTCACAGGACTGTTGGGTGTATGACATGGATTAATGGACTTAATATACTAAGATAGGTCCCAGGGAAAGTGAAGAAAGCAGGACACCTGAGATCAGGCCCAGAAACGATGCCCTGCTGGGCTGCCAGGGTTTGGAGACTGACATGCTTCATGCATGTCCTCTATTTTGTAGATCTTGCTTCATTGCTAATCTCACTGAAGCCACACACACAGGAAAGGAACTTAGAGACCCCCACCCCCAGCCTCTTCACTTAGCAGGTCCTTTTTAAGGTCTGTTTGGCTCATTCTCATTACCAAGCCTGGCAGTCATCCCGGGGGGAAGTGACATGCACAAGTTACTGACCTCACGTGTGAGGGAGGAGCAGAGGCATGTGAGGGATCCACAGGATCGGGTCTGCAGAGGACAGCTTCACATCAAGATCCTCTCTCTGCTTCCCTGTGCCTCCAAGAATTTTTCTAGAAGGGTGGCTGCAGGCAGATGCCTCAGTGGCAGCCCCAGGCTCCTGTTCCCAGTCCAGTGTTCCTAGCTCCTTTACTCACCCTCATTAAAATCCACCCAGGGCCCCCTGGGACTGTGCCAATGGCTAATGTCCCTATCTTGATCTTTTCCTTGGTAGTCTCAGATTTCAGTTAAAGAGCACAGGTAGGGGGAAGTGAAAGCTACCAGACATGGGGCAAGTACCATGCTCAGAAAAGTTTAGAAAAACAAGTGTGTGTGTGTGTGTGTGTGTGTGTGTGTGTGTGTGGCAGTGAACACGATGTGGTACTTCTGTGTGTGTGCTCGATGGCAGGAGCTCCTGAAAGCCAAATAAGTAAAATAATACAGCTGCCAGATTTCAGACAGCAGTTGACTTTGGATCAGAGATGCTAAAGGCTCCATTCCTGGCCCACGCTATTTGGCCACAAAAAAGTAAATAACAATTTTTCCTTTTTTCTATAGAGCATTCCCATCTTCTCTGTTTTATTTGCTCTATATAAAAGATGTAAGATGGAGGCCCTCAGACAGATATTAGAATTCAATTGTTTCCAAGACCACAGCCTAGGAGTAGCAGATCTGAAAAAAAAAAAAGTCCAGATGGCCTGAGTGTGAGGTGTGACTCTGTCATTAGAATCAGGCAGTTATTAGAGGCTAGAGGCAGCACAAGCATGTCAGCCCTCAAGTCTCTTCCTTTTTTTCTTAAGTAGAGAAATTGAGACTGAAAATCTAATGGCTAGTCCATGGCAGAACCAAGACCAGGGGCCAGGTGCTGTGTTCTTCCCGGGACAGTGTTTTTATTTGTTATTTGTCAATCAGAGTAAAAGCCTCCTAAGAGATCAGGGTGGGCCTCTAGGAGAGTATTGTGTGCCTGTGAAGGCGAGATTCCACAAAGAACGAGAGGGCCTGAGAATGTGCTCACGCTCGCAGGCCCAGAGAGTGGAAGAATCCACGGCTGCGGGGGCAGGGGTCCCCTTCTTAGGGGGCCATGCTCAGAAAAGGGCAGCAGCATGCGCAGGGAGAGAAGAAAGCCCCGGCAGGGGAGGGGTCTTGCCCGGGCCTGGGAAGCGGGCATCCCGCAGGTGGGAAAGCGGTGGTGCCCACCATCTCAGCTGGAGCGGCAGGGCGGATTGACAGGCGGGAAGAGCCTGGGAATTGCGGCAGGGAGGGAGGGCCAGGGCGGATTTATGCTCTCCAGGCTGCTGAGTGGCTGCAACTCCTCCATCCCCCCTTTCTGGGCTTCAGATCCACTCATTCACATGCAAATCCTTTGAGTAGCTCCAAGGCCAGGGCCCAAACAGTTCAGGACTAGAGAAAGAGAATAGGGGGGATAAAAAGGATGCAGCATCTTTCTGTAGAAGAGGCTGCCTGGCTCAGGGTGGGTCACTGTAGCTCTGGAGTGAAGGCAGGGATTAGATAGAGACACAAAGGACCTGCTCTGAGGCCACATTCTCTGGTGGTTTCTAAGACTGTGTCAGCCGACGAGTTCAAGACGCCCTTCTCTGGACTCTGTCCTATGCCAGCCTATGTTTACCTCCCCAAGTCCAGGCACAGCAGCCCTTCTCAGGCACGGGGTAGTGGTTAAAGCACCCCATGTGCTAATCACAGCTCTGCTTTTCACATTGCTTTTACCTCCAGCAGGAGTCTGAGGTTCCTACCAGCTCACCAGAGCCAATTGTCAACTTTTCAGGGAATTTGCTGCCCAACTATTCACAGTGCAATCCTTTAAGTTTCATGACTATACAATTGAATAAAATACAGTAGAGACAAATTATATGAAAACTCATCACTTCCTAATCATTTTAGCTTTGCTCTGCTATGTTTTTTTTTTGTTTTTTTTTGGCAGAACTGGGGATTAAACTCAGGCCCTTGTGCATGCCAGGGAATCACTTATTCTACTGAGCCATCCCCCGGCCCCTGTCTATGTTCTTGAAGTGATTCATGTCTATTGCATCTGAATGTCAGGGAAATAAAGTGACTGGATACATCTCTTCTCCGCTTTCTTCCTCCACCCTAATCTACTTGTTAGTCTTTTACAAGCACACACATATCCCTATCTTCAGGCATTGGTCATCATGAGCATCACAGGTAGACATTGATATTGTCCTCAAGGGACCAGGAGGTTAGAGGAGACTTTGGGTCTCCAAGCAGCTTGCCAGGCCTGCCATTATCTGGCAGCCTTTGGGGACACCCTATTTCCCAACTTCTTCCCTGCCTTCCACCTGCAACTTGCTGCCTTTCCTTCCCGCTCCTCTCCCTGCATCTGCTCTGCCTCCCTTGTCCTCTGCAGACATGCAAGGGGCTTTCCCACCCAAGCACCTCTTTCCACCTTGTTCCCTTGGGTTGGAATGCTCTCCCCCAGAAAGCACTCCCCCCGACCCACCCACACACTATCTTCTTCATCTTCAATCTTTGTTCCAGGCTCACCTTCTCAATGAGCCTGACCCCAAGCACTATATTCAAATCATATTTAACCCACCTCGACCTTTGCATGGCCTTTCACCAGCTCTGTTTCATCTCTGTCTGTGGATTTCTAACTCTCCGTATCATTTGCTTATGAATTGGGGTCTATTGTCTGCTCACTCCAGCGCAGTGTGACATTGCCACTGGTGGAATCTTTGTTGGCCCTAATTGCTGGTGTACTCTAGTAAGCTGCAGGTACTCAACTATTTATTTTGTAAATGAATATCTTTTCCATGCCTATCTTTTCTCTCTGAGGGAAAGTAAACTCAAGCTCTGTTTCATACCAGGATGTTTCCAAGAGGTGCAGACCCTTGTACGTGTACATCCAAAGCACTTTTACACACTCATCCATCCATGCACACTTGCGTTCTCTGCCCCAGCGCTGGGAGCCTCCTTCTGTTTTTCATCACCCCTGATTTTGTGCTGTTTCCACTTCCTGCATAAAATGAGCTTTGGTCACACTTTTCTGAAGCTCATTTTCACTTCCTGATCCTTGTGAATCAGCTGGCGTTGGTGTTGGGGGCCCCGTGCTTTTGGAGGGAAGAATCCTGCCGGGGAACACAATCGAAATTCATGAGAACTGATCTGTTTTTCATTTCCTTCTGGGACCAAAGCCTCCTGTCCACTCCCAGAGAATTAACAGAGCTGCTGCAGTAGTTGGGGTCAGTGCACATCGAAGGTCAAGGGCGTATTCTAAGTAAACACAGAGTACTGCACAGAATTAGGAGCTTGGGGTGAGAAGACTTATCTCCATTACGCAGCAGGATGCAGACTGACCCCTGTGGCCATAAGGAAGGGGCACTGGACTGGGAGTCACGGACCATCGGAACAGGAAGGGCTTAGAGAAGTCAGTTAATTCAGTTCTTTCATTGGGGAAGCAAAGGCCGGAAGGAAGAGACTGGTGTCTCTTTCAAGGTCTCAGCAAGAGTCAGCAGCTGATTTACAAATCAAAGCTCTTTCCTTTACAAACCCTGCAAGTAGATGTGCACATTTTCAGGTTCAGCCGCAGAACTGTGCTAGCTACTGGAGAAAGCGCAGGCTTGGGCTTTGGCCTCGCGGGGCTGGCAGACTGATGGACATGACCTTCAGCTCACCTGTAGGACTAGCGCATCATGAACCAGACAAAACAAAGACCATCAAGATCCTTTAAGGCTCTTTGATGAGTTTTACCAAGTACCATGATATGCAAGGTGTTACCTTAGAAATAGCGCATGGGTAAGTGCGTCTTAGCAGTGTGGGATTGCTACGGTTCCATTCAGAATAGAACGTGCTTGAGAAAAGCCCTGAACTGTGACTCAGGGCAAGAAAATCAGAGATCGAGAAAGGGCTTTTTTAGAGACTTGCACCAGTCTTTTTGTGCCTCAGTTTCCTTTTTAGTAAGTTAAGTGGAATAAACCCTATTCCTCCTGTTTCTTAAGAATCAAATGAGTGAACATGTGAGAAATTGTGTTGTAACATTCGTGATGCTGTGAGCTAAATGCATAGGAGAAATAATCCATTCGAACCGCTTCTCCACAAATTGCCTGAAAGCAGAGTGACTTCAATGAGGCAACCCCGAGCTAGACTGTGATAGAGTCAGAGGAAAGGTAAGAGCTGGCATTCATTTAGCATCCGGCGATGCCAGCCAGACACTTTACTGCTCACACTGTCAGCATCAATGTGTTTATTGCGCTAGCTACACAGGGATTGGACATCTGTCATTCAAGTGTTTACTTCATTTGGCATTCACAATAAGGCCGTAAGAAAGGAACCACTATGGCTCCCGTCTTATCGATGGGACAGGGTCTCACAGCTAGGTGAAGTGCTGTACTTGCTCAGGTGACAGGAGACCCTGGGTCTGCCTGTTTGAATCCTACATCTGAGCCACGGAGCAGGAGTCCTTACACAGTTTCTAATTCTGCATCCAACTATCCTTTCCTTTAAGCTCAAAGAACCCACTCATTGTGATTTCCCCATCGCCCACTAACAGGAAAAAAGCCACTGCTCTGTGAGACGGAGAAGCTTGGGCCAGGGATCTCACTCAGAGAGCAGCAGAGACAAGATGTTGGGGTTACATCTCCGGAAGCCTTGTCTCAAAATCTGGACCTGCAGTTCAGCTGCCTTCAAGCGCACTGCCACACATTCTAGATCTTCTTGCCCTCTTTGTGTTCCTGGCCTCCACCATTGAAGAAGAAGGCACGATAGTGTCAGAACTTGTGTTGAAGCCAGATTCCTCCTGCGCCTTCTCTCATGCCCAGCCAGTTCTTGTGGTGTTTATCTGCACTGCCTCTACCTGGGCTTTCCCAGCTCCCCTAGAGGCTGGTGGGCTTCAACACATGCCCTAGATTCAACAGAACTACATTCGTTCTACTCAACGCAGTCCTTGAACAACCTCCTTTAATGACTTTCTTTTGGCTTTTTCTATGCTAACCCCTTCCGCCCTTATTAGTTCCAGACCAAATTTCCCCGCATATTCTCCTGAGGAGTCTCTCTGTATCCTGCCCCCATCCCAAAACATTTCACAGCTTTTCACTGGAGGTCTTAGACTGAAATGTCAAAAGATGCCATGCTTAAAACATAAACAAGTGAAACAAACTGCTTTGTAAGCTCTAGGCAGAAACACATTTTACACATTAAATACAGATGAATATGCTTCACACACAATTTTTTCACTGACTTTTTGTGAAATACATGTTCCTCTCTGGCACTTTCATCTTTGTTACTTTTGATAGAAACACTGGGGTGACGGGGGGAGTTTCACTCTCCAGTGTAAGGGAAGAAATAGACAAACAAGAGAAAGTTTCAGCATGAATGGAACTGTAGGGAACTGTGGGGGTGGGGACCCCGCTTACCTACTGAGCTCCCTCCACCTGGGGCCAGTTGATTCCTAGCAAAACAAGCAGTTGCCAGAATTGCCACATTTTTTAAAATAAAAATGGGATGTGAAGATTTTTGCATGAGATCACACATGTAATATAGAATTAGTTCATTTTGCTTGTTATTTTTTCACGGCATAGAATGATGCAAAGCTAGGCTGAGCAATAAAATTTATCTGCAGAATTAATTCAGCCTGTTGATCACTTGTTTATGACTTTGGGTGCACATTTATACCCTAATTTACCAAATATTTTCTTCAATCCCTCCTCAGATGTTCTTTCTAGGCTTTTGTTTTATATCCCCTAAAAGATGCCAATCTCAACTATTGTCTCTCTCTGTGCAACGTTATATCTCTTTCGGGTTCCAAGCTATTGTCGCTTTGCTGAGAAACCCTATTTCTGGAACCACATTGTTGAGTCTTCATTGATCCTTGAAGACTCCTCCCTGACATCACCTGCTTCTGAAGCCTTTCCAAATAATGCAGAAATGGCCACCCGCAAATGTGTATGTTGCCTTATCCCCTTTATGTTACTTTGCAATTATCTCAATTAATACCATGAAATTACGAATTCCTGGGCACTGGGCTAACTTACTCATCTTTGTGGGCCCAGTTTGGGTACAGTATTCAGCTTATAGAGATTTTAAATAGAATTGTTGGTCTTTGTTCTTTAAGAAATAGGCATCCGTATGCAGGTTTTAACAGTGACACAAGCCACATAGTGTTTTAGGAGGTGCCCGTGGATATATGTAGATGGTGTGCTAAAGGGAAGAGGCTGATATCTGGTAGACAGTCAGGAGGCTTTTGCAGTCGATTAAGTGAGACAAAGAACAATTAGAATGGAGGTATAAACAGTAGAAAGGACAGAGGGAATGTTAGATTCATTACAGAAGTGCCGTTAAGAGGAGCACAGTGGTGTTACACGATGTGAACTTTGCACAGATGTGGTTGAACTTTTGCACACGATGGAAGAAAGAATACAAACTGAATGCAGGTAACTCGTGCTTCTTTCTCAATGACCAGAAATCACGAAGTGAGCTTGAAAATAAAATGTGTGGATGTGGTGTTCTTTTGGGGGGTCCTGTTTCCTAAGTAGTTAGACCTCAGTCTATCATTTACCCTGTGGTTCCTTTCTAAGTCAGTCTCTTCATCTGATGTTCAAACAAGGAAATTGTAATTTTCTGTATTTCTGGAAAAATAATGCTCTTCTAGATATACCAAAAGGCAGTACTTTACTACACTGAAGGAGTTTTTAAGAGTGGGTTTATCTGTGGCCAATATTTGTCTCGTCCTACACCCAGGGAAGGCACTAAAGTTTAATTTATTTAAAAGAGGAAGAGATTGAGTCTTGAGATGCCCACGTGTGCTGTTGGCCAGTGAACTGCCCTTCTATGGGCATTGATCACACTGATGATGGAGTTCTCCCTTGACCTCTGATGTCTCAGATTCACAGAATATCAAGGTTGGGTAAACCAGTTGCCCCCAGCTGTTTTGGCACGAAGGACCAGTTCCGTGAAAGGCAGTGATTTTTTTTTTTTTTTTTTTTTCTAAGCATGCATCTTAGATCCCTCGCCTTCACAGTTCACAGTGAGGCTTGTGGTCCTATGAGAATCTAGTGTCGCTGCTGATCTGACAGGGGCTGGAGCTCAGGCAGTAATTCAAGCAATGGATAGTGGCTATAAATACAGAGGAAGCTTTATCAACTGCTTCTTCCTATGTGGGGAATAGTAGGGGTGGTGGGCGGGTTTGATTTTCCCATCTCGCTCTAGATCCTGTATTTGACAGAGGAAGAAACCAAAGTCCCCTCTAGTAAGAGGTTTGTTTTGTTCATTTTTTTTTCCCCTCAAGGCCATTTAGTTTAGAATGACAATGAGAACCTGGTCTTTCTAATTCTCTGACCAGGACTGTTCTCCACCCTTTGCTTGTTGCATCACCCAGATGTGGTTCGAGGCCTGTGCACCGCAGGAATCTGCAATTGAAGCCACAATCCGTGGGAGCAAATGCTGCTGTGCAGATGTGTATGCTCCCCAAAGACCAAGGATGGCAGGAAGTCAGATTGGAGGGGGATTCTCACAAACAGGAGCATTGGGTCCATGGCCTCGGGGCCTGCTATTCAAGCTTCTGGTGTGTACTGGCACCTGATGGGCCTGGGGTGGGGGAAGGCCAGTTTGTGGGCTTGGTCTGGGCTAATGAATTACACCTCCTCCTGTTATTTATCCCGTAGCTCCTTTTAAAATCCATCACTTCATCTGATGTTCAAACAAAAGAGCTACGATTTGTTGTGTTTCTCAAAAAAACAGTATCTCTTCCTGACATATAAATGGCAGTACTTATATTTAAGGAATTTTTAGGAAGGCCTCTATGATATGATAGTTTCTTTAAACTCACTTCTTGGCTGCCAGGGCAGTTCAGTTATGGAGTAAAAACGCTTCAAAACAAGAGATGCTATTCTGGCAAAGGGAAGTCGAGTGTATTAAAATTCCTTGGTGAAGGACAGTGGTGGCATTCTATGTTTACAAGCTTCACTCAAATAAGAAGCCATCAAAACATCCCTGGTGCACTGCAGACTGTCCTGTAGGGCTTGCAGCCATGAAGCTTTGGGAATTGGTTATAATAAACACATTATTCCCATTTTTTGGAATCAGTCTAACTAGGATAATGAGGGCTGGGTGGAGTTGTCTGGACAATTTTGACAAGGAGGGCTGGGATTAGAATTCTGGAGTTGAAGGAACGTTAAGGATCCCCTCAGTCCACCTTGTCATTGAACAGATGATGAAACAGACTTTCGGAGAGCAGGCTTGACTTACCCTGCAGTCACATGGCACACTCGTGCTTTTATTCAAATGGAAAGAGAAGAGCAACTCTCTTATTCTGAGCCAGAAAAAGCACATATCTGGGGGCTGAGCTTTGGGAAGGCAATTATCAAAAGTGAACAGGTTTCAACTGTGTGCAAGGCTTCTGGTTTGGGAGTTCTGAAGCAGATGCTAGTCCTGCCCTTGATATGCAGGTTTCAAGCTCCTCTTTCATCCCAGCTGGACTTGACCATAATGGCCAATTCGAGCCATGACTAGAAGATGCTGGGGAGTGATGACCGAGGAAGGTGAGCAAGTAGAGGAAGCGTCAGGGTCGCTTTTCACCTGAGCAGCTTCTATCTCTTTTCTCTACGGGCCTAATTAAGGGTTGTTAGAAGAACATGTTCACTATGGGGAAATTATATAAAAATCAACCACAGCCACCACTTGTCATTAGAGGAGTCTTTAGAAGGCCCACAGACTTGTGCGACTTTGATGTTTTCCCAAATTCTGCTGGGCCTGTGTGGACAAGAGGACAGGAGCCTATCTGCCTATGAGGGCAGGTTGTCAGCTGATGAGGGGTGGCATCCTCCAATAGAAGGCCGGCTTAGTTCCCTGGCATGCCAGAACATCAGCCCAGGGGCCAGTGCTGATGCTAGGGTAGTTTTCCACAAGAATCAGCTCTGCAGGACCACTAGCCCACCTTGATCCTCCTTTCTAAAGAATCAACAGCTTAATCCATGAAATTGCCTCAAGTAGACTGTGCCTTTAAAACTTCCAGAGACTGCCCTCATCTGTCTTCCTAAGGTACCAAATCTTTTGCAACCTAATAGTCCCATAATTCCTAGCACAGAGCATCCATAGAAGTGCAGCACCCCATAGAGCAGTGGCTTTGGGATATTGCCAAAGATTGGAGACATTTTCAGTTGTCATAACTGGAGGAGAGCTGCCACTGACATCTCATAAGTAGAAGAAGGGGATGTTTCTAAAAATTCGACAGTGTTTAAGACAACTTTCTCATCTGGCTTCCAATAAGGAATTCTGGTATGGAGCACCATGGCTATCTCATGTGGACCCAAGGCATTCATTGGCCACACTTTCTACAAAAGGAGCAGAAGCGGGGACAGGAACCTCCCTTTTCCTGGGCCTTTGTATACTCCTCAAGCTCAGTGGCACTAAGCTTGTGGCTGTTTTGTGTGAACACTGAATAGGAGATTCAAAGCCATAAGACATGCATTTGGGGCTAAGGGAGATAGCTCAATAACTTAAGTGCCTGCCTGGCAAACACAAAGTCCTGAGTTCAATCCTTGGTACCAAAAAAAATAGAAAAAAATAAGACATACATTTGGGATCTTGATCTGCTGTAGCCTAGTTGTAAAATATTGGGTGAGTTATTGACTTTCCTAGATTTCCTCCTTTGCTGTGAAGGAGGTATTTGTTCTGTCTTATAGGACTCTTGTACAGTTCAAATGATATTAAAAGTGTAAAAAAAGCACTTTATAATATTTGCTACTTTGCTGTTGCCCAAGTGTTCTGGTTAACACAAGTTTATCTCTGTCTCAATTATTGGAAATGAGACTACATTAATACTAAAGAAATACAAGGCCAGCTGTGTATTGCTTTGATGAGGACCTCTTCCAGGAAGCCAGGGAGAGTTTTGGAAAGAGGTTCTTGGCTCTCAACATCTTTCTGAAGTAGGTTTAACCTTAATAAACTTCGTTTCCGAATCCTCTGATTATTCTTAGCCCCATTTTAAAATGAGAACATCTTCTCCCCCATAACCTTTTTTGTGGGTTCTCTCTAAGTTCCAGGGAATGTTATTTGTATCTTGTAATATTCTCTTGGTCTACCTAAGTATATTCTTTACACACCTTCGTGTATTGAATTTTCCATTCAGCAGTGCCCTTTGCTGGTATAATAGGAAATCCTCAGTGTGATATTTAAGGCCTTTCAGAATCACATCCTGTCCTCCCATCCAGTTGTCAGCTAGTGTGTACCCAACAATTCCCAAACTCGATTATTATTTGGGGAACTGGGCAGTGCTTTCTAGTACCCCACTTGGGGCATGCTGGTGGCACCATTTCTTTTTGATCACTGGTGGTATGCTCGGGGGTCTCTGAGACCTTTAAGAGAAGATATTAGAGAGATTAGAAACTTCATGGTCAAAAGGAATTTTTGTGTGTGTGCTAAAGATCAAAGTCATGGGGCCGGGGAGATGGCTCAGTAGACTAAGCACTTGCCTGGCAAGCGCAAGGGTCTGAGTTCAATTCTTGGTTCTGAAAAAAAAAAAAACGTCATGACTTCTGGTATGCCAAGCTCTACTGAACTTTACTCCTAATCCGTAGGAGTACAGAAAGAAAAGAGGTGTTGGATTTGGTTGGATCACTCACCACCAGCCCTAGTTTCTCTCTTTGTCTTTTCTAGCTCTATTTACCAGCCTGAGCTTGGCATGTCAGAATTTCACCTCCTCGAGACCTCTAAATATAAGGCTAGCGGGGTCGGTAAGGACAGTGTCCAATTCTAGACTTTCCGAACTCCTAATAGAGAGCCTGGCTCAGTTAAGAAACACTGGGGGTCTCACCTTCACGTAGTCATATTCACAAAGGTATGATGATTCCAGGTTGAAGTGCATGAAGTAAAGCTTGATTCGAAACCCTTCTGGGACAGTGATATTCCAAGTTACCTCTGAGTCGCTTGGATAGGAGTCAGGGTAGCCGGGTGACTGAATCTGGCCAAACATATCATTGAGCTCCACGGTGTGGCTTGAGGCCTTCAACAGGGAGAAACACAGAACATAACAAAGGAGGAGCCACCTGAAAGACACAAATGGGGATCTACTTATGCTCATGGACACCAATTCCCAAGCGGGCTGGATCTGCAGCTAGGAGACCACCATGTCAGAGTGTTCCTTCTGCAGCTGCTTTTGCCCTGTGGACCTTGTCCCTCCAGGCTGTAGCTTTATTTTTTTTCTTTTTAATTGTTTTATTTTTTAAAGAGTGTACAAATTATAATCAAAACAAAACTTACAAGTGATACAGAATTTCACTTAACAAAATAATATGACTTTCATAATATTTTTGTTGTACAGTGTCATCTTCCATCCAGTTTTTCATATTACCAGATGCATGCATGTAAAATTGGAAGAAACAAAAAAAGAAATGTAGGTGCTGGTGAGATGGCTCAGTGGTCTAAAGCACCTACTTAGAACAAGCTTAGCAAAGCACAGGGACCGCAGTTCAATCCCCCAGCACCACATGCCA
>NW_004524704.1:2311410-2327343 GCF_000260255.1 Octodon degus
CTCAGGCTGTAGCTTTAGAGGAAGTAACTATACGATCTCTAAGGTTTCTTCCAGGTTTGGTATTTGAAAAGTTGTTAATGGGGGGCCCCGCCCATTAGCTCAGTTGTTTAAATGTCTGCTTAAAAAAGCAGTGAGGCTCAAGTTGTACTGGTTCGAACCCAGATACTCCTGCCAAACCAGAAATGCCCTGAAGGCATGTTCAGGCCTCCCCGCCACCAACAAAAAGAAAAAAAAAAAGAAAAGTTGTTAAGAGTTTCATACTTTTCCAGGAAGTACCACATTTGGCACTGAGACATATTTCACTTTACTATTGAAAGTATAAGTTTCGCAATTAGGTAAAATTTAGTATCATTTCTTCAGTTCAGCTTCATTTATTAATCATCAATTAAGCATTTTTCTGAAAGATGACTAATAATCAGATGGTGTAATCGGGATGAGGTTAATACTCAGCGATGGGATCTGCCAACCTTAAACAAATTTAACATGCTGAAAAAAGTATTTCGCCACAGCATCAATCAAGACATGCAAAATCTTGAATAAAGACAGAAGAAGTGAAATGGATCATCTTCCTCTTGGCAAGAGCCTTACTATGAGGGTCCAAAGCCTATGATTCATTTCTAGAGGAATGAAGGATAATGGTTGTTAAAACAGTTGCAAAAGACAGCAAAGGAAACAATAAAACTTACAGAAGGCAGCAAATACGAATAATTGGAGTAACAAGGAACAACAGTAACAGCTGACCAAAGCCCTGAAGGTCAGTACACAGCAAGACACCAGGCTTCTAGTGTAATATACCACTTTCCCTCCGAGACCCAGGGACCTTGGGACTCAACAACCCAAACTTGGCTCATCAGCTCCTCTCCTAATAGGTTCATGATCTTGTTTCTGATTTTTAAAAATGAATTTGCTGTCTATCAGTCTGCTAAATTTGCCATTCCTTTCTCCTGCTACACTTTGTGTAATAGTCATGAAGTTCTACCTGATTCTGTTTCCTATGTCTTAGAAATCCATCTCCTATCCAGTCAAGTACTTAATTTCAACCCTCTGCGCTAGAATATTACTATAGCATCCGAACTGTCCCTTTCCCCATTACATCGTTCACCAAGGCGGTTATGGCTTCTGCTAAGGTGAGTTTTGTAAAGCACAGACATGACTGTGTTGTGCGAACTATGCCACAGCTACAGGGGAACATCTGTGTCCTTTGTGGATGAAGAGGCTGGTGTTGATCTGTCTGTCTAGGGCCCTCTCAACACCAGCCTTGCCACTTCCTCCCATGACTTGGCACCACTGCCCATGGCCCCGCCCTTCATGTGCCTGTGTCTTATTTATTCTTCACTGTCCGGCTCAAAGCTTCCAGGGCTGTGAAGTATCCCTTCATCCCTCCAGATTCCACATCTCCCTGTGTACATCTCCAGGTACACACCTCCGTGGGAGCAGCTATCATGCTGTACTCCATCAGGCGCAGCCGGGTAGTTAAACGTATTTGATTTTGAATCCCAATTCTTCCACTTAGGGCAGCTACGCTCTTTGAGCTTCATTTTCCTCATATATAATATGGAGATTATAATCCCTAATTTACAAAGCTCATGAGAACACCAGCTATGGTGTATGTAAAGGATGTCACAGTGAGACTAGTATCTGATAGGTTCTGAATGGGTGGATAAGTAGCAGAATGAATGGATGAATAAAGGACAGTGGGCCCAGAGTCTAAAATAGCCTAGAAATATCAATGCTGAGAAGCTAAACTAGCATTTTCAGATTAACACAGCTTCACTAATCAGAAAGCTGTTTCTCTGCCAATACTTCCTCCCATGTATTCAGATGCATACTTTTGTATATATGCATACATATGAATTTTTGAGTCTATAAACAGAGCAAAAAATCTGCATGCATAGACCATTCAACTATTTTTTGTACTATTCACCAAACAGGTAAATAAGACAGATATAAAAAAAAAAGTAAAAGGGACCTGGGAGATGGCTCAGTGGAATAAGTACTTCCCTGGCAACCACAAGGGTCTGAGTTCAATCCCCTGTTCCACAAAAAAAAAAAAAAAAAAAAAGTACAGGTCATAGTATTAACAGTGATTGTCTGTGAAATGAGAATGAATTCTCTAGCTTTGTGCACATAAAATGCTTACATCTATCTAGAAGGACCATGTACTATTTTTCCATAAAAAGAAAATAAACCTATTTAAAATTTTTCCAAGGCCCCTACAATAGCAGCGTGTGGGATGTTGTTAGGAAAACAAAACATTTTAATCCAATAGCCAATGTCAATATTTCTTAAAGCAATCTGTGAAGGAAAGCTTCAGAGGCAGAGGGAAGCGGAGGCGTGGGTCCAGCCCGAGTTACCCAGGGAGTAGTCAGAAGTAATGTGGAGTTCAGAAACTCTAGCTTTGGCCCCGCACCCTCGTTTCCAAGTGCAGAAATGCACTATATGAACAGGGCTAAAAGAATGCACATTCGGCCAGGCTGAGGAGAGGAGAGCAAGTTCAACTAGAGCCTTGACTCTGCTTACCCTACCAATTCAGAGAAGGTGTGGAAAGCCTGTTTGTTTCTTCAGGGCTGGGATGGTAACAATAACGACTTCCCATAGGGTCCCTACCCACAGGCTCATTAGAAAGCGCTCAGAAAGTGCACTAGAAAGTGCTTTGTTAAGTATCCAGCTCTAGGCAAACATTATTTGTGATTACTCCATCCTGCTGGTTCCCGACAATCAGCAGTTAGGAGTGAGCTTTGGCTCTCTAGGTGGACTTCCCTGCAGTAGAGACAACAGGTTTATGTAAGGCTGAAAGGTCAACTTTCTCCATGTCCGCTTTTGCCAGACCACAGTGGGGTGGGGGGTGGGGTGGGGGGGCTTGGAGCCTATCAAAAGCTGGCAGCTGACTGGTCCCTCTAGCTCAGAGGCCCAGTGCCATGTGTGGTGGGCAACTGGTCAGCGTGGGCAGAAGGCCTGTGAAGCTTTCTGCTCTTCTCTGTTTGTGTCTTGAAACCGTTTCAAGCATATGAAGCAAATATCTCTGTTCACATAATGGGCTGGAGCATATGCTTGCTTGCTTTCTCACCATAGGGTCTGTAAATTGAAGAATATAACTGGCAGCTTTCACGTCCCATCGTGCTCTGAATAGTTTTGGCTTCTTCCACACCAAGCACCGGCTGTACAATGCCTGACACCTGTTATCTATCCTCCCGCTAATCAAAAAGTTTAGCTACATTTGCTTGAAATGTCAGGGTAATATATAGAGCTGGGACTTCATAGGCTGCACTGTGGGAGCCTATGCATAGAGATGCATCGAATGCCTGTGTAGACCTCACATGGGTGTAGAATGAGGGGTGTAGAATGAAGAGCAATTTCTAGCCTTCCCATTTACTTCCCTTATTTCAACTTACACAACACCGAGACACCATTTTTAAGTCTAAGAGTTGGAAGGGGCTCGAGAGCTCTCTTATGCACCACCCTCATTTGACAGATGGTGAAAAGATACCCTGAGAGATGTCACATCATGCCCAATGCCATATGGTAAAGCTACTTCAACAGAAGAGGATAACAAAAGCTCCTAGAAGAAGTTGGGTCCATGCCCATAGCATGCCCAGGCAGCTGGCCAAAGCAATTAATCCTGTGAAAAATAATTTTAAAAGTCATGGTTTTATGTGGAAATTTAAAAAATACTAATACTTGAACCCCGCCTCAGAGATTTGGGTTTAACTGGCCTGGAGCGAGGCCTGGGCATTAGTGTTTTCTCAACTACCACACAGTTCAACCGTTCATTCTGGAGTGCAGCTCAGACTGAATCCAGCAAATGATTGCGGCGGACACTGGCCTTGGTGCCCTATCAGTATAGCTTTGGGCAAGCTGATTAATATTTTTAATCCTCACACATCCATCAAAATGTGACTCCATCCCAAATCAAAGACCAGATGAGACAATGCCCATAAAATTGCCTTCTAAATTCTGAAGGGTTGCATCCATGTAGGCAAAGCCTTTCAGAGACTTCTCTAACATGGCACATTTCTAACACTTGCTTTGCTATTCAACAGTTACATTCAATGAAAACAATATTTATTGAGTGTTTATTGGGAAATAGACATCATGTTAGCCACCAGTTGTACAAAGATGAATATGCCGATGAAGGTGGATACTTAAAGCAGGAGGTGCTACAAAGGTAATAAGAGATGTAGCTCCCCTGGACAGAATAGAACAAAGGAGGAGATGCTACCCTGGAGGAAGGAGATCAGGGAAAGGGAAGTGGATTGGAATTGGTTGAAATAATCTGGTGGGAAATGGCTCTAGGCTGTGGGGTAAACACACACAGAAACGCAGGACCACAGCACGGTTAGCCCTGAAGTTTGGCTGGCTGGGACACTGAGTGACGTGGTGAGATGCTGATCTTTTACAGGTAAATCAGATTCCCATTTTGTATATATGGACATAAGGGCCCATTTTTTTTTTCAGTAAAAAGAAAATGAAGGTTGAGGCTAGGTTTGCAATAATAGAATGCTTGAATTACATTTAAGGATCCGATTATTGCTTTGAACACAAGCATTTTGAATGTGGAGCTATAGCTCCTCAAGCCCACATGGCAAGGTAGCTAAGTGACTTTACCAAAAATAAACTGACAGAAGCACCCCCAATTTAAAGAAAAATTAATAGGGAGGTATGAATCCATCTGTGGGTACCTGACTTAACAGACACAGGGATTTCTTTTACCCACTTTTTTAGTGTTTCTACTAACAGTAACATTTATATGTAATGAAGATAATTAGAATGATTGAATTTTCAGACCTGCAGATAAAAACATTGTAAGTAATATCTGAAGAGCTCCAAGCCTTGTGGAATTTAAAATCTGATTTACAGAACTCCAAACACTCCTTTGAAAAGAAAAAGGTTTGTATCCCTTTAAGAGCGTTTGGTACAATTCATAGCTTGATTCATGTCACCAGCTGCCTCTGATTTCAGTGAGAAATGCAGAAATTTATAGGGAACTGTAAAATGGGGACAGGTTTTTAGTTTTCTAAATTGAGGTTTAACTGGCAAACTTCTGAAGGTTTCAAAAGCCACAACGCTGGACTGTGGGAAGCTGGTTTCTTTTCCGGTCTGAACAAATAAACACACAAACACATATCTAACTCTCAAAGTGTCCGGACAGAGAAAGCAATGCTTTTGGCAGAGGGAAAAATAAAGGAAAAACAGCTTTGTGGGCACCAGGAAGAGGGCCACACTGGCCAGCAGGCAGCACCCTGTCCTGGCAGAGGTCGAAATCTGAGCTCCGGTGGCAGCATCCAGAGCAGGGTTTGCACAAACTCTCCTGCTCCAAGTTGCAGTCTCCGGAGTCCTAGGAAAGGCACCTCGCGTGGCCACAGAGCCCTTTGCAGAGTCCCAGGGGCCCATAGGAGCACCCCAGCCTCCCACAGGACGCCAGGTAAGTCTGCCCGGAGGAGACAAGGTCAGACCCTCTCAGCTACTCCACAACTGGTCTCCCAAAGGGCGCAGTGCCCTCGCCTGCCCTGGCACTCACCTCATTGTGCTGCCCTGTGTACTCCTGGCTGCCTGGCCTTGGTTCCCTCTGCCCGACTTGTCTGCAAGCTCGTCCCCGGCGTGGTGTCAGCGATGCCTTATCTTTGTTCTGAAGTCCCTGTGTGTCTCTGGAATTGGCTGGCATTCTCCATTCAGGTCACGCCTTCTGCTGCAACAGATCCCCTCTCCCCCTCTCCCTCTGGCTTCTCTCTCTCTCTCTCTCTCTCTCTCTCTCTCTCTCTCTCTCTCTCTCTCTCTCTCTCTCCCTCTCTCTCTCTCCCTCCCTCTCTCTCACTCCCTCTCTTCCTCTCTCTCTGTCTCCCTCTCTCCACCTCCCCTTCACTGCTCTGACACACTCAGAAGGACCTGACAGAACAGAATGTTTCTTCTCCCTTTAAAGCTCTGCTCCACCAGCTCCCTCCTTTACCCCCTGTGGCTGACACCAGCCCTCGAGAGACAATAACCTAGACGCACTGCATAGGTATTTCTCCTCCCCCAACCCCCCTCTAGGAAAGAGTGGCGAGGGAGGGACAGCATCTAATTTCTCTTCAGCCTTCCTTACTTAATGGCTATCCTTTTTGCCCTGCCTCAGGACACCAGCAAAAGAATCACAGTAAATTACACCAGTCATCTAAGAAAGGCAACTTCAGCGTCTATGCTAGAAGGGGAAGCAAGAAGCAAATTCCAAAGCCTCTGTCTTTCTGCAAACAACTTGTGAGCAGAGTTGTGCAGCAAGGTGGACAGTGGCAGAGCACCCAGGTCTGCAGTTGGCTGCTTGTTCTTCCCACTGAAGAGGGAGACCTGTGCTGCTGTTTATGAACTCAACCTGTGTGGATTGCAACTTGGCCTGGGAAGGGTCAGCGCCAGCCAGGAAGCCAGCTGCCCCCTCAAATGGAGAAGGACCCAGGCCCGTGTGCCCTCTGTGTCCCTGGTTTGTGGGAGAAATGCTCCACGGGGCCCAACTAAGCTGAGTGATAAGGTGCAGTCCCTCCACAGATGCAGTGGGAAGACTGAGTGCGGGGAGACCCCCATGCCCACTTCATAGTCAATGCAGAATGTGGTGAGCCCAGCAGCAAAGGAGTAGCCCCCTCCACAAGCATACCTGCTCCCCCAACAGTAGCAACAAGCCACTTGGAAAGGCAGGGAATGCCTGGGTGTAAAAATAGGCTTTTCCAGACGTCCTTTCTGAGACAGACATGGGGTTAGGCACAGAAGTCACCGTATTACCTACACAAATGCTCGAGGGTCACACTACTCAGACAAGGAGAACCTCGGGGCTCGGAGAGATGACCTAGCTTGCCGACACTCTCCAGCTCTTTGTCGCAGGCTACTGATGGTGCCACACACAGCCAGCAGTTGCTCAGGACAGGCATCGTGCCAAGTGCTTAGCAGAGGACTCCTTTTCAATCATCTCTCTGTCTGGTACAGGAGGGTAGTGATAGACCCATTGTCCAGATGAGGAAATTTCCTTGATACATTAAGTAATTTATCCAGGTTCTTGCAGTTAGAAAGTCTTTGAGAAAGAACTTGAGTTCTTGTATAGTATTCCACCCTACTTCTTGCTAATATATGATAATGCATAAAGAAACACACACACACACACACACACACACACACACACACACAGAGTCCACCTTGGAGGCCGGATTGGTGTGGCATGTGGTGCCTGGGCTTGAACCAGGGTCCCCTGAACCTGCCTAAGCTTACCTAAACAGGTGCTTTAGACCGCTGAACTACAGATATAGTTCACAGATATTCTCGCTGGCCCCTGGGAGACAGTCATCTTGAAAAGAGACTTCAATTCAGAACTGAGTGGTCCTGTTTCCCTCCTGCTCAAGCCGGCTGTGCACTTTTGGGCATAAATACTTTCCTGAGGGGCTGAGGAGATGGCTCAGTGGAGTAAGCGCTTCCCTGGCAGGCGCAAGGACCTGAGTTCAATCCCCGGTTCCACAAAAAAAAAAAAAAAATTCTATAAAGGGCTGGAGAGATGGCTCAGTGGTCTAAAGCACCTACTTGGAACAAGCTTGGCAAAGCACAGGGACCGCGGTTCGATCCTCCAGCACCACATGCCAGCCAGCCCCGCCCCCAGGTGGGCTGAGCTGGCCACACACACACACACACACACACACACACACACACACACAATAAATGTTAAAAAAAATTAAAAAAAAATTAAAAAAAATAAATAAATACTTTCCTGATTCTCTTTCCTCAATTGGAAGATGAAGGTTGCTTTGGTGCTTCCGTGAGCTTGTCCTTGGGAAGTGCTTTACCTCTGCACTGCAGGCAGCAAACTCACACTCTCTACCCTATGAGGACACTTCTTTGCCACATTTTGGGGAGCAATGCCTTCCCCCCTTCTCTCTCCAATTCATCCATTTGATACTTTCAAGTGGTTACTCTGGCCGGAAATGCAGGTGCAAGTATAGGAGAGGAGAAAACATGTTCAAATTCAGGCGCTGTTTCAGCGCAAGGTTGCTTTCTGTTTCAGGCAGGGTAGGAGAAAAAGCCTTTTCTATTCCCATTGAGGAGGATCCTCCACCATGGAATAAGTCTCACAAAACAACATTTTAATGATTTAAGTGTAAATGAATCAGAAACACATGGGCTACATTTCTCTTGGAATACACTAGGACTTTAAACACTAAAAGAGAAAGAACTTGACGAAATGCACCCAGCTCAGTGCAAAGCGGCTCTGCCCAGCAGCCACTCACTAGCCCTGTGCCCAGGCTCTGCAGCACTGGGATTATAGACTGAGCTCCCTTCCCCTAATTGAGGGCATACACTGGGCAATGCCATCGTATGTTCTGGTTCTGGGCATAAAGTGAAGGGATGGGAGAGGAGGCTAGCAACCTTCCCTTGGAAAGTGTCGTAGAGCAGTTAGAGCTCTTAGACTAATTTCCTGGCCATGTTTTTCCAAGACTGCCAGCGTCCAACAGGAGGCATTTGAAATGGGTCCCAAGCCAAAGTCCTGCCAATATGCAGCAGGCCTGATGTGAGTGCTTCCCTGAGACGCTGCCAGGCGTGGATGAAGTCTGTGTGACAACACCCACGTGGCTCAGTAACAGATCTGGGTGCAAAGCAGGGCAGGTTCCCAACGGGTTGTGCTGCGTTGGTGACACTATCCTCTTGCGCTTTTGGTGACAACTCTCTGAGGTATGCAGTTGGGATCTAGAGCCTGTGGGACAGACAGATCAGGAGCCACAGCAGGAACGGAAGGGACAGTGGTCTGGAGGGATTGCCTCAGTGCCTGTAGGTGAAGATGCATGCGTTCTCAGACAAGTCACCCGTTTTCTTGAGTATAAGAGAAGGCATTGGTCTGCTCATCTGGAAAATCAGAGGGCTGGACTCAGGTGGGCTCTTGGAGCACCTAACCGTGGGTATGGGACAGCGGAATGATGCCACAGTGAAGGTGGCAAGGTGGACCTCACAATATGATGGTTCCTTTCCATGAGGTCACAGCAGTGCTAGCATTATTCAGAATTAAGCCATAGATATTCAGAGAAACAATGTTTGAAAACTTCACTAGTTTTAAAAGTCTGGCCAAAAGTGATTCAAACACATGTACAAGGAGGTTAATAGATTGGTGTTTCGAATCCTGAAGCTTAGAATGACAGAGGTGAGCTTGTGCCTTGGGTTTCTGGTCAGGGGAAGGTATCAAAAAGTTAGCTGCTAAGGGAGCAAATCCACAGCATCTCCTACACTGGAGCTCTTTAGTTTACATGTTTTACCAAAGTATTTACTTTGTGCAACTCCTGAGCAACAGTTTCTGGAATTCCACATATGTGTCAGGAAATGTAAAGAATTTGGGCAATCTTTTTCTTCAGTGTATTTGGTTGTTACAGGGTCTCATTCTGCAGCTCAGACTTGCACTGATCCTCTTGTTTTCAGCCTCCCCAGTGCTGGGATTACAGGCTGGCACCACCACACCAGGACCCTGTGGCCGGCTCAGCCCACCCTGGGGGCGGGGCTGGCAGGGCATGTGGTGCTGGGGATCGAACCTTAGAACAGCGGCCCCTGCGCTTGCCCAAGCTTGCCTAAGCAGGCACTTTAGTCCACTGCGCTATCTTGCCAGCCCTGTTATTTTTTTTTAATGACAAATCTGAAATCTAGCCACTTTCAAATATATTATTGCATGTAATACTCATATCTTTTTATAAATGAGGGTACAAAGGTCCAGAGAAATCAAGTGTAACTATAGGTGGATGATTAATGGCTAGATCCCTGGACTCCTTACCTACAACATCAAGGTTCTTTCCCTTCACGTGAAGACTTCTGATACATCTTGGCGATCTTGACTATTAATGAAACATGCCATCCTCTGATTACAGTATTTTCAGAGAAGGAGAAGGTAGCTTGTATTAGAAAATAAAATGCAAGTGTTAGGTTTTGTTATGGGCAGCTCCTTGAACCAAGAACTAAGGTATTAAACTCCTAGCCTTGTAATGCTACTGCGTTTAGCTTTGAAAGAAGTAACTAAGACAAATGGAAGTGTATAGAGCAGATTCCCATCCAACGTGACTGGCGTCTTTACAGGAGGATAGTAAGGGGAAGACGCACAGACGACCACATGAAGATGCAGGAAAAACAGAACAGGTACCTGCAGGCCTAGCAGAGCATTCTCAAAAGAAAGCAAAACTGCAAACTGCTTGATCTTGGGCTTCTCATCTCCAGAACTGTGCAAAAACCAGTTTCTGGGTTTTTTTTTATTATTAATTTTATTGAGAAAGAAATAGCAATGAGACACTTTCAAAACAGATTAGCAAGACAGTTACAATAAATACATTGCATATTGTTGTCTTCATAGTAGTTATTCAGAGTACAAGATGCAGACATGAAATATTATCTAAACATATTAGTATAAATCTTTCTTCTCATTGAACTAAGAGAAAGTAACTGTATATCTAGCCTATTTTGAATATTCATATACAAAATATTATATATATTTTCACTATAAAATGGACCTTTATATCCCTTTTTAGTTTAGTTTTGTCAGAGATGGGTGTTCATTGCTATTCAAATATTGTAGTTGCCTTCACATATAAGTGGATGCAACTTGAAGATATACTCATACGTGAAATTAACCAGACCCACATGTGGAGATCTCATACAGTCTCCATCGTGTAAGAACTCAAAAGAAGAAATAAAAATTGAAAGGTACAATACAATTAAATGGAAAGAAAGAACTTAGGATTAAACAAAGAAGAGAGGGCAAGGAGAAAAGCTAGGAAACATGGCAGGGGCAAAGCCATACATTTATATACATAAGATAGTTAAGGCAGTGGGCCTGAGAATCTCCATCAGGTTTTTGAAACTAGCAGTCAATTGGTAGGATTCTCACCCGGACTGACTATATATGCTGACACCTGTGAACTAAGCAACTGCACTGAGGATAGCAATGTATAATACTAGGGCCATGCTTGGAATGCCTGGCATTCTGGTCTTCTAAATTCATACTGCTTCTAATGTCATATCAATTACTGCTATACTCTCTCTCTAATCAATGTTTGGTTGAAAAAAAGGTAATAAAAGAAAACAAGAGACAATTTTTGTTTTCTAAGCCATTCGGGTAAGTTTGTTCTGCTAGTCCTCACAATTGGTATACTCTCGCACCTCCTTGCTATTGGCTGTCCACTTCCACTTTGTGCTAATTATATCAGTTAAACCCCTATATTCCCGTACTGCCTCCCTGCTCCCAGACTTTTCCCTGATGCCTGGGCCACCTGGATCTAGCAGTCCCATCCCCAGGGCAGGAGAAAGGAGGTCCTATAAATCAATGTTAGTGGGGTCCCTCTGTGCGGCAGGCAGATGCAGGTCTAGGAGAAGTCGGGGTCCTCACTTCCCTTCCTTCATGTCATGAGGCCTGTGTCCCATTCTCTCTCCAGATTCTTCTGCACCCCTCTCATCTCTGTCACTGTCACCTCCTTCACTGCAGTCAGGACAACTCAGGGCCACTGCTGCTTACTGCTTCTTCCCAGTTCTTCCTGATCCTCCAGGTGACTCTGGGTTCTCAGGTACTCGCTTTTTCATCTTCAGCTTTGATAAAACACTGGTTTCAATTTTCCAAGAATTGAAAAAAAAGACATAAATTCTCAGACTGAAAGCTTTACGAAGCCCCAAGTCTGCACATAGTATAAAAGTTTTACCGAGACTCTTAGCACTAAAATTTCAGTATACCATGGAAAAATACTAAAAATAGCAAGAGAGAATAAAGGCAAATTACCTTTAAAACAGTGAAAACTAAGCTCCCATCAGAAATAAGAGGAACATGGAAGTTAGCTTAATACACAAAAGGAAAAATCTTAAGATGTGTAATTGTAGGGCTGGCCAAATAGCTCAGCGGATTAAAGCACCTGCAAGCAGGTGCAGGGGCGTGTGTGTGTGTGTGTGTGTGTGTGTGGGTGTGGGTGTGGGTGTAGGGAGGACGGGATGGGGGTGGGGTTGGGAGAGGTGTGGGGATGGTTGGCTCTCCCTGGGCCTACTGTGCCAGCTCATCCCCCAGGGCATGCCAAAGCAGCAATTGAGACTAGGAATGGTGGTGCACGCCTGTACTCCCAGCTCTTGGGAGGCTGTAAACAGAGGAATCACTACCGGTCCAATATAGTAGAAAGATCCTGAACATCTCATAGATTCTTCCCTAAAAATACAAAAAAAAAATTGTAATTATTCACAGACCTGTAAGAGTGATGCTAGGATAAGGATTCTCTTGGACTCTAAAACTTTACCATTTGCAAACTTCTTCATAAAGATCTACTAGAGCAAGTTTATCAAGAGAAAGAAAATGAATTAGACACTGTTGGTGTTGGTAATATTGTGGAGAAACTGATGCATTTGTACAGTGCTTGTGGGGCTATAAGGGAATACAGACCCCAAAGGGTGATCTGGGGGTTTTAGTAAAATAAAAATGTGTTTATCGTGACAATCATCAGTTTTACTTGGAGATATTGTTCCAGAAGCCCTTTCACATGGACAAGAATTTTCATTGTGGTACTTTTGGTCAAGGATAAAACCAGGCCCGACAGAAGAGGGGCTAACTAATATGGGACAGTCACATTGATGGGACCTGGTACGGACCCGAGTGGAAAATGCACCAAGAGGTTGGAAGGCAGCCAATGTGAGCATGCAGGTGGGCTGATGGGAGACTCTTCCCCAGAGCCTCACCCAGAGCCAACCTGGGACTCAATGCATGCAGGTTTGCAAGCAGGAAGTACAAAGGCATGGTGAGTTTCACTGGGGGCATCTGTTGTTCCTCATTGCTGCGTAGAAAGGCTTGAAGTAAGTGAGTAACAGACGCGCTGTGCGGTGGGCTGCCCGATCTCGTTTTGTCGTAATATGGTGCCTGACTACTAGTTGATCTGAAATTTTTTTAATTTCCATCACAACACCATGAACTGTTAAGCACCAGTAAGAAGGAATGAGGGACAGCTATAAGTGTCAACATCAATTTGGCTCAGTACTTATTTTTATTTTTCTATTGTATTTTAGGGAAGGGTCTACAGGGAGTCCAGGGTCTTACTGCTAGATCGGACTCGCAGGGATCTGCCTGTTTACAGCCTCTCAAGAGCTGGGATTACAGATGTGCGCCAGCAGGCCCAGTCTCAGTTGCCTTCTGAGGGTGCACCGAGGGTGGGGCTGGCACAGCAGGCCCGGGGATCGAACCCCCAGCCCCTGAGCCAGCTTGCAGGCACTTTAATCCGCTGAGCTATTTGGCCAGCCCTTCAGTACTTACTGTTGAGTGAAAAGGTCAGGTGGAATATACCAGGTATAGATTATTTCATTAAAAATCCAATAGATTCACTAAGCAATACATATTCTGTACTTATTGTTAGCATACTGCTTATATTTTACATATCATAGAAGAAAGTGTAGAAAGAGACATCAAATATTAAATAATCATTTGCATAGAGGTTGTGGCCCAAAGAGACTTTTTTTTTTTTTTACTCAAATGTCACTAGGTTTAGTTATCTGGCTCCACAAATATTTATGGGATTTATTTTTATCTGCGATACTACAAAACCTTTAGTACCAGGCCTTGTTGGCCACGGCCAGGGGTTTGGCTGGGTTATTAGTACAACTGGAAATCACTGACGCCATTACCAGCTCGTTGAGATGCACTGCAATATGCAATTATAATTTAATTAATGTTAATTTCTTTTACAGCCAGAACAGGAAATAATCAAGCATGAATTATATTTGGCTTTATACCAATTTGTCACAAAAATGTGATTTTTAGTATTTTTTTTTTTAATAGGTGAGAGGTCCTAGTGTCCTAGAACAGCCCTGGCTTTGGAGAAGGATTTGGATGGGCCAGAGGGTGACAGCAGATGTGAGGCAAAGAGGAAAAAACAAAGACGAAACAGGTTTTCTAAAGAGAAAGCCTGAATGTGGCTACAAATGAAGAGTGTAGAGTGAGGGAGGTGGGGTGGGGGAGCAAAGACGCACCCCAGGATAGGGGGCTTGAAACAGTGCCTTTTCCATTTACGGAGAGAGGGAAGAGGGGGAGGAGGCAGCCGGGTGTGGGAGCGTGGAGAGCTTCACGAGCCAGGCGGGGGAGAAGGACTTTTGTAGGCCAGAGAGTCTCACCTTGGGCTGGCCCCAGGGTCCCGCCAGACACTTTGACAGTGTGAACGTCTGTCTCCGTACAAACGAGTCCCGAATCTGCAAAGAGGACCAAGAGCTGAGGGCTGCTGAATTTGTAGGCAACAGGGAGAAAAAAATAAAGACACACACAAAGCTTTCCTTAGCAGGGAATGACAAGAGTAGAGAGTGCTTTAAAAATGCCCTCTTTGGTAGATGAATGGGGGAGGAGACCGAGGTATGAGATTCAGAAGGGTAAATCAGGGTGCTAGCCCCACTTATTGTACCCAGGCCGGCTGCCTCTTGGGCCACTTCCAGGCTCAAGGAGAATGTCATACAGCTAAAGTCATTTGGAAAAGACCTGGAAGGCCCTCTAGTCTGGTCCCTGGCAGAGCATATTTTGGCTGAGACTCAGGGGCGTGTGCTGCACATGGGCCCGGTGGCCCTCCACATTTTCGGGCCAAACCACAGGGCAAATTTAAACACTTTCAGTTGCCACAACGTGGCAAACATGAATGATCATGATTCTTGATTTAAAAGAAGGATTTTAGAAATAAAAATACTTCGGAACAATCGTCCCAGGAAAGCTGGCTATTTCTCATGCAGTTTTTTCCCATGCTTATGCATTTTATTTTGTAAAATTAATTACTTAATTGGCAAAACTGTACATATTTATGGAGTATAGCATATTTTGGAATATGTACACATTGCAGACTGTCTAAACAGAGTGAATTAACATATGCATCACTTCACATATCTTTTTTGTGGCAAGAATATTTAAAATGTACATTCAGGGATTTTCAAGAATGCAATACATTGCTGTTGACTATAGATGCCAAGTTGTGTAATAGAGCTCTTGAACTTACTTCTCCTGTCTTGTTAAAACTTTGTATCCTTTAGTTAACATCTCCTCACCCATTCTATCCCCCTATCTCTTCGTAACCACCATCTACCCCACTTCTATGAATTTAACTTTTTAGCATACATACAAATGAGGTCATGCAGAATTTGTCTTTCCAAGCCTGGCTTATTTCTCTAAACATGTAACCTTTAGATTCATTTATGTTGTCACAAATGTTACCATTTCCTTCTTTATAAGGTTGAATTATATTTTATTGTGTGTGTATACGTGCGTGTGTGTATGTGTGTGTGTGTGTGTGTGCACTGAGATTTTAATCCTTCTGTTAACAGTGGGCTTAGTGTGATCTTTTTCTAATTCCTGGAGGTAGAAATTTAGGATATTTACTCAAGATCTTCCTTTTCTCTTAAGGTAGGCATTTGCCACTATTCACTTTATTATAACTATCCTTTGTTACAGCTCAAATTGTGGTATGCTATGTTTCCATTTTCATGTTTCTTATGATGTGTTTTAGTCGCCTTTTGAATTATTCTTTGATTCACCAGTTTTTCATGAGTATGTTGTTTAATTTCCACATATTTTTTAATTTCTCTAAATTCTTTCTGCTATTGAGGTCTAGTTTCACACAACTGTGTTTGAAATCAATCCTTGGTGTGATGACATTATTCTGAAAGTTGTGTAGACATGTTGTGGCCCAACACTCAGTCTATCCTAGAGTGTTTCATGTTACCCAGAGAAGACTGCATGTCCTACCCCTTTGAATGGAATGTCTTACATATGTCTGTTGACCCCATTTGGTCTATGGGAGTATTCAGGTTTGTGTCCTCTGTTGATTTTCTACGTGATATCCCACAATAATATATTGCTGTCCATTTCTTCCTTTACTTTTGTTGACATTTGCTTTACTTATTTGTTTGACTCAGTGTTTTTTATATATGTATATATCACCTCTTCTTGATGAATTGATCCTTTTGCCCTTA
>NW_004524704.1:2328148-2332707 GCF_000260255.1 Octodon degus
ACCATTAGGAAAGAACTCCAATATTTTTTGAGTTCCATCAAGATCGTATCTTGACAAGCCCGCTGGAGCTTACACACATCCTAAGTTTTGTACACCAACCCACTGAGTATCCTTGCTCAGAAGCATGCTCCACTGTCAAGTACCAGCTGTTCAATCTCGTGACCACAAGGCTGGCTGCCAGCCACAGCTTACAGCCACCGTCGGTGTCATGGGAGGGTATTGTGCTACACCCCACTGGCCAGGAAAGAGATTAAAATTAAAAATTTAAGGAAGACCTTCTACTGAATATATATCACTTTTGAAGCATTATAGCATTTGAAGATTTTAACTCAGATCATTATAAAAAGTTGAATACTATCCATATGCAGAATCTTCTGACTGTATATTTACCTTTCTGTTTGGGCCATAATTCACCAAAACATGATTCTCACCATCTTGAATGTTGAAATTCTGGAAGATCAAAATGTCCAAAGTACAAGTCTGGAGAAAATAATTTAAAAAGCTATCTTAACAGCATTTATTTAAATTTCAACAGAAAATTTTAGAATCACACAAAAACATGACAAGTCTTCATAGACCACTTAATACAATAAAATAAATAATAATATTCATATTTTTGCAATATAAACACTCAAATAAAATGAGAGTATCACTGGTATAATTATGAGCAGAGAAGTCATAAAGAAAGTAATTCAAGGGATGGGGAGATAGCTCAGAGGGACAAGTTTCTGCCTGGCAAACACAAGGACCTGAGTTTAATCTCCAGCTATGCATACAGTCTCAGCACTGGAACCCTGGGTGTATCATGCAAGCTGGGAACTAGGCCCAGTGACACATGCCTATAATCCCAGCACTTGAGAGGTTGAGACAGGAAGATCACTGAGAGTTTGCGACCAGCCCGGGGTCTACAAAAGTGAGCACTAGGCCAGTGGAAATTGCATAGCAAGACCCTGTCTCAAAAAACATAAATAAAATAAAAGTAGGTCAAAAATTGTAATTGTAATGCTTCTCACTATAGTCAGTAATTGTGTCCATGCAGCTGTACAACTGCAGTCATTTGAAATATGGGGATGGGCAGTCTAAGTCTCAATGAGATCACCAAAAGCTATGATGCTGGCTGACAGCGCCCGGAAGGCCCCATGGGGGCTCACACCAAGAATCTGAAAAAGTAGGAAGGTAGGCAGTTCTGCAGCATGGACATCTTCTGTCTCCTCCCTGTGCCATCTGGATCTGCATTTGGACAGCAACGACAGCACAGTGAGTGTGAGCCACATGCAGACTCTTTCCCAGGCCAAGGGTCATAGGTTTGGACTCCACCATTTTGGAGGCTGCAAGACTGGTGTTCAGTACTGGAGACTGACACTGACCAGAGCCACAACTGGGCAGGAATCGGCATCCTCAAGTTAGAGGCTTCAGCAAGAGCCTTAGCCCAGGACCTCAGCTTCTCCCCTATCCTCTATCAGCTCTCTGCAGCCCAGGGACCCAGCTCCTCCTGTCTCCATCTAGCACTCTTTTGGAACAGCCTTGGAACATCTCCTGGCTTGGGCATGTTCTTCTGGTTCTCTCATGCATCATGGCTGAGACCTCAGCCACACTTTGGGCACATGGGCAAGCCACCTCCTTCCAGTTGGCTCTGCTCCTTCTGTTCTTAAAATGGTCCGCAACCAACACAGAACCTCTCTGGGAAATAAAATCACAATGTGTCATCAACATGTATGCAAGCAGGCAAAATGCCAACATGTTGATCCGCTTTATTGTTCACCAAGGCAGATACGCCAAAAGGACATTGCTTCATGTATTAAGGAAGTTTTAGTGTTTTCACAGATGCACAGAATTCTTAACCACAAAGCCAACTGTGTGACAATGTGTTTTTGTGGAATTAAATTTGCAGCAAAATTTGAATAAAACATCAGAGCTCTAAAAATCTTCACACAATTTATGTCTCCAGTACTGGAAGTGATGAGAAGATTAAATATATATAACACAGAGAATCATAAATATAATGCTGATAATGTAAAATAGTAGAAAAAAACTCCTAAAAACTGAACTAAAAAGGAAAATCAAAAAAAAAGAACTAAAAAGAGTACTTGAGGACTTAGTCACTTTCCCACTGGGAAGACGTAATACCTGACACCCACGACTTGAAGAGGGAGGAGCTTATTTTGGCTCATAAGATTTTAGAGGATTCAGCCCATAGTTGTGTGGCTGCAAGGCAGAAAAAAAACATGGTGAAGGGCTGTGGAGGGGAAATCTGTTCATGGCATGGCGGAGAGAGAAGGGAGGACCAAGGAGGGAGATACGCCCCTCTGGGCCATGTCTTCAGTGGTTCAGCTCTTCCCATCAGAACCTAGATGCACACTCAGCCATGGACTCTTAATGGGCTAGTTCATTGATGAATATAAGGTCTCCAGGATCCACTCACGTCCCCCAAGTCCAACCTATGACACAGGTGAATTTGGGTGGGGGGCTTAAGACGCAGGTCATTAACACTTGAAATCCCAAAATGTTTATTACAGGGATAGATTCTGAGCAACTGTGTGAAGATAATTCCCAACAGCTGGTCAACTAGCAAGATCATGAACCATATTTTGTTGTCTTGCATCATGGTGAATAGCAATGTGGAAAGTAGTGGCTTCTGTTTTTTGTTTTGTTTTGCTTTTCCTATTGGGCCATGGTTCTCCTTGGAAAATACATTCACATTTATTTGTTCTGTGGCACTGATCTTTTAGAAATTCTATAACTTGATATGAATATCCCCTGTTACGTGTTCTGTCTTCTGTTCCATGCTCCTGTGTTGTTCTGGACACACAGAAATCCATTCTGTATTTACTGAGACCACACATTTTGTGGAAACAACACTAGTGGTAAAACAACAACACCATTATGTAAGTGCCTTCTTATCCTATCCTGCACATAATTATATTCAAACTAGTAAATAAGTATGCTGACTTCTTCAGGAAAATGTGGCTTTAATTCATTAAAAGCTCTTGGAATCCTATCAGCTGGAAGGAATGCTAATGTGGACAAGTGACGCATTTGAAACTGAAATTTTTGTCATTGCTCTCTCACACAACCAGTCTCTTCCTCTTCATTTCCCCCTAAATGCATTGGGCTGAATGAAAAACCATACTTGAAACACATTGAGAGTCACCTTCAAAAGTCTGGATCATATCTAATTCCAAATATGTCAGGCAAATGGTTCAGGGATTCAACGGAAATCTTCAAATAAATATTTATAAAGTTTGTCATTGTCAGGGGGTGGGGGCTTTTGGAAGGTGGGTGCACTACAGGGGTACTATGTCCATCAGTGGATTGGTCGGTTGATGAGTTCATAGCTGACTGTTCTGCTCAAAGGTAGAGCTAGATCAGAAAAAGAGGGTCACGGCGGATGTGACCTGGAAGACTCACTCTTTCTTGTCCCTGCTCCTCCCTTCTTCTTCTGATTTCTGCCGCCGTGGCATGAGCATTTCCTCCCCACCAAAGTCTTCTAATTTTTTAAAAGGTTTTACAAGTACATGTTTGCAGTACTTAATGATCACATGTACATAATACATCTTAATTCTTCTGCTGTACCCTTCCCATACCCCCCCCCACCTCTTGGTTTCCTTCCCATTTGCAAAAGATCTAACTTTATATTTCCTTGTATTTATGTTTTATTTTGGCCTTTGATTTAATTACACTTCTCATATAAAAGAATGTGATAATCAAACCTGCATCTAAGTTATTTCACTTAACATTATGACCTCAAGATCCATTTACAAATGACTCGAATATATCCTTCTATACGGGAGAGTAGTGCTCCATTGTGTGCGAAGAGTACATTTTCTTCATCCTTTCATCTGTTGATGGACATATAGGCTGCTTCCAAGAGTTGGCCAACATAAATTGTTCTGCTCTAGCCATGGATACACACCTACCACTGTAATAGGATATCTTTAACCCTTTTTAGGAAGATACCTAGAAGGGGAGTAGCTGAGTCTAATGGAGTGTCTAGTTTTAGTTTTCTGAGGAATCTCTGTACTGATGTTCATAGTACCCACTTGGGTTTCCACCAGTAATGTACAGTGGAAGTGCTCCTTTTCCCCTATCGCCTCACTAGCATTTGTTATTATTTAATTTCCCAATGATGGTCATTCTTTCTGGAGTAAGATGGGATCTCAGTGTTGCTTTAATTTGCATTTCTGCAATGGCCAGTGATGTAGAACATTTCTTTACACATTGTTTTACTATGCTGTTGCTGCCTTAGAATCTGCCGACTGTGGATTGAACCACTGAAAGCTAAGATAAACTTTTTTTTTTTTTAATTAAAGGTATGAAGTATTTTGTCCTAGCAACAGGAAACGTGATACATATAATATCTGATTAAAAAACAGGAGGTGCTACTTTGAAATAGCCCTCAATTACCCAAACTGAAGCATGTTCTGTTTTTTAAATGATGTATTTAGCAGTAAGAATAAGAAGTCTGTCTTTAACAGTTCCTTAACCAAAATAGTTCAGCACTCAATATATCTTGTAACATTGGAGAAGCCTTGATTTCAGCCAGTGTCTTTGGTGCAGAA
>NW_004524704.1:2339841-2348159 GCF_000260255.1 Octodon degus
ATTCTGATGCGTCTCTTTTGCTACCTTCAAGATCCCTCTTTGTCTTTGACTTTTGATGATTTGAACGTAATGTATCTTGGGATATTCACACTTGGATCCTGCTGATGGTATTTCAAGTTTTATGAACATGGATGTGCATAAATATCATAAGACAAGGAAAGCTTTAGGCACTGTTTCCTTAAATAAGCTCAGTACCTTTCTCTTTTCTTTTTAGAACTCAGATGTCTGATATTTGTTTGCTTGAAAGAGATTCACGGAGTCCTTATGTTTTCCTAAGTCTTTCACTCCTTTCTCTTTTTTGCTTCTCCATTTGACTAATATCAAGGGTTCTTCCAAGTCTTTCAACTTTAGTCTTTCTCCTGCATGACCAACTTCACTGTTGATGCTTTATTCTGTTACTATACTCTTTTTTTTTTTTTTTTTTTTTTGGGTCCCGGGGATTGAACTCAGGACCTTGTGTTTGCCAAGCAAGCGCTTATCCTACTGAGCTATCTCCCTGGCCCCTACTATACTCTTCATATCTAGGATTTTTGCCTGGTTCTTTCTTGTGATCCCTATTTCTTTATTATACTTCTGACTTTTTATGTATTGCTTTCCTTATTTCATTTGGTTGTCTATGTTCTTTCATACTGAATTTAGCCTCTTCATGAGACTGGCTTGAATTCTTTTCCAGGCAATTAACTAATCTATATTTCTGTGGGATTGGGTGCTCCAGCTTTATAGGTTTTCTTTGGTGGCGTCAGGTTTTCCTGATACTCTGATGCTGTTGTGGCCTTGTGTCAGTGTCTTAACACCTCTTTTTGTCTTTACAGGCTGGCTCTAGCAGGTGAAGACCTGTGGTTGTTGCGTGTCCAGTTGGGTCCAATGGCTGTTGCTGAGTGTTCACAGGGGCCCTCAGTTGGTGGGCCTGTGACCTGGGGCTTGTTGGCAAAGATCTCTCATTTAGGAGATTAGGCAGCCTCCAAGACCTTGGTCAGCAGTGTGGACTCTGGAGCAAGGGTTTGTTTCCGGATTCCTTTTTGAGTACACAGATGATGTGCCAGTCACCTGGTGCACAGACAGGTGTTGTAGTCCTCTTTGTGTCTGGGGGTTGTTTTCTTCTAGGTCACTGAATACAACCTTGGCCAGGCAGGACTGGCTGAGGCCTATGTGGAAAGGACCTGGAGCCAAGTCCTGGAGCTGCATTAGGATCCTCAGCTGAGGCTGAGCTCTGCAGGCCTCCCTCGACAGGCTGCGATGGCCATGCCTCCTTCTGCTGAGCTCCTGGTAAGGTAGGGCTGCTTGCAGCCCTCAGATGACAGGGTCTAGGACTGAGTTACCGGGCTATGGGTCCACTGCAGATCTAAGGTTGGCAAGCCTCCCTTCCAGGGTTGTCTCTCCCTGCAGAACACTGGGTTCCAAATCTCCTGTAACGATTCCTGCATCCATGTATGACTACTACATTCTTGTTGCTGAGGGTATAAGCTGGGTTTTTCCTGCCATTGTACTGACCCAGACAATTTACATTTCGTAAGACTATTAACATGGTTGAATTTGAATATGTCATTTTTTTCTGTACATCTTATTTTTTGTCTGCTTCATTCTCTTTTTTTTGCCTTCTATTAGATTAGAAATAGTGCATTTTTGATTATTTCTTTTTATCTCCTTTGTTAGTTAATTATCTGTGAATCTTTTGTCATTTTGATGCTTATGGTTTAACTTATCCATGTATAACTTTTTTTTAAAATTTTTTTATTTATTTATTTTGTGTGTGTGTGTGTGTGTGTGTGTGTGTGTGTGTGGCCAGCTCAGCCCACCAGGGGCGGGCTGGCTGGCATGTGGTGCTGGGGATTGAACCGCGGTCGCTGTCCATTTGCTTAGCTTAGCTTGTTGTAAGTAGGTGCTTTAGACCACTGAGCCATCTCACCAGCCCCTATCCATGTATAACTTGAGTTTATCTTATACTACTTCGAATGTACTATAAAGAAGAATGAAATATATTTCTGGTTATCTGCTCCAAATCATTGCATAGCTATTACTATTACTTTCCTTAATTACATATCGTAAACCTTATAATGTACTGACATTATTTTACTTAAGCAGATAATTATTTTTTAAAAAACATTTAGGCATAATGAAGAAAATCTTTTATGTTACCTATGTAGTTATTATTTCTGGTGCTTTTATTTGTGTTCTATATTTTCATTTGCCATTATTTTCCTCTGTCTCAAAGAAATCTTTGAATGTTTCTTTTAATGTGGGTCTATCGGTGAGTAATTATTTTCAAACTTCGAAATGTTTAAAGAAGTTCTTATTTTGCTTCTGTTTTGTAAAAGATATTTCTCTGAAAGCAGAGGAATCTATGTGATTTTGAAGGTAATGAAAGGAATAATTAAAACAAGTTTGCACTTATCAAGCTCAAACCCTGAGTTAAGCATTATTATTATTTGTGTTGTCCAGACTTGGAGATTCAGGCCCAGACCTAGCAAGTTACAGCATCATGTGATGTTTGCATGTGTAATCTTAACCATGAGGTTTTATTGCCTAGTAAGATAAATAGAGGATACGCTAATAAATCCCCAGGAAATGCCTCATGCTTGTATTCTTGAGAAAAAAGTATGAATTAATTCCAGATTCTTCCTGGGTCTTAACAGGGATGTCTTGGGGCCCTGGGAATCCACTGAGAGCCCCCGAGACATGCTTAGAATACAATCAACAAACCTCTACCATAAAATCATTTGGTCTAGGCCAATCTAAAAGCATTCCCAAGACCTGCAGAAGGGCTCTGCAAAGCAGCCCCTTGGGGACTGGGAAAGGGATTCAAACCACCTAAAACAGTTCTTCCCAAATCTCCTGAAGGCCATCGCCACACCAGTGGTAGGTTGGAGAACAGAAGTTCTGGGTTTCAGTTCTGCCTTTTCTGCTCCTTTTGAAGCTGCAAACCTTTGCAAATCAGTTCATCTTTCTGAGCCTGAGTCCCTTTATTGTATTTAGTTATTGTAAAACAAATATGTGTTTCTGAGTGTACCATGGTCCTCAATTAACTTCTCTGTAAACTCAGGCACCATGTGTAATAGTTCTGGAATTAGTAGCAATAAAACTTTAGCTGCACTGGTCAGCAACTGTTTTCTTTAAAACAGGATTTGTTAACTTAGTGGTGCCAAGACCCAAATGTAAACTCTCTAAGTGGCCACTTTCGTAAACTTCAGAGGCCACAGTCATTTCACTGGACAGGTTTCAAGGATGTCCTCCCAAAGAGATGGGGCCCTGAAGTCACCCACCCATAGAGTAGGTTCTAGGACACCGACATGCATCACGGCAGAAGAATTTCAGGATGTGACTGCAAGTGGTACCAGCAGATTTATTAGACAGGAAGAAGGATGTACTCAGAAGAGTGTGGGAGGAACTCAGAGAGAGATGCTTTGTGATCTGGGGGTTGGAGGGTCTTATGTTACCTTGGGGATGCCCTCAGGACAAGCTGTCTAGGATGTAATACTCATGTCTGCCAGGTTGCCAGTTAGTGGGTGCATTGGCCAGCATTCTTGTTACTTAGACACTGCCTGACCGCTGCAATTAAAAGGAGGAGCGTTTCGTGCTGGCTCACAGGTTTCAGGGAGTCTGGTCCATGGTTAGCTGGCTCTAAGGCACGAACAGGAAGATAGAAAGACATGGTAGAGGAAAGCTGCTTGTGTTGCAGAAGCCAGGAAGAAGGGAGGAGATGGAGAAGGGGTGATAAGAATGTGCCCTTCCAGGACTCACCTCCTAAGAACGTGGTTCACCGTAAGCTCATCTGTGGATTAATCCACCAGTGAATGAAGATAACTCCTCCATAATCTCATCACCTTCAGAAATCCTTACGTGGGAATACATGAGACTGTGGGGGACACTTGAGCTCTAAACCAGAACAGCAAGCTGGGCTGGGATGTACACTCTGCATGTGTTCAAAGCTTAGAGATACGGGACCCCTCTCCTCGAGGATGGTAGCCTGGAGGATCTATAAATCTGTGGTACTAGACAAAGCACAAGCACAGGCTCAACTGATAGATCTGCTGCATTTCTAAGATTTTTAGGAACTTGTAGAGTGAGTTTCCTAGAAAGGAAAAACACTTAGGGGCAAGCAAAACAAAAGAAGCCATTGCATTCTCCAGCAGCTTTGCACTGAAGCTGCAGTTCATTAAATTCTAACGTTATGATTTTCTTTCCCTCCTTTCTACCTAGCTTTGCTTTGAATATGTCTTAGCTCAATCCTTAACAGCCATTAGATTAGTAGTTGAGGTTTCACACAGAACTTGTATTTCACCTAAGATTCTTCCTTTGCTATTTTATATGTCTTCTGAGAATAACTGCCATAGCTTCTTTTACTGACAGAAAAAGAAGTCATAAAGCTGAAAGTCATACAACTCGTATGCAGTAACAGAGCCTAGGAAGCAGCCCAAGGCATACTGCAGGTATGGTCTCAGTCAGTCTGGACCAGGACAACGTATGCTTACTACCCACAGATGAAGGAGAATGGCTGTTTTGTGAAGCTAGGGTAGGTAAAGTGCTTAGCGCAAGGCCGGTCGCTTACCCACATGCTTCATCAAAGACAGCTATTTTTCATCTGACACTTATTCTCTGCTAAAGCACATGGGTGTTGACAGCTGCAGCCGCAGGCAACGTCTAACTTACGCAGTTGCCTGAGCCACCCAGGAGCCTTTCTCCTGCAACCCAGTCTGGAGTCGACTAAATTGTCCCCAGATCATGTGTCCTGTGTGCAGGGGACTTTCCTCCACTCTCCTCTTTCCTCTGCTCTGCCCTTGTCACCAACACTGTGGGCCTGAGCTGCAGCCTCATCTTTCTTCCCCTGAGTCCCAGCTCCCCAGGCTCTGGAGCCTCCTGGGAGTCGGGTGTGCATGGTGGTGGGGTGTACCTGGGGTCAGAAGAAAGCAGAAAAAGAAAAAGCTAGAACAAAAGCTTTGTCCAGTCACCATTTCTCCCCAATGGGACCCTGTTCGCTCTTCTTTCTTAACTCAGATTTCTCTCTCTCTCTCTCTCTCTCTCTCTCTCTCTCTCTCTCTCTCTAACTGGGGATTTAACTCAGACCCTTGCACTTGCCAGGGAAGCACTTATTCTACTGAGCTATTTCCCTGGTCCCATTAACTCAGATCCCCTTAGCTCCAGGTAATCGTTCCCATTTCCAAGTCACCTTCCCCTCACGTCTGCCTCTGCTTTCCCTTCAGAACCTAGAAAGGGAGCTGCTTCTGGGCTCAGGCAGCATCTGCACCAACTAGGACCTCCGTGGAAATGCAGATTCACTGAACTTGCACATCCGACCTGTGGAATGACAGCTCTAGCCATGGCGACCAGCATTCTGAGTCTTCACAAGGTCCGCAGGCCATTCTGATGCTTAAAGTTTGAAAACCACTCTTCTAAGGAAATAGCGTAAGAGGATGCAGAGGGCCAGAATATTCTTCTTTGCATCTTGCCAAGTACTGTGAGGACATTTTAAGTTTTCTTAAAGACTTATGCTTGCATCCAATATGGTGAAGAGTGGACATGCACGAGTGGCTGAGTTCTGTTTTACGGGAGTGGAAGGGGGAAGAGTTGCAGGATTCCAGTGTTAATGGAGTACTGACTGTGGGCCAGGTACCTGGCCTTCGTTGTTTTACTTTTCATTTGACAATCTTGCAAAGGAAATGCTGTTTATCCTTACATGGTAGATGGGGAATCTGAATAGCGGAGCTTGGGAAAAGATGGAGAGTGGGGAGAAGAATCATGCAGAACGTAGATTGGTCCTTGGATGAGCTGGATTAAACACGAAGCATGGTGAGAGCTGATCATGTTGAACACCCTCATGTCATGGCTGGGAAATCCGGGGATCAGGAAGGAGAAAGGACTTGGGTGAGGCCTCAGAGGGAGTCACTGTCTATTCACGGCTACGCTGGTGTTCTGCTCCTACCTTGTCAAAAAATGGTTGTTTGCATTAAAGAACAAACTGCTTTTAAATTTTTATGTGGAAGCAATTTTGGATTTTCAGAAAACTTGTAAAAAGAATTGAGAATTCTCTGTCCTTTCCTTCTACAGTGGTAAGTCTTCTGTAGCATAGCATAGTTATCATGAACTCTGGTAGAAGAGAAGGAGCTAGAACTTTGACCCAAGGAAAGGGAATGAAGAGACGGAAGCAGGGAAGAGGAGAAGGGGAGGGGCCGGGGATGAGGAAGAATTAAGACGTGGATGTGCGTGTGCCACTCTTGCACAACGAGTGTAATCACTATGTACTGCAAATGTGCAGGAAGAGAAATATCTTGTAGGTTTCAAAACTTTGTTGACGCAATGACAGATTCACATTCAGCTGAAAGGAACAAGACAGAGACTCGCCACGTCCCTCGGGTAGCTTTCCGCAGTAGGAACATCTTATTTGGAATCTCTATATTTGTGCAAGTGATTTTATTTTATTCCTCACGTTGAACCTCACTAGGAAACTGTTCTTGGATCTCTTCTAAGGAAACCAAAGAGACAGAAATGAAAGAGAAATAATTTTGAGATTTTTTTTTTTTTCCCTGTCAGGCAGGAAATGCAGCCTTCTGGTTTGTTTTTTGTTTTTTTTTAAATTATGCATTTTTATTGTGAAGAAAATACAAATTCATTATGATTTTTTTTAATTTTTTCAAGAATACAAAATAGTAATTTTTAAAAAGCATTAGAAAGGATACAAAATTTCACTAAACGAAGTAATAAGAATTCAACAATTGAGGCTGCATTGCGTGATGTTATCTTCGAGTTAGTTGCTCACATTACCAGATATACAAATGAAAAATTGGTTTTTGAAAAAACAAAGCAACAACAAAAAAAGTTATGAGAAATTAAAAAGAAAAATAAGAAGAAACGGGCCGGCAAGATAGCTCAGTGGACTAAAACGCCTGCTTAGGCAGAGCGCAGCGGCTGGGGGTTGATCCCCTGCATGCCGTGCTGGCCCCGCCGCCAGGGTGCGCTGAGGGGGCGTGGTGGTGGAGGCCTGTAATCCCACTTCGGAGGCTGTAAACAAGAGAGTCACTATGCGTCTGATCTACGTAGTGAGACCCTGTAGATCCTGTACTAAATACATTAAAAATAAATAACTAAAATAAAAGGAAAAAAAAATTTAAGCATTAACTGTTCCTTTCAAAAGACCAGTGGAAGTTGGTAGTGCTATTATTCAAATTATGCTGCATATATATGCAGCCTTCTGGTTTTTAAGGCCCATATTTCTTTCGGGGATGCCTCCGCCTTCCGGTAGAACCTGTGGTTCTGTATTCCTGCAGGTGGCGCCAAAGAGACCTACAAAGACCGGAAGCAGAAAGAATTGGGGCTGGTGTCTGGTGTCGCAGGAAGGCAGCATTCGGTGAAATCTTGTCCTAGCAAGGGCCTTGGCGGTCTGCCCCCAGTTCTTCTGGCGCTGAGATGTCTCACTGAGTCTCTGCCGGACACTTCCAGGGCTGGGCCTCACTCCGACCCGAACGCTTTCCTGACTTGGAATTCTAGAAAGCACTCCCTGAGCATGAAAGTTGGGCAGCGTTTTCCTGTTTCTGCTTGCATTCCAACCAGGACAGTACTCGGGGTGTCAGCTGGGCAGACGGGTGAAGGAGTGAGCTGCGGAGCAGGCGCACCGGCCCTTCCCCAGTGGCCGAGGCAATGTCTTCTTGCGCACTGGGAGGACTAGGTCGCTCTGGACCCGGTAGTCATGAAAAGGCCGAAGTGTCCGGGACAAGGCCCAGCTATCTGTCTTGCACTGGGACTTGACAGGGGTTGGCAGTGCTCTAGACCTCCCTGGGGTTGTGGAGATGACAGCGCCCTCCGCAAGTGCTGGAGCGCCCAGGCCGAGCAGCAGCCTTTCTCTGGAGCCCTGACGTACTGCGTTCCCGAGTAAGTTGCGAGAAATTCCATTCATGTGTTTCTGGTTAGTGACAGGATTCTCAGGAACTTGCCACCATTGTGTAAGGGCCATTTGACGTCGCTGTGCTGCTTGCTTCTTTCCTTTCTGAGAAGAGTTCTTGGAGGAAATCCAACTGTTCATTCCCCGAAGAAAGAGTGGGTAGGGGCAAAAGGCACAGCTGTCCCACCCTGAGTCCCCAGCACGCAGGTGTCCGGAGAGCTGGTTCACCAGGTGCAGAGGGAGGCCGGGTCACAGGCGGTGCGCCCTGCTGTGCCTTCTCTGGCTCTGGGCCACCTGGGCTCTGCCAGCGTGGCCAGCAGGACTCCAGCGAGGTTGAAATGGCTCGGGGGGGGGGGGGGGGGTTCAGAAGAGTCAGAGGCTCCCAGGAAGCTTGGATTCTGGCCCGCCCCCAGGGAGGTTGCTTCCCAAGGGCCTGTTTCCTCCTTTG
>NW_004524704.1:2348889-2352170 GCF_000260255.1 Octodon degus
GAATGGACAGTCACAGGCTTGCGGATGATCAGCCCATCTTTGATCAACTTCCGGATCTGCTGACGGGAATTGGCACTGGCGATTTCATTGGTCTCATTGGGATCCAACCAGACCTTCTTTTTGCCACAGCGGAGGACACTGGAGGCCAGCCTCTTCTGAAGCCTGAGCATACTCATGGCTGCGGCCTTCGCAGCAAAAGGAAAGAACCCTTTTTCTTCTTCTTGAGACAGGGCCTCACTATGTAGTTCAGGCTGGTCTTGAACTCACAGCAAACCTCCCACCTCAGCCTCCCCAGTGCTGAGATGACAGACATGCATCCCGGCGCCTGGCTTTCAATTCTTTTTCCACGTCCCCTCTCTTCCATTCTTCCCCATCTCTCTGTCTTTTGATCTTCTTCCCATCTGAGGAAGATCTATTTCTCTAGTTTCTATTACCTGTTTTTTGCTTCCTCTTTATAATTTGGGCTTCTCATGTAAGAGAACCTGTATTATATTTAATCTTGTGTGTCTGATCTACTGTACTTAACATTATGACCTAAAGTCACATCCATTGTTCTATAAATGACCCGTTTGTCTTTCTTTGTCACATTGTGCATACACACCACATTCTCTTTGTACATGCATCTGTTGGTGAGTGTGACAGCCACTTCAATATTTAGCTGCTATGAATTGTGCTGCTATAAACATAGATACGCATGCATCACTGTTCCTTAGGGAAAATGCCTAATGTGGAACAGCTGGGTCGAATAGGATTTCTAGTTTCAGTTGTTTTAGGAATTGTCATACTGATTTTCACAGTAGTTACATTAGTTTACATTCTCATCAACAATGTAGAAGTGTTCTTTTTCTCTGAGACCTCACCAGGATTTGTTATTACTGGACTCTGCATGTCAGCCATTCTTTCTGGAGTGAGATGGAATCTCAGTGTTGTTTTAATTTGCATTTCTCTGATGGCCAGCAATGCTGAGTATTTTGTCATGTGCTTATTGGCCAGTTTGTAATTCTTCTGTGAAGTCTTTGGTTTTTGATTGGTTTTCCTTTTATGAGGCAACACATTCATTTGAGTTGTTCATAAACTCTGAGTGATAGTACTCAGTCAGAGGCATAGCTGGAAAAATTTTCTCATTCTAGAGGTATTCTTTTCACTCTGCTGGTTGCTTCTTTTCTATGTAGCTCTTTAAGTTTGATATCATCCCATTTGTTGACTCTCAGTACTATTTTCTGTGTAAGCAGTTAGGTTGAGAAAGTCCTTGCCTATGCCCATGACTTCAAGGGTTTTACCTGTTTTATTTTCCAGCAGATTGTTTCTGTTTTGAAATTTAGCTCTTTTTAAAAAATTATGTATTTGGTACAGGGTCTCACTACGCAGATCAGACTCATAGTGATCCTCCCATCTCAGCCTCCCCAGCACTGGAATTACAGGAATGTGCCACCACACCTTGCCTCACAGGCTGGCTCAGTGCACCCAGGGCAGCGCTGGCATGGCCTGTGGTACTGGGGATCAAATCAGGGTCCATGGGCGTGCATAGGCAGGTGCTTAAATGGCTGAACTATCTCTGCGGCCCTGAAATCTAGGTTTTTTTTTTTTTTTTTTTTTTCACTCATTTTGATTTTAGCTTAGTATATGGTGAGAAATGTGGGTCTAGAGCCAATCGACTGTATACAGAGAGACAGTTTTCCCAATGTCATTTATGAAAGAGGCAATCTTTCTTCCACTGTATGGTTTTGCCATCTTTGTCAAAGAACTACTACTTAAATGTGCTTAAGGTTGTTTCTGCCTCCGCTCTTCTGTCCTGTGGATCCACACATCTGTTTTCATGCCAGTACCATGCTGAGGTATTTTTTTTTAATCACTGTAGCTTTAAATATAGCTTTAACTCTTGGATGGTGATGCCTTCTGCTTTATTCTTGTTACCCAGAATTGCTTTTGCTATTTTGGGTCTGTGGTTCTGTATTAATTTTATGATTGTTTGCTTCAGGTCTGTGAAGAATGTTTCTGACATTTTTATTTGGACTGTATTACATCTGCATATCATTTTTTCAAAAGCCATTTAGCTATACTGATTCTGCTTGTCCAGAAATAGGAATTATCATTCCACTTCCCGATGCTTTCTTTGGTTTCCTTTTTCAGTATAGTATTATTTTTTTCAGATTCCATTACTATTTTCTTTTTTCTTTTTGTTTTTTAAATCCATTCTTTTTAAAATTTATTTATGTGTGTATGTGTGTGTGTGTGTGGCCAGCTCAGCCCACCAGGGGGCGGGGCTGGCTGGCATGTGGTGCTGGGGATTGAACCGCGGTCCCTGTGCTTTGCTAAGCTTGTTCTAAGTAGGTGCTTTAGACATGGAGCCATCTCATCAGCCCCTTTTCTTTTCTTTTTCATTAACTTTATTTTTTATTTTTATTTACTTATTTTGGCTCACTGGGAAGCTTTTATTAAGATATAATTAACAGTCTAGAAAAACTTTACTAGACATTTGGAATGAATTGAACTATTGCTTAATGATCACAGTAAAAATTCTTTTTTTTTTGAGATGGGTGTTTGAAGTGCTTAGGAAAATTAAAATACCAGTTTAAATGAATTGTTGTAATGTTAATGTATTGAAACTCTCCAAATTATAAGCTTAAAAATGAATATTCTAGAGCTATTAGTGCATAGAGTTCTTTGTTAATGCTATAATTTTAGCAAAAATTTAGAACAGCTTATGGCTTTTGTGAGATGAGCCCTTTTGTTTCTTTTGGTTTTTTAAATTAATTTTATTGAGAAACAAATAGCAATAAGACAGTTTCAAAACCGATTAGTAGGACAGTTTCAATAATTAATACATTACATATTGTTGTCTTAGTGGCTATTCATTGTACAAGATGCAGACATGATATCCTGTCCACAAACACTGTTAGTAAAAATCTTTCTACTCATTGAATTAAGAGAAAGTAGCTGTATATCTATTCTAACTACTTTGAATATACAGTTACAAAATGGTCCTTCATTTATATCTCCTTTTTTATTTAGTTTTGTCAGAAAAGGGCATTCCATTGTTATTTAAACATTGTAGGTAGATGAATTCAGCAAAATATTCCAATATAGTCCAGTAGTCCATAATACTAGTGGGTTATCCATAGGACTGGCAATGTCAGAAGTTGTTGCCTTGAGTCTTTTAGAGCTCAGCATATTAATATGGCTTTACTTTTTGTACCTCATTTTTATACTTTTCTGCTGAATGGTTAAGACCAAGATAAAACAAGACCTATAATAACAGGGAATGTAACTTTTCTTTCTTT
>NW_004524704.1:2352720-2357649 GCF_000260255.1 Octodon degus
GCATGTGGTGCTGGGGGATTGAACCGTGGTCCCTGATGCTTTGCTAAGCTTGTTCTAAGTAGGTGCTTTAGACCACTGAGCCATCTCTCCAGCCCGGAATGTAACTTTTCTATCTGACAAGGTCAGTCAGCTCCCCTCAGGATCTACCCTAAAACCCTTTACCGCAGTTTGTAGATCCTTTGTCAGTGTCAGCCATGTGGATGAGTCATGGCCATTGCCTGACTAATTTGCTCTGTGAAAGCCTGAGAGAATGTTTTCTCTCCACGTGATTCTCCTTAGGCACACTCTACATCATTGATCACTTTCCTCTGTGGCCTCATAATCTCCTTGATCAGAAAATTTGGGATATCACTTAGTTACAGGATGTTACAGTACAGGTTCTCCTATGTCTTGAGTCCTCACTGACATCTCAGCATATTGTCATAGATTTTTTTTTTCACTTTCTTAGGTTTTTATTTTTCACTTCCTAAGTATTTTATTTTTCTTGGTGCTGTTGTGAATGGTATTGTCTTGCAATTTCTTTCTCATTGGGTTCATCATTAGTATAAAGAAATGCTATAGATTTGTGTGTTGATTTTGTGTCCTGCTTCATTATTGAATCTGATTATTAGTTCTAAGTGTCTTTGGGTGGATTTTTATGCCTTCTACACAGAAAATCATGCAAACTGCAAATCGTGCTAACTTGATTCCTTTCTTCCTGTGCTTATACCTTTTACCTCTTATTCTTATCAGTTGTTCTTACCCTGTTTCAAATACTACGTTTAAGAGGAGTGGTATAGCTGGCCAGATAGCTTAGTGGATGAAAACACCTGCTTAGGCAGATGCAGGGACTGGGTTTGATCCCTGGCTTGCTGTGCTGGCCCTGCTGCTGGGTAGCATTGAGACGTTGAATGAGACTGGGCGTGGTGGCACATGCCTATAATCCCAGGGCTTGGGAGGCTGGAAACAGGAGTATCATTATGAGTCCAAGCTGTGTAGTGAGACCCAGTAGATCCTGTACTAAACACATTAAAAAAAGAGTAGTGAGAGCCAGCATCCTTGTTTTGTTCCTGATTTTAGAGGGAAAGTTTTTCCCTACTTAATACATTGGTTTGTCGTAAATGGCTTCTGTAGATGGAGACAAGGTCCTGGTGTGCCTATTTTCTTCAGTGGTTTTGTTATGAAAGGTTGCTGTCAAGGGATTTTTGTGTATTTATTGAGAAGATGTTGTGATTTTTCTCCTTGCTTCTGTTTATGTGATGTACTACCTTGGTTGATTTGCGTGTGTCCGCCTGTTCTGGCAACACTGGCTGGGATGCAGCCTACTCTGTCATGATGTGTGTGGCTCTTCTGGTGATCTCTTGCATTTTATTTGCCAGTATCTTGTTGAGGATTTTTACATCTAAGTTTCTTAAAGAGATTAACCTACTGTTTTAGAATCCATTCAATGCTAGCTTTTCAGGAATGATTTTAGAAGCACCCCTTCATTTTTCATTTCATTAAAGAGCTCAAGGTTGGGTTGGCGAGATGGCTCAGTGGTCTAACGCACCTACTTGGAACAAGCTTGGCAAAGCACAGGGACTGCGGTTTGATCCCCCAGCACCACATGCCAGCCCGCCCCGCCCCCTGGTGGGCTGAGCTGGCCACACACACACACACACACTCACACACACACACACACAATAAATAAATAAATAAATAAATAAATGTTTAAAAAATCACTGTCTCAAAGAGCTCAAAGTCTATGTCATAACTTCTCTGGGTCTTAATATCTTACATATTTATAGGACCCTATTTATATCATATAATAATTATTACCTGGCACTACTTAGGTAAATGTTTTTCAAAAAATACTTTTAACATAACCATCAATAATTTCTTTTTTTTTTTATTTTTTAAAGTTTTTTTGGCAGAACCAGGGATTGAACTCAGGCCCTTGTGCTTGCCAAAGAAGCACTTTTTCCACTGAGCCATCTCCCCAGCCCCTCTAGCCATCAATAAGAAATACATTTTACACAGCAATCTAGTGCATACATAATTGAAGCAAAAGTTTCATAAATCAATACTTTTCTGCAAAATGGATTTCCTCTCTTCAGAAAAAAAATGTATAGATCAGTGGATCCAAAGAGAGTACATTCACACATTTATGGTAAGTCTGTTTTCAACAAAGGTGACAGGTAATTCAATGGAGAATAAAAATCACTTTATTTTATTTTCTATTTTAAAGAGAATAAAAAGCAATGAAAATGATACAGAATTTCAAAACAAGATGATAGGAAATTAACAATGGTTGTTATATCGCTGTTTTTAAAGTACTTGTTCAGATTACCAGATATAGGCATGCAAAATTGATCAACTAATTAGGCATTAACTGGTCTGCTCAATATGGTAAACCAATAGAAATTGGTAGTAAAATTATCTTAGCTGGTATCTATCTATCTATCCACCCATTCATCTTCTTTTCTTCCTTCTTTCTTTTCTCCTTTCTCCCATCGCAGTTGTTCTTTTCTTTTGAGCAGTTTCTTTCCCTGTCACAATATCTAGTGTACCTTTCAGATTTTATTTACTCTCTTGGTTTCTGACACTATGGAGACAATAGCATGTTTACACATGTGGGTCTGATTTATTTCACGTATCAGTATGGTCTCTTGTGGTACCCATTTACTTGTAAAAGTCTCAAGTTTGCCTTCTTTATGACTGAGGAGTACTCCACTGTATAACAATACCACATCTTTTTTATCTATTCCTTGGTTGATGGGCATTTGGTTTTGAAGATTTAGCTATTACAAATTGTACTGCTATAAACGTGGGTTTACATATATCCTGTAGTATGATTTCAATTCTTCTGGGAAAATACCCAGAAGGGGAATAGCTGGGTTGAGTGGGACCTCTGAGCCTAGTTTTTTGATGAATGTCCACACTGATTCCATAGGGGTTGTACCAGTCTACACTCCCACCAGCAGTGGAAAAGAAAAACATGTAAAACCTTCTCCACAGCCCCTCTGGTATTTGTTACCGGTTAACTTGATGGTAGCCGTTTTTCTGGGGTGAGTTACAATCTCAGTGTTGTTTTAATTTGCATTTCTTGAATGATGAATGCTGTTGAACATTTTTTCATACATTTATTTACTTTTTTTTTTTTTCATCTGAGAAGTGTGTATTCATCTCAGATGCCCAGTTTTTGATTGGGTCTTTGAATTCAGGAGAGCTGACTTTTAAAAATTCTTTATATGTTCTAGATAGAAGTCATTTGTCTGAAGGATAGTCAGCTAAACTTTTATGACAATTTGTGGGTTTTCCTTTTACTTTGTTGTTGATTTATTTTGATGTACAGATACTTTTCAATAAGGTGAGGTCCTAGGGCCAGCCAGATAGCTCGGCTGATTAAAGTACCTGTTTAGGCAGACACAGGGACCGGGTTCCATCCTGCCCCTGGGGCATGCTGAGATGACAATTGAGACTGGGCGTGGTGGTGTGCGCCTGTAATCCCAGCCCTTGGGAGGCTGAAAATAGGAGGATCACTGCGAATCCGATCTATGTAGTGAGAACCTATAGACCCTGTACTAAAATACATTAAAAAAAAAAGAAGATGAGATCCTGGGTTGTTGATTCTTTGAAGTATTTTGGATACCCATATGCAGGAAGAAAAAAATACATAAAGTTAGACACTTCACTTGATATCCAAAAGTTATTTAAAATTACAGATCAAAGTGTGCAAGCTAAATACAAGGGAGAGATCACGTGCACATGCTATAACAAGACTGACCTTTCTGGACATTGTGTAAGCGGAAGAAGCGAGATGCAGAGCAGGTGCTTTACGGTTGCATTTATGGGGAATTTTTATGAAAGCAAAACAACAGGGAGAGAAAGCAGAGCAGAGGTTGGCTGTGGGCCTGGGCACAGCAGGAGGGGCTTCGTGGGGCTGCTGTGAAACTGTGGGGTCGGTCGCATGGTTGATCAGCTTCACTAAAACCTGTCAGACTGTAGTCTTTAGTGGGAAAATTTAATGATATATGAATTAGAGATGTGACAACTAATCAAGTTACACTTACAGGATAAAGATGACAAATGACTTGTCCGTTTGCCCTGTGTCCTTTGGACGTGAGCGGTTATTCCCAAGACGCTCTTTAGTACTTGTTAGTCGCTGTGTCTTATTGCATGCATAGCCCCGCTGTGCACAGCTCGCGGATGACGAGTTGTGGATGACGAGTCATGCAGAAGCACTAGAAAAGAGTAAGTGGGTATAAATCAGGTCTGCCTTAAAGAACTAAGTTCTTAGCCACAGGTGGCAGGCCTGTAATCCTGGTACTTGAGAGGCTGAGGCAGTAGGGTCTCCAGGTGTTGAGGCTACTAGCCCAGGCTGCACAGAGAGATGCTGTTTCATTTAAAATAAACCAAACAAAGCAAAACAATAAAACATAAATATAAATCTTCCTTCTTTCCTTCTTTTTTTCCTTTCTTTTCCTCTTGCTAGAGGGCCTTCCTGAGGTGCCCAGGCTGGCCTTAAATGCCTACGCTCTAGTGGTCCTCCTGCCTGAGCTTCCCAAGCAGCAGGGCTTCCATACTCAACTCTACATTTTTATGAGAAATGTTACAAGCACCAGTAATAAATCGTAATTATCCAGTTTCTTTTTTTGGGGTAAGTCTTCTCTTGAATTTATTTAAAGATCCCTTGTATCTTGCCAAGAAGTCAAAAAAAAAAAGTCCATATCCATACAGAGAAGTTGAAACATTTAAAATCTTATCACTCTGAGTGTAAGAATTCCAGTTTTCCTCTTTTCAATATCCTTTTCTTGTTCTGTTGCTCCAGACAAAACTTGTTGGCCCAAGTGCTAAGTGAGCCTCCCCTCTCAGCCTCCGGTAGCGGGGGCTGCAGGTGTGTGCCCTCCCACCCAGCTGCAGGTGTGTGCCCTCCCACCCAGCTGCAGGTGTGTGCCCTCCCACCCAGCT
>NW_004524704.1:2357749-2362411 GCF_000260255.1 Octodon degus
GCTGCAGGTGTGTGCCCTCCCACCCAGCTGCAGGTGTGTGCCCTCCCACCCAGCTGCAGGTGTGTGCCCTCCCACCCAGCTCAATTTCCTTTTCAAACTTGCAAAGCACAGAGTAAAACAGGCATTGCTGCAATCTGTGGAAGAGTAAAACCTGGTCTGAAAAACGAGAACTTTACCAGCCTGGCTGCATCTCACGTATCATTTGCACTCAAGCAGTAGTTAGCAGAGTAAATTAACTTTAGTCTCTGTTCTATCGATCAGCAGCTATTTGCAGCGCTAAAATGCAGTCTTGAGGCATTCCTACCAAACATTTTTTATATCCTGTTGTACCTAGACCGTCTCTCCACGACAAATGTATCATAAGGAAGCTGTCCAGGGACACCACGCAGGACTTCCCCTATGCAGAGAGCCGCGTCGGGGCTGGCGGCAGCCCTTGGCGTCTGTAGGTCAGCCATCCAGGAACGGCTCGTAGCCGCAGTCTCTGGCGGGTAAGTTTGCCGTGTGTGCTAAAGGCACAGATGAACGCTGGTGAGGAGTAGGAGAAAACGCTCTCTTCTGTAATCCAGGGGTAGATCCCGTCTCCTCCAATCCAGTTCTCGAGTTTCCTAGCCAGTGTGGTGGTTCCAAGCCAAGATGATCACCTGGGCGATTCCTTTATTTCGCCCATTATGTACAGAAGCAGGCTCTCTGAGGGGGACACAGGGTGCCGTTTGTATACAGCCTTCTCAGGTGGCCAGGGACACTGCCATGCGTCCTTCGTTACCACGTCTTTGGCTATGATCAGTTTTGAGAGTGACACTGAGAACTGGTTTTTGACTCTGATTAAAATATTGAAGTTCGCAGATCGATTTAAAAAGTAACGTTTCAAGTAGAGATGGGCGACGATGTCTTGAGTCACAGTGAGAATCGTTCTTTGCGCTCCTGCCTTGGAGGCAGTGGAGGTGTTCACTGATAGCCCGGCAGTCTATAAATCCCAGAAAACCAGCCTGGCTAATCTCAGACTCTTAGCGTCTACAAGTCTCTTTGGTCAGATCGAAAATGCCATACATGAGCTTCTTAGCTGTGGACTGCTACCAGGTTAAATTAGCCTTCTGTACTTGCACACCTAATTTTCAAACCAGCTGCAGAATTTCCATCTACACCTTGGAAGCCAATGGGCAGTTTTTTTGTTCCACTCTCGCACTGTTTTGAATGTTCAGTTATCTAATGAACTCACGTTTTCTCAACTCAGATTTCACCAAGTGAGGCTTTGCTGGTGCTGGCCCAGATGCACACCACACTCACTGCTCGCTGGGTGCTAGGTGCTGGGTACTCTTTGCTGCGTGGGTTCAGGCGCTGGCTCTGGCGTGCTGAGCGTGGCCAGGGTCTGCTCTCAAGGGTCCCTTGCTGAGCGAAGGGCACGAAAGCCAGTAGCAGCCTCCCGAGGTAGAGGGCGCTGCTACCCCGGGAAACTCTAGCAGCTGTGGCAATAAAGAGGCAGGACTCGCAGCCTGCTCTGGATCAGATGGAAAATTCCTGGCCCCAGAAAGGAAGGGCAAAGTGTAAGAAAGCTTGAACACATTGCGCAAGTTGAGCGGGCCTGAGAGGGAAGCCTGAGCCCACGCTGCCCCTGCCTTCGACGGTCATGTGAGACACTGATTGCACAATCCCTGACCCCGGCTTACAGGGCAGAAAGACACTTTAGTTGTGCAATCCTTCAAGTTTTAGACCTGCACGCAAATGGAACATGAAAGGTGCAGTATCAGGTGATGGCCACCAGATGGCGGGAGAGGATCTCTTTCAGCACAAACTTAGGGCTTTTGTCTAGATGGCTTAGCCTCGTCCTGCGTAGGCCACCAGAATTTAAGGCCGATAGGTGCCACCAGCTCCACATCTATCTCCTTTGTGAGGCTATTCTGAGATCCATGAGCGGAACTCCTCATTTTAAAAAAGCTTATTGTGCGGACGTAGTCACTAATTGTCTACAAACACGCCAGGTTAGATAGCAGTGCTTTCCGCGCTGGCGGGTGCGTCTGGGAAATCCTCCCAGCCTCTCCACCCTGCACCTTACACGCAGTCACAGACACTGGACACCCGGGGAAGATGTCCTGTTCTGGCCCTGGCAGGATCCCCCACTTATCGCTGATAGGAAACAGCAGGCGTGGCCTGCTGGGGCCACCTCCTTGCCCCAGGGCTCTGGGTCGTTGGGGCCTGAAGAGATAACCTGGTCACGAGTCTGGGTTTGCATTGGAGACCGGGACACCGTGGCCTCTGCCCTCCTGCCCCATTGCTCGTCGTGAGCGGATCCCTTCAGCAACTTCTCAGATCTTGGCATGCAGGCTCTCAGCCCCCTAGGATTTTTCTCAAGCTTAAGAACCTAAAATCTTGTATTCACGACCCCGGATCAGCCAGGCAAGTCATCAGCTTCTTAGGTTGTAGGGTGACTAGATTCCTGGTTATCTACTGTGGAAACACAGCGGAGGTGGTGGGTCTCTACAGATTAGGTGGTGGTGTGGCTGGGGCCGGCTGTCACATCGACCTGGCTTTCCTGAGAGGCCATCAGCGACATGCAGAGTGCATTCTGAAGCTGGGCTGCAGGGGGCGCTAAAGAGCCATGCATGTGTCCAGCCAGTGCCTGCTGGCTGGGAACGTGCCCCGACTGCACCCGGACGAGACCGGCCTCTCTCCGAGGGTGCCCCACATCTCTGTCCCGAGACTTTGCAAATCTTCACCTGTGCCAGGCCGCCCCAGGCGTTCTGTCTGCACTGTGTAGCTGCGGCGCATACCCAGACCTCTGGGGCTCGTTGTAGCCGGAAGCTACTGACCCAGAAAGACAAAAAGAGCAAGCGGTGGCCTCAGGATGAGGCGTTGCAGGCTGGCGCCGGCTGCCAGTTATGAGCTGTGAGACCCTGAGCCTCGTATGAAATGGGGACGATGATTCCTAGGTTTTTGCCCAGTAGGGTTTGTTTAATGCGCGCCTGCCGTGTGCTGCTCACTGCCCTGAGCCCTGCGGGTGAAACGAACAGGACAGACGTGATGCCTTGGTCCAGAGGAAACTGACAGTCCGGGGTGGTTTGAGAGTCAGACCAGAAACGTATCCTAACCCCACCTGTGAACAACTAGGTGGACACCTCGGCCTTTCTGGATGTTTTCACAGCCTACTGTGGCAGGAAACGCAGGGGTTGCAGCCGCCACGGACTTAGGGAAGTTATCTCTAAGCAGAGTTGGTGGACCCCACTCCTGGTCAAAGGGAAAAACTATGACGGGACTGGCTCTACCTGTGTTCGTTCCTCCTTTCCAGTCTTTCTCTTGGACGATTCCCTCCTCGTTTGGCACCTCCATTATCCGAACAAGTTCAAAACCTTGACATCCATTACTCAATTCCGCACTCAGGTCTAGTTGGAAAAGTGTAACCTTCCGGAGGATGTAGGCAAAGTGGTGCTGGCTGCCGACGAACCCCAGGGGACGCTTGGAGCCTCTACCCTCTGCAGTTTCTCCCTGGGGCCCCTCTGTCCTCGACATCTGGTTATGGGGCCTCCAGCTGCATGGCTTTGCTCAGCTGAAGCCCCACAACCCGTTTCATGTTTTCTTTAGCATCATCGACTACGTAGGGCCCTGGAAAGTGACCGTCGTTTTACCTCGAGGGAAGGGAGCCAGGCGGGATCGCACACACCTGCAATCCCAGTGTGCTGGGAGCCTGACCAGGGGGGTTATAAGTGCAAACTCAGTGTGGGCGACTTAGTGACTTATGGAGACTCTGTCTCGAAACAAAAATAAAAAGAGCTGGAGATGTAACTTGGTGCAAAGGCCCAGGCTTCAACCTCCAGTGCTGACAAAAAGAAAAACAATAAAGAGGAAAAATGAAAAGCACAAGCTGCATAACATGAGACTTGTTTCTAGAAAAGAGGGTTTTGAGCAGAAACACAGTGAGGGGGTCTGATCTCCTCTGCCCAGAAATGCCTACTTCCTAGCTGGCTTAGCACCAACTAATCAGGCCTCTACCTGACTGTGTACTATCACTAGGCTTCATTTTATTACCTCCTCAGCCGGACATGGGCTTGACTAACCCTACTGAAGGACCAGCTCCTGCTCACCCGAAATAGAGTCTCTTCTTCTTGCAAAGCCCTTTTGCCAAGATCAAGTGTTCAAGGTGTTTCGAGGCCGCAGCTGATTGACCACTGTCTTCTGCTGTTCTCCTCAGCAGTTCCATGTCCTCCTTCTTTACCTTTGTAAAAGATTGATTTTGTTCCGTTTCTTGCCTCTCTGTATCTGTTCTGTCTGCTTCTCTCTCTCACATGGGCTTTGGGCTTGACTGGGAGGCACACAGGGCGATGGAGAGGCAGCAAGCTCAGTGCCAGAAAGAGTTGTAAAAGGCACTTGGTTTTTGTCTTGTACCACTGCCATGGGGCCATGCTTGGGCCATGCTGATGGGAGGATGTGATGGATGTGTGGAAGAGCACCTGTAGTTTTGTGAGAAGTGTTTAGGTATAGGATGCCTTGTTATGCAGCAGTAGTTAGCTGGTGCAACTGTGTTTCTCAGGCCATTATTCTGTATCTCATGGGCTGTGGTGATGGCAACTGATTGATAATTAAATGCAACTTATCTCCTAATCTTCAAGGTACATTTTCTTTTTTAAATAAATTCCTTTTTAATTTAATTAATTAATTAATTAATTTGCGGAA
>NW_004524704.1:2363165-2396593 GCF_000260255.1 Octodon degus
TCCCTCTCACGGTATCTACTGTACCTTGTCGATTTTATTTACTCTTTCAGATTCTTACACGAAGGAGTCCATCTTATGTTCACATGTGTGTGTCTGATTTATCTCACTTGTGAGCATGGTCCCTAGTTGCATCCATTTACCTATGAAAGCCTAGAGTTTATCATTTTTTAGCTGAGTAATGCTCCACTGTATAAAAATACCCCATCTTTTTTTATCCATTCCTCAGTTGATGGACATTAGGGTTGTTTCCAAGATTTATCAGTGACAAATTATACTGCTCAGCAGGACTAAGCTGACTTCTTATCCCTGAAGAGGCCAGAGGATCATTTTGCCCATTTCACAGGTGACAAAACTGAGGCACAGGGAGGTAAAGTGACCTGTGTGCAAAGACTGTGCAGCACAGCAGTTGGCTCCAAGACAAGAGAAAGCCTTCTAGATTCTATGTTGGAGGCTCCTCCGCTGCTCTAGAGATCTTCTTCCTGCTGAGAGTCCCTCTTTCTCATCTCACTCCGAAGCATCTGTCCCATGCCGCATTTCCTGGTAGGAAGTGCCTATTCTCCCATAACTGAGGTTCATTTCAAAGCTTCCCATGCCTCTCCCCTGATGTCAGATGTGACTACTGCGTGGTCGTCGAGGAGTCCCCTAGGCTCGTGCTTCCTCCGTCTGCTGCCCTGAAGGAAGTATGGACAACAGAGCTGCCCAGAGATGCTTGTAGGAAATGGTAGTTCTTCCACCACTTGGAGCTTCCTCTCTTCTTTATTTGTACAGATTTGGTCCCTGTTGCTTGTGAGCTGGGAGGGTCCCTGCAGTGGGACAGCTGTCCTCTACCTTTTCAATGATTCTGTGCATGACCTCTGAGCCTGCTTACGTGCCAGGCACTTGTGGACCTTGGCAGGTGCTCCCGGACCTTCTACGGACCACCACCACTTAAGTAATGATTGCATCTTCTTTGATCCTTTAACAAGGCAGATGGGAAGGCGACAAGGCTCAACTTACAAATGAACAGCCTTGACTGCATACGAATTTAGAGAACAGCGAGCCATTTGGAAACTCTTTGGAGCACAGCTCGCTTCTGAGCCGGACCACAGACAAGCATACACCAGGTCGCCAGGCAAGGCCCGGCTCTCTCCTGGCCTGGCCATGACTGAACTCATTCGGGACCTCCTGGATGCTGGCTGCAGTCCAAAAGAACCACACCAGCATTCTGTTCAACCTCGCTGCTTCAGGTGCCCTCAAATTTCCTTAAGCACAGACTGCATATACAAAGGAAATTCATATGAATAGTGGGGGTCCTGCAGATTTGTCACTCTTGTCCTGTTTCCATCTTCAAGAGTCCCCTCCTGTGGGCCTGGCTGTCCCTGTGGAAGGAGCTGTCAGCAGACACCACAGCTGAGCAGCGGTAGGAGGCCACCTGGTGCGAGGACCCCAGTAGGAAAGAGGCATCCTCCATTCCCCATGTGCTCGGAAGTGTGGTCACTGCCCCTGGATCTTCCTCACTGCCTGTCAAGGAGTCTTTTGCCTTTCTCTGCAGGAGCCTGATCCATCCTTTCGCTCTGTCTCAGGGCCAATGCCCACCTGCTCCTCTGGGTGCCTTCACTTGGTGCTTTGGGTGAGATCAGCATGCTGAGGGTCTGGGTTCCCTTTGATGCACATGGTGATTGCTGATTTTAGTGACTCTGCCCTGTGAAAATTACTTAGAAGGCTCTCTTTTCTTGGACAGAGTAAAAAAAAAGGGAGAGGGGATTAATGTTTACAGACTCAGTACAAGCCTTTCCTTTTTGTTTCTAAAGCAAAGGAAAGGAACAGACATAAAATGGAAATGTGACAATCTGAAGCACACAATTCACTGCTGGGACCTTCATGTGGCTGCTGTGGACACTGCAGTGTCCCCGGGTCCTGTAGGTGTGCTGACGTCTCTTGCAATTAGCCAGGGGACATTGCCTTTCTATATGCTCAGCCCCAAAACCCTGATGTTTTTTAAATTTCTTTTTTACCGCCTGCCTGTCTTTTCTCATATCACAGATCCAACCAGCCAGGAAATCCCAACAGGCTCTTTTCGAGACCCGCCTGGAATCTACACCTTTCTCACCTCCTTCTACTGCAACTGGTGCTGTCTCTGTCACTGGTCAGCATAACTGCAGTTTGTCTCTTAACCCCCTACCCCTTACCCCTGCACCAAATATTCGACTTTAGAGATCACAGCCAGGATAGCCCTGTCAAATATAGGTAGCAATGAATTCAGTGCTCTTGGCAACCTTCACACTACAATATCTAGAAACTCTTTCCATGCTGTATCGATCAGGGGGATGTTCTGACAGGGTGCCTAGAACCTGCCTGTCCTTCGCTTCGGAGCGTCAGCCTCTCTCAGCTCTTGGGTTGGGGCTTCATTCTCTTCTTTGCAGTTCATGGCTAAGAAATCCTGGACTGAGGTCGCAGCAGGAATAGGCTGAGCTTTCTTCGAGGTTATTAATTTTTTATTTCCTGCTAGCTCAATTGGGCCCGTGGTTCTGCCGAGAAGCATGGAGACGATTTCAGGTGAACCCTGCCACAGTAGGTCCACGGGACTCATCCGAGGCTGGCACATGGGAGCAGTTGGATGCAGACTGGAGAACCCCTGCGAAGTCGACGGGAAACAAATGAGTCTTGGAGAAGCTTCATTAACTGGCAAATATCCCCTGCCTCTCCCTCCTCGCCCGTTGTCTCTCCAGCAGGGCTGCTCTGCCTGGCGCATTCCTAGCTCTGTGCGCTGCAAATTCTGATCTGAAGAGTGAGGGGCAGGAATGACAGGCGGTGATTATTAACCAGGTAGTTGGTGTCAGATAATAGTCAATGTATTTTCTTTATTTGCTTCTTCTTGCATTCAGCGCATGCACATTTGGATGCGTGCGCACGCATGCACGCATGCACACACACAGTGTACTTACTACATACTTACCTTCTAACATAGGGAGACCAAAATATGAATTACGCTATATATTAGGAGATGACAGGGTGGGAGAAGGCAAGGGAGCCCTTGGGAGCAAATGATGCAACATTAGGTATTTGGTCCTGGTAGAAGTGGTGGAGTGGATGACCCTGGAGTCGAGACAGAGGTACTAGGAAAGCCACTGTTGTGGATCATGGGGGCATGGCTGAGGGACATCCCCGTGCAAGGACTTGGAGGTGACAGCAGCCTGAATGCTCTGGGACCGGAAAAGGGCCCTGTGGCCTGAACAGAGGGAGGAGAGGGGTGGCACAGATGAGCTCAGAGGCACAGACGTGTGCAGAGGCCGTGAGGAGTTTGGGGAGGGCTGTAAAGCTGAGCTTCTGCCTGCATTAGGAGGGACCAGAGTGGGTGGAGGGCCCGAGGGGGAGGCGACCTCCTGCAACTTGTGTTTCATGGGATGACTCTGACTGTCATGCTGCAGATAGGTGGTGGAGTGCCAGGGAAGCTGAGGAGGCCTGTGAGGAAGCCTCTGCAGTACCTGAGGAAAGAAACCATGGCAGCTCAGTGGACAGCACGAGGAAGGCTTGGACCCCTCAGGTAAGCGCAGAGTCAATGGACGCCTTCCCGAAATTGAGCCAAGGCATGGAGTTGAAGAATAGAACTGCCCCTTCCTGAGCTGGGAGAAAGTGCTGGGAAACACGCTCTGTGGAAAGACAAGGGGGTCTGTTTGGGACGTGAACATCTGTGGCGTGGCTGGGAGGGGGCAGGCATGAGTATGGAGGGTCTGTATGCGTATGGAGTTCAGGGGACGGATCCGACTGGAGACGGAAGTTCATTGTCTGGTACATCGGCGGTAGCTAAGACCTTGATGAGCTCACAGAGGAAACATAGGGACAGAGCAAGATGACCGCAGAGGCTGGGCCTCCGTATCACCAGCTGAGAGCAGAGAGAAAACCTCACGCGGAGACTGGGAGAGCAAAGACGCACAAAGCCAAGAGGCCGCCACCCTGGAAGACATTGAAGGAGGTGTCCTAGGAGGAAGCAGCTGTCCACTTACTGCATCACATGTCGCTGTGTCGTCTTGAGCCAGGGAAGAGCAAGGGTGGGACCTGACCATGGGGTTTAGAGAGGTGGACACCCGGGATGACCCAGAGAGGAGCCCGTAGGCAGGCGGAGTCGTGAGCACAGAGACCTCACGTTAGTGCACGCAGGAAAAAGCAGGAAGACAGGAGTTGGACGCGGGCAGTACGTGGGCCCAAACGTAATTGCTACAAGGTGATACAGGAGAAGGGACCGACAGAAGGCAGAGAAAGTGAGGCCAGAGGAGTTAACGTTTCTTTAAAGATGGTAGAAATAATAGCCTTTGTGGAGACTGATGTAAATGGCCCAGTGGAGAGAGAAACGTCAGCCCTGAACCGGGAGAAGCAGAGTGCTGCTGGGACTGTACGCAGTCACCGGGAGAGTGGGCGAATCCCTTCAGATGACAGAAGGGTGGGCCTCTGCAGCCTGCTAGGCTGCCATGATAAAGTGTCACCAGCTTGGGGGCTTAAATAACAGACGCCCCTTGTTTCATAGTTGGGAAGGTTAGAAGCCCAAGATCAAAATGTCACAGGCTTGGTCCCTTCTGAGAGTTACAGGGAGGCTGTCCCATGCTCCTTGCTTTGCTTTTGGTGGCTTGCTGGAAGTCTTCTGTGTTCCTCAGCTTTCAGTCCCATCACTCAGCTCCCAGGCTTCCCCTCTGCGTGTTGCACCGCACTCTGTCCGCCTGTCTGTGAGCACGTCTTCCCCATCATACTGACCAGGCACATCGACGGAAGCCCACTCTACCCCAGGATGGTCTCACCTTGTCTGGCTCCATCTGCAATCACTTCATTTCCAAAGAAAGTCACATTCTGAGGGGCTGAGGGTCAGGACTTTAACACATCGAGTTTCCGAGCACACAACTCAAACCATAATGGCTTAAGGAGGAAGTGGGAAATTCATCATTGGTAACAGAAAATAGAACATTTGTTTGAAAATGCTGGCAGGTATATAGATATATTTGTGAGTCCCTAAAAATGTTCTTTTCACTGCTTCAATTTTCGCAGAGCTGGGAAAAGCAAGGCCATTAGCTGCAGGTGCAACGGTAGCAGATTGAGGAGCGGGGAAGCTGTGAAATTGTTTTTAGCAGATGGGGCAGTGAACAGACCAAGGAAACACAAGGCGGCAGCTAGAGAGCTTAAGGGCACACCTGTCATCTTCATCCTGCATTTTAAGTGAGCGCTTCATGCGGTTGTAAATTTTTTCAAGCTCCTCTCTGAAGCAGAGGGGCGGGGGCAGGAGAGCTGCGAGTTGAGAGATGTCTAGTGCATACAGCGCACAGACAGAAGGAGAGGGAGAGGACTGGGGAATGCGTGGAAGGAAACTGTGATGTTAGATCTTGGAAATAAAATTAAGAAGAGAAGACTGCATACGAATACGATGGCTACTCCGATTTTGTAGACAAAAAAAGTCATGCACAGACAAGATAAATACTTTCAGAAGTTCAGTCCACAGCAGAATCAGAATCAAAAGCCAGGCAGTGGGACTCGGAACACATACTTTTAGCTCCCTATGCGAGACCCAAGACCAGACCCATGCAGGGCAGAGGCAGGAAGAGTGGGCATCAGGTTAAAGTTACGAGGCCGTCCTCTGCACCAACTTTCCGGGAGACGATAAGCATCACATTCACAGTCTCTGTACTGTGGCTCTGCACAGCTCCTGAGATTTCTCTCATTGAAAAAGGACCTTTTTCCTTTAGCTTACAAACCTCCAGTTCTCCCTTTCTTTTTCTTCTTAAAATTATACAGTATGCCATTTTCCATATGAACCCTTCAATTCATTTTTACATGTGTCTTTCTCTGATGACATTTGTTATTATTTCTGCTATCAAAATAAGTTAAGGAGGCTTCAATAATGATGAACCCAGAGGGTAATAGCAGATCTAGACTTCATAAGTTAACCTTTTAACCTATTTCTTTTTTCTGCCCCTTGAAATACTTCCTTTAAAAGGCAGTGTTGTCTTGGATTCACAATAAAATGATTGGAGAGGGGATGCATTTTTGACCTGGAGAATACCAGGAATAGAGCCGAACACTTTTCTGGAATTAGGTAGATTAAATTACAGCAATGATCATAGGGTTCAAGTTTGTGGCCCCTGACAACCCTTTTGCTCTTGACTAGAGACACGAGGGTGTACTGTCTATGTTAATAGAAAGCAGATGCATATGGTTCAGTTATGAAGTATATTAGTGTTTACATAGTGTTTGGTATGGAAGATCAAGTTTTATTATTTGTTCTAGGGGCTGTCTTTATAAAAAAAATCCTTCTGGAATGTAGTAAATATTCCTAGTAAATAGTACTCACTCAAACATTCATTTATTCATTCATCAAATTTTTATTGACCCTTGGTTCTTTGCCTTGAGAAAGCTCATAATCCATTAGATAAGATGGAACTATACATGAACAAATGCCCTATAAATACCTCAGGAGAGAAATGTACTTATTGCTAAAAAGCATTGGGCTGGGATCATGCAACTGCCTGGACAAGGAAGGCAGACATCAAGTTAGAAGTCTTTTCTTTAATTTCTTAAAAAGTTTTACAGGAAGTTCAGGAGAATAATTGAATAGCTTCCATGGCTGTCTTCTACAGAATGGTTTTAGCATGACCTACACACCTGCAATGACAAAGCACACCACAGTAATACTTCAAGACAGTCAGAGGGCAGAATGATTTCCTCAGCTCAGAGGGGCCATGAAATCTAGAAGACAGACCCTGTGCCCCATGACTACGGGCCGGAAAGAGGCCACAGACAGGTAGCATTGAGGATTCATCTGAGCTTATTATAGGAGACAGCCCACCTAGGTTGTTGTCAATCTTGTGTTTCTCCAATCTCCAGAAAACTCAATGTTTTTCTGTTTCAGAAAGTACAAATGATAGTGTGGATTGTTAGTCTGTGATTGGATGGGCTGTTGATCTGCCATTGGATAGGGTGTTGGTCTGCCATTGGATGGGCTGTTGATATGCCATTGGATGGGCTGTTGATCTGCCATTGGATGGGCTGTTGATCTGCCATTGGATAGGCTGTTGGTCTGCCATTGGATGGGCTGTTGATATGCCATTGGATGGGCTGTTGGTCTGCTGTTGGTCAGCCATTGGATAGGCTGTTGGTCTGCCATTGCTCTTTCCCCAACAGCACTTGTGGAGCTGACATTAACTGTCTTTGTTGATGGATTTTTGCATATGTTTCAATGTATCCTTACCTTTTTTGTACATTGCATAATTTTTACAAATATTTTGTGGTTGGTTGACAGTGGGTAGGCAACTTGTAATACCCAGCTGAATTGAATCAGTGTGGTGCTGGATGTGGAAGGCCCACCTGAGGATTGTTGACAACAAAACAAACAGGAGAACTGGAGAAGAAAAGAGACTGTTAGGAAACCATTTGTTTCCTGGAGGAGCTTGTCATATTGGCTTTCCAGATGTGAAATTGGCTGTTCCATTGTCAAAGGAGCTTGGGGCCATCATTTTCACTGAGAATGGTGATCATTCACTAGAGGGGGAGATGGTGCACTGTCCAGTCTCCTGGCGGAGCTTATGGTGCTGGCTTTCCTGATACGAACTCTGCTGTTCTCATTGTTAGAGTTTAGGACTTCATTGTTTCTGAGAATGGGTATGGTACTTTCTGGAGTGTCTCTGGTTCTTACTTTGAGTATCACTTCCTGGCTCCAGTTCAGATCCCTCGGCCTGCAGGCACAGGTCTTTCATATCACTGGCACAGATTTTCCTGCTTCTTCCACTGACCTTTGGGCCTCTCCAGTGCAGATCTGTGAGACAGACTTGCCTGAGACCTTGTCGTGTGCTCTTGGCCTCCAGCTCGATTCTTGGGAGGCATGGCACACACTCTAGCTCTTCAACTAGACTGGTGCAGGACATTGCCATGGGCTCTAGGCCCTCAGCTGGATTCTTTGGTCTTTAGTGTATGGACAGATTTCCTGCACTTTTTTTCCTTGACTTTTTGGGTGACTACTATAAAATAATCCTATAAATTATGTATCTTCCTGTATTAAAAATTTCCCCTTACAAATCCCTGACCACAACATCAATTCTGTTGGGTATTTTTCTCTCACTATTGACAAAGTGCTCACTGTCCAAAATTAAGAAAAGAAAGGTTATTTAGCTCATAATTTGTAGAGGTTTCAGTCCATACTCAGCTGGCTCCAAGGCAAAGTGACACACTATAGAAGGTAAAGTTCATGGTTGAGGAAAACAGCAAAAGCAACAAGAGTGAAAAGGGAGGAGCAGAGAAAGAAGATTCCTTCTTCCCCTTGTACTGCATGTAGACTTCCTACCCTAGGAAGTCTGGGCACCAGGTGAAAGTTACAAGATTGTCCTCTGCACCAACTTGTCATCAAACTATAAGCATCAGATTTACATTCTCTGTACTGTGGCTCTGCACAATGCCTGGGACTTCTCTCTCTTTGAAGAAGGAACTTTTTCCTTTAGCTTACAGATCTCCAGTTTTCCCTTTCTTTTTCCTCTCAAAATTATACAGTATGCCATTTTGCATATGACCCTTTCAATTCATTTTTAACACCCATAATCCTAGCACTAGACAATAAGTCAATTGCAAACTCTAGATTCAGCTATCCTCATGACTACATGAGATTTTGGGAACATCTAGACACAAACCATAACACGTATGTTCTAATTAAGCTTAAAGTACAAAAATTTTAATTTAAAAATAATGAAAATGAAGGCATTCAAGTAAATGGCTTCTAGTCCATCCCAACTCAACATCTGATTTTAAAGAAAGAATAAGATGGGGGAAGAGGAACGTTTGTGACATGGTGACAGTGATGTATTCTGTGAAGAATGCTTCTTCAGAGAATACATCAGTGAAAGAATGCTCTCTTTCACTCAGCATTAGGTGATGAGAAAAATGCTTTATACATTCAAAATATAGAGTTATTTGAGTGTAACCTCATAATATTTGTTTCCTTAACCATGTGACAATTCTTGGTAATATACCCAACTTTATAGCAGAGGTTTCTTTTGAGGTCATCTGAGGTTTTTTTTGTTTTTGTTTTTGTTTTTTTTCAGAACCAGGGACGGAACTCAGGCCCTTACGTTTGCCAGGCAAGTGCTTATTCTACTGAGCTATCTCCCCAGCCCTCAGAAGGTGTTTTTCCTTCATTAAAATCTGACTATGGTTCCATAGAATGAAATGAGATGTTTTTAAGGCAGTGATCAGGGCCTTTGCCCCCACTGGTAGATGGGGAACTTCTAGTTATCCCTGGCTGTCACAGGTACTGCCCGCCTCCACAATCTTAGCACGCAGGGGCACTGCCCTTGCCCTGGCTTCTGGCCCATGATGATTGCAGCTCATCGCAGTGAAGGGAGATGGAAATGAGGACTGAAAGTGCTGTCAATGGCTGGGAGACTGCCTGGACTGAGGAAGTAGATTGCCAAGCTCATGCAGGAGGACGTTGGCCTCTCTGTGAGTTTCTTGAGCACTCGGCTCAAAGGCAGATGGGACACACATGAATCTAGTCATAATCCCCAAAAAGAAGGGCTCTTAGATATTGTTCTTGATTGCTTTTTGTAATAAATATGTGTGTTAGCTGTTGTATGTTACGGGTCGGTGCCGAAAGAAACGACGAGAAGACCTGATGAAGGTAGCTTCAGAGGTCTCACTGAGATTAGTCTCTCTCCAAGTGAGCCCAGAGCCTCAGAAGCATCTCACTTTTATTGAGGGGTGAAGGCAACTAAGGAATGTGCATAATTACCTAAGTGAATACAAACTACTATCTCTATTGACTTCTACCCTTTGCCTAACACTAGGCTCACACAAATGCTAGCCGATAACATCCCAAGCAAGGGATCAAAGGACAGGGCACCTGCAGGAGAAGCTGTGATCTGCTGCTTTGGGTCCCAGCTTTCCGGGAATTTGCAAACAGACAGTAACTCTCCTCGGGCTCAGTCCAGTGTTCCCCGCTCTCTTGGGACATCAGGCTTTTGTCTTGAAACTATGTTTCTACAGTTGGCCCCTGAATCTTTGACTTCTCTCTTTTCTGATGCTCACCTCGAGCTGCACAGTCTCCCTGTAATTTGTTTTTGGTGTAACAAATTTCACAGACCTTTGCATGACATGGACGCTTTTCATCATACATACTCATTTGTCTCAAGAGAAACTTTACCTTCTCTTGGGCTTCTGCCTTAATATGGTCTCTACTGGGCCAGAGAGATAGGTCAGTGGTCTAAGCATTTGCCTGGCAAGTGCAAGGACACAGGCTCGATTTCCTGCACTACATGCTGTGCCAGCCACTGAAACCAGGCATGGTGATGCATGTCTGTAATCCCAGCCCTGGGGAGGCTGAGACAGGAGGATCACTACGAGTCTGAGCTGTGTAGTGAGACCCCATACCAAATAAATAAATAAATAAATAAATAAATAAACAAACATTGAAAGATACAGTCTCTACCATGTCTCTAACCACACCTTTCCTGCCAAGAGAACATGCCACTCAACTGAGTTCTTAGGTCATCAGCTCTGGGAAGCACACCTGCACCCTACCTGGAGTTACTTTGCTCTTTGTCTCTGTGTCCCTTCATCATCACTTTCCTCTTTTGAAGGATGAAGTCAACACCGTGGCTTATAATGACATCTGTAAGATGTCGGTTTACCTTGCAAGGCCACAGAGAACTGCCAAGCAAAGGACAGATCTCTATCTTGACCTATGAGTGGCACAGTGCTGAGCATTGGTAAACAGTTATCCAGTGAAGGAATGTATTAGGGAATAAAATCATCTAAGGCCTAACTGACCCGGTTGTAAAGATTTTTCAGCTGGATTTAGATTAGAATTTCTATGAGAGTTTGTTAAAAATGAGTATTTTCAGACTTTAGCCCAGAAGAGTCTGATTCAGTAGGCCCAGAGTGAGGTTTAATGATTTCCATTAAGTTCAGTCACCCGTGTCAACTTTGGGGACCTGCCTTGACCTTGGGGACACTGGAATTGGTTCTTCATAAGGCTTATCCTTTTGCCCTTCTTGCAAAGCCCACAGGCGAAAGCAATGTGGCGGGTCTCTGGGTCTGCTTCTCTCCTCCCTCTCCAGGAAGGCTGACTAGGACAGTTGTTTCCGTGCCCTGTCCCTGTGCTCCCCCAAAGCCCCAATGGCTATGTCTTGAGCCCAAGCCATCACACACAGTCATGGGACCCAATGTAACAAACAGCATATTGCATTTATTTGCATCTTGGCAATCTTTTAAATCCAAGAGGATCTGAGTGAGGAAAACAGAGCCGCATTTGGCTAGCAGGGTTCTGACATCTCATTACTGTCTGGTGAGGCTGACACCGCCAGTCTGAGCAGTCTGCCTCTCACGCCCAGCCTTTTTCTAAATGAATATTGATGCTGTGTTTACCTTTAATTAATATTCATTATGATAAAGGGATTGCACTCATTCACTTATAATTATATCCTTGCATAAACAGGCTTTTAATAACAGACCTTCCAGGGTGGAAAAAACAAGCTGTCTGCCCCCAGTCTTGTCTGATGCCAACAAAGCCGCCCCTGCTGTTGATAATGGGGGCTTCCATTTGTTACTTAGTGCTGGGGATGGAGCTGTGGGGAGAAAGGAAACTCTTCTAAGTTCTGGTTGTGGCTTTGCCAGGGTGGAAGTGGGTTTTTGATCCAGTTCCTTTGCTCACTGTGCTTCAGCTTTCATGTCTGAAAGATGATGATTAGGGCAGATCAATGGGTCTCACCCATGGCTGCTTATTAGGGTCACCAGGAGGAATTATTTAGAAATACTGAAGTCCAAGCCATGTTCTGGATCAATTAAGTGATGTCCCCATGGGTAGAGTTCAGGCACCAGTATTTATTTTTAAAAAGATCCCTAGATAGATAGACCTCTTTTGAGAATTTCAAGGTTGCTAGCCACTGGTCCTGGAGCCATTGTCTTGGGAGTTCTGGTTGCTTGTGGTTCCTGCTTGGATTGTGGAACACACAGGCCCCAGGAAAGTCTCCAGGAAGTAGCTCAGTTCTGCTCTGTGCTCCCCTGTGCTGAGGCCTCATCTTGTGGACCCAGCCTCCAGGAGTTGTCTAGGAGCAGAAGGGAGGGGACGAGATTCACTGAGCACCTGCTATGTACTGGAGAGATACAGCATTTGCCTGCTGGTTATCACGTATCTTTGCAGTTCCCTACGTACCAAGACAGTTTCCGGCCTTACATAAGTAATGATCCAGAGGAAGATTTCCCGTCGATAATTAATGATATCACTTTAGTTGTGAAGTAAAGGTACAGGTCACCATCAGAGCATAGAATAGCAGCATGGGATGCTGGTGAGAGGATTTTTTATTATGAAACAGTGTTGCAGACCTTAGATTGGAGGACAAGATGGTTCAGCTAATGGGTGATGAAGAGGAATAGTCACGTGATGCTCTTGAAAGCAGTGATTGTTATTACCACTCTTGTTTTACAAATGGATAAACTGATGCCTAGAGAGGCCCAGTGCTTTTCCCGAAATCCTAGCAGACAGTCAGGTTGTGACATTTCAGCTAGAAAGGGAGTGAAATAAGCATCGGAATTGTATGGTGGGGCAGAACGAGACACTGTGCCATTGGCTGGGTAGAAATCTGCAGGAGTGGGGAAGGAAGGAAGTCACACACCTGAAGAAAATGCCAAGGGCTGGGCTGAGCAGTGGGTCATCTGGAGTCGTGGTAAGGAAGTGCAGTATAGTGCTTGATGTGAGCTCAGGATGGGAGTGGGGTTTCTTGTGAGGCTGGTGTCATGGTCAAAGAAGAGGCCTCACAGGAGCTAATGTTTGGGTGATCCACAGCAGAATGTGTGTTGTCCAAAGCAGGGCAGTGTTACAGTCTGTTGTAGGTCTCCTCCAATGAGACTGGGGTTCTGATTCTGAAAACAGCAGGATCATGTTGAATTCATCATGTAGCTTGCCTAGGAAACAAGGTGAGCCCCACATTTCCACATGAGTGAGGCTCAAACGGAAGGTGGATGCGATAGGTCAGAGCCTTGGAACTGAGATCCTGCGCTTTAAACCTGCACCTATTTAAATGCCCTGACCTGAGCATAGGATGGGTGCTGGAGACTGTAGTCAAGCTTCCTTGAGGATGGTGACCTAGTAATTCCAGATGTTAGGGAAGCTGATGTGCAGAAGCGTAAGGTAGACAGGCCTGGTTGTCCATTCCAGTGGTCCTCAGTATCCACACAAGTCACATTTCGCTGGGAACTTACTACCACCCATCTCGAGTGTAGTGCGGCCATTCTTTGTGAAGTTCCACAGGTACATTTCATGGACATTTCTGGTTGAGCATCACTCATCCAGACCAGTCTTTTCAGCTTTCGGATGAGGCTACTGAGGCATAGAGGGATGCAACTTGCCCAAGATTATTCAACGATGAATGACAAAATGAGACTAAAACCTTGTTTTCTTATTTATTCCCAGTCCAGTCCAGCTAACTGCTTATCTCAGAAAGTATAAAGAACAGCCACAGTGCCTCAATCAGTGCATCCACCATTTACAAGGTGCTTCCCCCCTGGGGCATCCTGTGATCTTCATGACTGAGAAGCAGAGACTGCAACATTAAATTGCTTGCTTGCCCAAGGCCGTAAGGCCAGGCTGATAAGAATTCACTCCTTTTTCCTGGTCTTGAGACTTTTCCATCGCACCAAATATCAGATTATAAAGCTGGCTCTCCTCCCAGAAGGCAAGACTTGACCTTTTCAACCTGGATGGTTTACTAACCTCCAGTCCATTTCCTGTGCATGTCACCAAGGTGTCCTAACGTAGTGTAGCAGTAAGGGTAAAGGGGACCCCAGTAATTAGTACCACAGAGGCATGAGTGACATTTGAATAACTGGCTGGCTGGTTACAATGCATTTGGTACCCCAAGGGCTCCAGAAACCAGAGCCAAAGTGCCAAACACATCAAGCTCAAGTGTCACTGAGGTCTGAGATCAGCTGCTCCCTTAGCATTTGCAAAATGTCCTACCCGCACTCTTCCCCTCCCATTTTCCCTTGGCCATTTTCAGGAGCAGATGAGCTGAACTTGTGTGCAGCTGATCCCAGACTTGCTGGTTAATTATCTTGGCCTATAATTAGTGTTTCCTTTTCCTTTCTCCTTGCTCATTCCCATAGTTAATGCATCATTTCTCTCCCTGCAGACTCCTTTAAGAAGGCTCTGAGGGTGCTGAGGAATAAAACTTTCTGGTAGTGGTTATCTTTGGGGGTGTTCCATGTGTTCACTGTCCCATCACCCCAAGTAAAAACCCCTGGCATCATCCCTGACACATGTCCCTCAAATGCTGTCTCAGTTACCAAATCCTACCAAGGTTCCCTCTTGGACATTTCATAAGGGCGTTGTTCTGTTTTCCAACTTCATGTCTCTGGGTTTGTTCAGGCTTTATCATCTCTTATTTGGACTTTGATGCTGCTTTCGTAATGGATCTCCTTATCCAGTCTCACAGGCATCTCCCCTACAACAACTGCAGAATAATCTTTCCGCTATCAGTCTGGTTATGTTACTGCCCTACTGAAATGCTCATCACCTTAGACTGGCATATCATGCTGTGCAGTACAGCCTATTTTTTTAACCCTGCCTTTCACTGAATTTTTATATCTGTTAATTCAGAAACGCTTTTCCCTTCCATTCACATCTCAATAGACATGTGTATGTGCACACGCATGCCTCACCCATGTACAGCACACATCCAGCCACCTACCCAATGCTCCTCCATGACAAGGGGATCAGAAAACAGGGACGAAGAGAGGTCTGATTGCTTTAGGCGAACACCTAAGATGCATCATGAGGAAAGGCAGAAGAGATTTACTTGTGTGGCTTGGGACACAGGAGTATGATCTACAAATTATTTCCCTATGAAATAGTTGACAAGCGAAGTTGTTTGAGCACCAGCTGGCTCTCCTGGGAAATGTCTAGTTGTACCCCCTGAAGGATTAGGCAGAGCCCCTGTCTGCAAGATCCTTCAGTGCGTTTTCCACATTGGGCTTAGCCTGAGGGTAGTCAGTGGCCCTCAAAGACATTAGAATTCCAAGGGTCTGTACATTTTGCATTTAAACTCCAGTTCTATTTCTATGAAGACTTTTCTGTGTGGGAAAATGTCCCAAATTTCTCTGATTGTTTGTGTCTCTATCTAGTACACCATACCCACTCCCCTCTCACACACGTACACAATCACTCCCTAACACGGATCATCTCTACCAGGTCCCGAGAACTTTACCACGTACAAGATGATTTCCAGAATTCCCTGGACTCACATGTGCACTCTTCACTCCAGCAGCACGTGGGGAAGAGAAGGAACAGGAGAATTTGAGTATGGTGGGATGTCCTTGATGTGAGATGCCTTTTCCTCACCATGCCTCCTTCCTTGTGTGCCACCTGGAGTTGTGTGCATCTGGAATTATAGTCTCAAGCCAGCAATTTCATCAGTTAAATCATTTCTAGTCTGATAGGGCTAGTTGTTCAGAATGCTGAACCAGTTTCCATTGTGAGGAATTCTTGAAAGTTTAAAAGGAAATTTTGAGTCTGTGTAATTTCCTCCAGACAGTAGGGTGTTAAACTATAGCTCTACCACTTTGTGCTTTTCTCATCACTTCCAGCATGGAACCTATCTGATGGGAAGTCACCAGAATTCTAGTGCTTGAACTGCCACAGTACTCTAAGGAAGTATGATGCTGTGGACCCAGTTACTTTACACTTTCAGGACTGGTGCAGTACAAAGAACAGAAGTCTAATGTTAGGGACCCTAATTATGCCCTCTTACTAAGTATGTGATTTAGACACATATTCTGTTTTCTGGGCTCAGACTAATTATCTCTGGTATACAGGTAGGAGGAGAGAGAAAAAGGGAGGAGGGAGTAGAGAAAAACGGCTGCATCTTTCTTGTAGTGTGACTATGATAGGATTTTCTGATATTTTTCTACATGAGAGGCTGGAATTATTTCCTGTAAAAGGCAAAACATATATTATAGGTTTTGCAGACGATGTGGTTTCTGTTGTAACAACTCAGTAATGTCATCATTGCATGAGAAATAGCCATAGACAGTACATAAATCAACATGGGTTTATTGCAATAAAATGTTACTGTTGGTCCACTCAGGGGGCCTAAGCTGATCTTTGCAGGTGTGGTCCCAAGGTTAAAGAACAGGCACATACAAGACATCACCAACAACAGCAGGCAGCAGGAAGCAGAGCACAGTGCAAGAGCAGCCTGTATCTTTATTGTCTAATTCATATACAGGTTGTTATCACATATTTACATTCTTTCATACTGACCTAACTGGTGCTGGTTCTCAATGCTAAGTCATGATTACATAAGTGTATCCCACTCTGTACCTGCCCTAGACAGTGAGTTCACATCCTCATATGTCATCAAGCATACCAAACTTTGACTCAGTCTGAGCAGTTACGCACGGGTATTAACAAAACATGCAGCAAACAGCTTGATTTGTAGGCCCCTGACTTGTTCACCCTTGTTTTAATTTATTATTTCTGTTTTTTTGCATCCTAGAGCTTATTATTCTTATTTGTTTTCAGGTATATGTGGGACTCAATTCTAGACCAGTCTATTGCCTATCTTATGGCAAGACTTCTCATTCTTTCTCTGCCAGAGTCAAGAAGACTTTCCTCTTAGATCATCTCAGAGTTCTGCTTAATTCATTGAGAAGAGTCTATTTCATTAAGGAAGACACAAGAGTCATTATTTCTACTTCTCTCAAAGAAGCCCTGGTTTTCAAGATTACTCAAAGTACTGAGGTGTGGTTGGGATAAGCGGGCTCAAAGGGCTTGACTGAAGGTTCGGTGCCCTGATGATATCGGGAGGTGTTGGTGATGCAGTTAGAAATGGAGGCATGGAGGGAGCCACTCTTCTTCCTCCATGTAGCTGTGGACATGGCACCACAAAGCTGGTTATTCATGCTTAGGATTAGGAGATTGTGTTGTCCAAAGTAGCAGGCCATTAGTTTTAACACCAGTGAGAGATAGCAGAGGAAGCAGCTGGAGTCAGAGGCGCCCTGAGCTTAGTGGTGCTCACCATTTAAGTACTGGAAGCCTGCACTGTGTTAGTGCTTGTCAAGAGTTCCTCTTCCTCCTCCTGGGCCCCACACAGGCTGGACCCAGCTCCATGAACACCCTCAATGGCTCCAGCTCCTTCAAAGAAAATTTCTCCTACAGTGTCAGCTCTGTCTAGAACTGCAAGTCTTCATTTTGCCTTTATGCAGGTTCCTGCTACATGCATGATCTTCAATAAGTGTAGCTACTTGGCATGAGAGGCACACTTGGTAATTCTTTCCTTGATGCGTGCAGGACCCTAGGCGATTTTGGCCCATTCAACTGTAACAATGGGAACTTGGTGCCTTTCAAGGGAATACTGGGATGCCAGCCTCTCCCTATCTCTCTTTGCTTTTTGGCCACCAGGAAGTAATGTGCTTCCCCTGACATATGCTTCAGAGTCAAGTGACAATGGAATGAAAATTCTGAAACTGTGAGCCAAAATAAATCATTCCCCCTTTAAAGTTCATTATCTCTGGTATATTTTTACAATTAAGGAAACTGGACTTCAGACTTTGAAGACTGGAAGATGCGATGAGTAAGAGACAGGTTGAATGATTTTAGAAACAAGAGCTAGTATTTACCACCTAAATTTGACATCCATTGTCATCTTGATCTAGTATTGGAAGCTTTTAGATATTCTCCCATATAATCACCACCAGAAGATGCCAGTTGTATCACCCTTTCCTGCCTCGCAGATAAGGCATTAGCTTACCTTCATCTGAGAATGTCTGTGTTTTGTTGGTCTGAAAAATTTCCTTTTTTTTTAGAAATAACTTTGCAATATTTCTCTCACCACCTAACTGAACCTACTTCTCTCAATTATTTTCTATTCTTCCAAAGTATATTGGTACTTGGTACTGTAAATATTGCAGGGGCAAAACATGTCGCCAACTCCTTTCTGGATCCCTTCTGTGGTACTGAGCATGGTAAATATTTCAACATACAAATAATTCTGGGTGAGTGTTGGATGAATTAACTCTCCACATAAATCAATAACCATCAGCAGCCAGGTTTTGCGTGCTGCTACTTAGGGTCCACACAGATGGGCCTCCACTGGCAGCTTCCAGGGGAGGTTTAACAAGGCTCATTGGCTTTCAGAATATGTTGGCTATGATAACTGGCAGAGATGTGATTTGCTTGGGCTTACCTTGCACATGGGTGGATAGATTTTCATGATGACTTGAAGTGCCTATAAATTTCTCAGTTTATGCCACATAGATTGAGACTTTGAGTCCTGAGCCTTCCAGGTATAAAGTAGGAGCAGGTGATTTTGTTGTCTAGGGAGAGTGAAAGGATTTGTCTAATTTTGCTAATTAAATCTGGGACCCATTGCTCCTCAGCCTTCCAGGTGTTGCCAATGGGCTGCAGCTTGTTATTTTACTGAAGAATTCCCACTGTAATTTTTCTCCTGTCATTAGTGAAACAGATGTATGAAAACATTCTCTACATACCAAAACCACCTTTTACTACAATTTGTAACATCTAGTTGCTTCTACTTGGTTTTGAATTTTGTTGAAATGAGCTTAACTTCAGGGAAGTTGTTTTCCCCAGACCTATAACACTGCCAAGTGCTGGATGAGTCACAGAATTTTAGAAAATTAAAGTGGGAGTCCAAGATTGATGATTCTAATGTCCTTTGTATCAATGTCCCCAAATATCCTTTAAGGAAGGTTGTGCAACTTCCTCATGAATGCTTTCAGGGACAGAGAGTCTTATTATGACTGTGGCTGTGCATTTCTTTTTCATTATAACTCTTATTAATATTAATAATGATTCTAACTTTCAGTCTCATGGTGAGTTTCCTCAGGAAAGTATTTTTGCATTGTTTTTCACAAGGTTATGGGGGTGAGCCCTGGGCATATTCAATTGTTGCTGCTTCAGTGTTGAAAAATGGAAGCCAGTCTGGCTGCAAATGCTGAATCTAGCATGGGTCTTTTAGCTACACAAATAAAATGATATCAGCTATGTTAGGAATCACCCTTTTGAGAAAGTTTTCCCTATGTTCAGGCTCATCTTGAATTTACTGTGTAGCCTGGACTGGCCTTGAACATGTAGTGATCATCCTGTGTCAGCCTTTCAAGTGCTGGGAATAGAGGCATGCACCAAGCTTGGCTAGAAATTCTCTCCTTAAGGATAACAATTATTTTTACTTTCCAAACCCAAATATGCATGTTTTCTAAGAATGGAGAGAGGAAATGAAATACTCTATGGTTTACATGCATTCCCTGTCTCTGCACTCCTTTGAGATAGTTTAACCCCCACATACCCATGGTACAGGAAGACAGAAATCTTAGAGGAGGCTCTATCTGCCTGAATAGAGCCTTGGTTTCCATGGAGATGATCCAGGCCACACCCTGGGGCAGCTTGGCTGCAGTGCATGAGGGTGTGCATCTCCTGGGTGGGAATTAAGTCATGGGGAAACCTGGGTTTCTGGTCAGCATGCAGGGCTGACGCCACCTCTTCTGTAACAACCAGCTCTGCCATGAGGCATCACTTGTCTGGTGCTCATTTTTTCTCTCAGTGTTCCTGGAGAAGTTGTGGACCCATTGGCTCAGCCCTTAGGCACCATTAGGCACCTCTCTGCCCTGTTACTCAAGTACCATGAAGTTCTCCAAGCCTGGCTTTATCAGGGTTGAGAGACAGACTCACTGATGGGGGTTAGGTCTATGTTCCTAAGGAAAAAAAATCCAAAACCAATTATGAAATAAGTACTGGAAATGTGAGTGATTAACAGGCCTAAATGGGGGAAGATTTATCTGTGTTTTGACTTCAGTGAAATAGGAGAAGTATTAAAAACATAACTCTCTGACACGGATGTTCAATGGGCAGTAGAGAATGCTGAGAGTAGAAATGAATTCTAAGAAGGTAGAAAAATAATTTAAGATGATTTCAGAAATTAAAGCAAATCTATACAGAATGAGTAAAAATATATGAAGCTGAACATTGAATTATTATCTAAACCATACATCTAAGATAAGTTTTAAAGAGCAAAAAGATTACAAACTAATGAAATATTAGTAAAAATAAAAGAGAAATGGAGAAAAGACACAGAAAAAGAGACTGGGCTATGTTCCAGAGGAAATGAATGGTTTTGACCTTAGACTTCTTATGTCTAGCTGTGGAAGCTGGAAGACCTTGGGAAATATTTAAAGAATATCAGTGGAAAAAGACTGATTCTTTAGTTTGCAACCAAGGGCTAAGACACTACAAGAATATGAATCTATGGACATTCTGTAAATTACTTGATGAAGTATGCATTCTAAATTAGAATGTAATCAGGAAAAAGATATTAGAGTGCAGAAGATGGGAATTGTAAGAGAAACGGATCCTTATTGATTTCTGAAAATCTCATTCTTAAGTAGAAACCATGTTTCTTAAAATAGAAGAGAAAATACTAAAATTAGTTTAATAACTCAGATAAAAAATTCCAATAATTTTAACTGGTGTTGAATAGGGTGAGGGCAAACATTCCAGGAGTCTCTTCTTAAGGAAATACAATAAACACAATTTATTTATCTTTTAAATTTTCTATTTAAACAGGCATAGGTGTTTGTTAAGTGGGTTAAACGAGTCAGTAAAATAAAAATGCAAGTAGAAGTAAAACTCACGAGAGAATAAAGTGAAAAAATACAAATCAAATAAAGGAAGGAAAGAAAACACATGAAGAGTACAGAGCCAAGTGGATTTAGTGGCTAAATTCTACTAAATATTTAATAAAGAAACAGTGCCAGCCTTACACAAATTATTTTGGATAGTTGGTTGAGGAAACACTTTCTAATTTATTTCTAAGGTCAATGTAAGTTTAATGGCATATGATAAGAATGGTAAAAAAGGGAATATTACAGGCCACTTTTCCCTATAAAGCCCCAAACTGAGGAGTAACATTGATTATAGCAATATTATATATGATGCATCCCATTCAAGTTGAATTCATTACGTAATTTCAAGATTCATTTAACAAAAATTCTGAATTAATTTTCCATATAAATACGATATACTATATGATGGTAGGAACAGAGAAAGAAAACATATTTGATAAAATGAAGCATATGTTTATAATAAAAGCTCTTTAAAAGCCCGGAAGGTAGCAGCTACATTAACAGCTTCAGAAAATCTATACTTATGGTAAAATGTTGAAAGCCTCTTTCTCAGTGCAAGAACAACACAGAATGCTCTATTTCTCTCTATTCATTACAGCTTAAGAGATCTCAGGTAGTGTGCTAAGGCAAGACAAAAGAAAAAAAAAGAGTACAAAAATGCTAAAAAGAAAGACTGAAATTATCATTAGAACTTGATGTGGCAGCATATGCTTTAATCCCAGCACTTGGTAGGCTGGGAGGGCGAGGGAAATAAGAAACATTTGCTTATTATGAAATTAGTTTTGATATGACGTGAGTTCCTTATACATTTCATGTATTAGCCATTTATCAGATATGTGGGTTGCCAATATTTTTTCCACTCTATGAGTTGTCTGTTTACTGACTTCTTCCTTTGCTGTGCAGAAGCTTTGTGATGTGAGATAATCCTATTCATCTATTTTTAATTTTGTTGCTTTTGCTTTAGAAGTTATTTCTCTCAAAACATCTTTTCTAAGACCAATTCAAGTCATCTTTTCTGCCTTCTTCAAGTTGTTTTCTACTTCTTAGTCCTGCATTTTAAGTCCTTAATCCATTTTGATTTTTCCCACAGGATGGGTTATGGGCATAGTCTTATTCTTCTGCAGGTGCCTCTCCAGTTTTCCTGGTACCACGCATTGCCAAGTTTGTCCTTGACCCATGTGTGTGTAGAATCTAAAATAGGTGAAATTATAGAAATGGAAAACAGAATGGTAATTACTGGACGCTGGGGCTGTGGTGTTGAAGAAGCAATGGGAAGAAGAATTGATCCAAATCTTCAATGTCTTAGTTAGGAAGAATTAAGGGGGATCTATTGTAGAGCATGGTAATTGTGGTACAAAGTGATATGGTGATATTTGGAAATAGAGGAGGGTAGACTTTAAGAGTCCCCATCACAAAGTGATAAACATGTAGACAGTAGATGAATTAGTTAGATTTAACCCTTCCACAAACACCGTCTACCTATATCAGAACATCACATTGTACATGTTGCAGTTAGGGTTTGCAAAAGAATAGATTTAATATTGGGCACATAATTTATAGGACTACTTTATAGTATTCGCCAAAAAAGTCAAATTCAGAAGAGTGCAAGAGATGTGTCTGCATTAAAGACTTGAAGAATCGAGCTGAGGGTTTGTATTCCATGGCAATGTCATGCCTGAGTCCAGCTGGAGGCCTGGAATCCATGGCAGTGTTTCACCCAAGTCTGTATCAAGGATGTGCATCAGGAAGGCCTAACAGCCAGTGGTGGAAGCCGGGAAGTCTGTGTCATTGGGGTGGAAGATGCATCCAGGAAGGCTTAGGCATCTGTCCTGGAGCTAGGAAGCCATGCTCAAAGCCCAGACCAGAGCTCCTCCAAAGAGAGCAGCAGCTGTTCACAGCAGCAGCAAGGACCTGAAGTCCACTAAAAATAAGAACAGCTGAGTTTGCATCAGGAGACCCAGCCACAGCAAGCTTCTCCAGGAAAGCCAGCAGCATGCTGTCTTCCCTCCTAGTCTCCTTTTATGGCATCCCAGTAAGAATCCTCAGGTGAGCCTTTGGTGCCCAGACCCACTCTAATGCAGTTCAGCGAGGTGTTCCCACTCAAGCTGCTCCTTAGCTTGTCCCATTAATATGTATGATAAAAATAAACACATACATAGAAAAAATTCACCTTCCCAAACCAATGGTTGCAATGTTAATACTCAAGAGAGGGAATTTCAAAGCCAAGAGTTGTTCTTTTAAATGTGTATTGTCTCTGTCTCATCTATTATTTTTATAGTCTCTTTAAAATAAATTAAAAATATAAAAAGTAAAAAGGACAAGGAAAAAATTAATGTTTAGTGAAAGGAAGAGTTAATATTTAATTGCTTGATCAGTCTGGCGTGACTATACCTGGTAATATGAGGAACATATTTGACAATAAAGGGGCCGGGGAGATGGCTCAGTGGAATAAGCGCTTCCCTGGCAAGCGCAAGGGCCTGAGTTCAATCCCTGGTTCCCCCCCCAAAAATGATAATAACAATATATAACATAGCAAAACAATTGTTAATTTTCTATTCCTGTTTTGAAACTCTGTACCATTTTTATTGTTCTGTGTTACTTTGTCTTTGTTCTTGTTATTTTTTCCCTTTAAAATAAAAAAGAAAAGGAAGTTATGATTAAAAATTTTAGAATTAAAAGCAGACGAAAGAGCAGTGGTACTTGCCTATAGATCCAGCTATTCATGGAGCTGAGACAGAAACATTACTTGGTCATAGGAGCCAGGAGTTCAAGACCAGGCCAGGCAACATGACAAGAGCTCCATGTCAAAATAATAGAAACGATGGGCTGGTGAGATGGCCCAGTGGTCTAAAGCACCTACTTAGAACAAGCTAAGCTAAGCAAAGCACAGGGACCGCGGTTCAATCCCCAGCACCACATGCCAGCCAGCCCGCCCCCTGGTGGGCTGAACTGGACACACACACTAAATAAATAAATAGATTTAAAATTAAAAAAAAATAATAGCAAAGAATTTTTTTTGAAAATATCAGACTACATACTTGTCACTAACTTTCATGTACTCTAAACAGTGCATTGCAAGTTATAAAACTCTTAATGCTTAGAAGTTTAAAAAAATTAACACTACTAAAGGTCTTTTAATATCTTGTCTTTCAATCTGATGAAAATAATGGACAAAAGTGTTTGAAATGAAGAAGACATAAATAACTTTAATGATTGAATTATTAGGACAAATTACTAGAAAATGTAGTACTTAGAACTTACAGAGGCTATATATTCTCATATTCCTACAAAAGTAGAAAAAATTATATTATGCCTAGTCTTCAAGAAAACCTGTAATACCACATTTCAAGATTTTAAGATTTTATGGATGGCATTCTGGAAGCAACATGCAGTTTGAGACAGATTCACATAAATGGTAGAAACAAACTGAAACCTCAGAGAGTTAAAAAAAAAAATAATATAACAAATAAAGCCCCAGAAGTCAAATAAAAACTATCCTCTGAAGTTACCTAAAAATTAGCATGAATGAAAATTGTGCAAAGAAAAACTGGGCTGCTGCCAAGAGATGTTTTCGAGATTATTCATACATTGAAACGTAAAACGCTTAACAGGACCACCAGGCTTCCTAATCAAGACAGTAGAAAGGTGAGCCCAATATGCATAATTAGTAAAAAGGAAGTAATAACATCTCCGAATGTTAAAAGGAAAATCTAGAAGCAATGAATAGGTGATTTAGCCAAAACATAAGTAAAATGGATAGATTCCTAGGAATTGGGGCCTTGAATAATTGGAGAGTGAAAATAGAAGGCATTAGAGGTGAGAAAAGCATAACTAGATGGAAGATCTAGGTAAAATATAAAATTTTCTGGGAACATTGGAACAAGTAAGGTTGGCTCAAGTGTGATTCCAGATCTCCCCACTTGTCTGTGTGGCATCAGCTGGGTAGTCCTGTAGAGGTGACTCAGTTACCCTCGCTCATTGCTGGGACAAAATACCTAGAATTAAGGAAGAAAAGGTTTATTTAGGTCACAGTTAGTGGAGGTTTCAGTCCCTACTCAGCTGATCCAAGGCAGAGTTGCACATGGCAGAGGGCAGCCATTCATGGTGGTAGACAAAAGCAAAGAGCAAAGGGAGAAGCTGCTTCTCTCCTTTTTTATATTCAAGCTGCCCTGGGCTGGGGGTGTAAAACTCACAGGATGTCCGTGTCCTCCTCTTGCACAGGATGGGAATGTTTATAAAGTAAGAACCCTGACTTCCTGCTGAGTCACTTAATTAAACTTTTAAACTTTTTAAGTTGACACAATGTATGTACACCACAATCCACCCCTTGTCAACTACATATGTTTTTTAAACCAGTCTCTAGATGCAAAGATAGATGCATTTTTAACATTTTAAGACTTGGACATTATAACCCAGTTTTAACAATCCTTAAGAACCGGTATTAAGTCTATCAACATTGTATTACATTAGAACCATAACATTTTGCTTCTGGGTCCCCCAAAGACTCATGTGCATCTCTTTATGCAAAAGGCATTTAGTCTATCTGCAGGAGTTGCCAAAGTCCTAATTGTTTTAGCATTGCTGAAAAGTCCAAGTCCCAGGGGGCCGGGGAGATGGCCCAGTGGAATAAGCGATTCCCTGGCAAGCACAAGGACCTGAGTTCAATCCCCGGTTCCGCAAAAAAAAAAAAAATAAATAAAAAAAATAAAAATAAAAATAAAAATAAAAAAAAAGTCCAAGTCCCAAGTTAAACACTTCCAACCTTTAACAGCACAAGGAAAACGTTACCATTTTAAAAGGTATGAGCAGCAGGACACAAAGCACTGGGACCAGAGTCCCAAGTCCCACAGGGCAAACATTAAGTCCTATAGTTTTACAGTTAACATCTGAGGCAATGTGTGGCAAATTGTGAGCTCCCCATTGCCCCACCTCTATGGCGCTTCTGTGAGTTGTAGCTCTCATGGCCTTTTTGAGGGAAATGTCTTTCCTCCCTCCTTCCAGCTTTTTCCAGACAATCTATGTTTTTGGCTTTTGAAAAACTTTTGTGGTTTTTACTGAATAGGCTTCTCACTCACAGCTTTACACCCCGCCTTCCCAGGGGCACACTGCCTGGCCTCGCAGGCCTTCTGAAATTGAGGTGGAAGCCTTCTTAACCTCAGAACTCCTGCATTCTGAATACGCCTAAAACCATCTCCACGTGGGTGATGCCAAGGTCTGCTGCCAGCTGGAGCACTAGCCAGAATCTTTGTTGTTGTTGTTGTTGGCTGTGGGGGCTGAGTGCCTGGATTGCTGAGCACTCTGACCCTCATTCCAAGAAACAAATTCTCCATCCTGCTGCCATACTGAAACCTGGTGTGGCTGCTGATTCCATTTTGGAACGTGGCACTCTACGATTTTTTCCTCAGAGCAAAGGGCAAGGACCTGCTCCCTCCTTGATGCCCTCAGGACATCTTTGCTCTTCTCCTGTTTTTTTCTGAGCATTGGAGGTCTCAACTCTACCTTTGCAGTCTACAGCCTTCCTGGTACTCTTTTTCTGGCCAAACTCACACCATTTTAAATTATTCTGCTGGTCTCTTTGCTCTTGATTTTTAACATAAATCTGACTAAAAGACGCCCAAAATAGCCATGCCACTGCCTAAACATTTGACTGTCTGAAATTTCTTTTGAAAGATTAATCAGTCCACTGTGCTTAATCTCAGACTCAGACAAGGTCTCTGAAAGTGAACAAACTGCAGCAACTCTGCCAAGGTAAAAAACACGTCATCTGGAACCCAAGAACAAATGCAGTCCTTCTTCCAAGCAGAAACCTCCCCAGCCTGGTCTTTACTGGCAGGATTTCTATCAACATTTTGGTCTTCTGAGCTCTGACCAGAATCTCCCACACAGAACAGCTGAAGGTGTTCCAGCACTTGTCTCTTAGGCAACATCTCTGAACCTTTTTTATTTCTTCCCCTAAGCCATTCCCAAAATCTCTTGAACAACAGAGTCAGATAGTTCCCGCAATGGCCCCACTCTCAGTACCAAATTCTGTTTCAGTCACCCTTCTCTCATTGCTGAGACAGAATACCCAAAACCCAAAATTAAGGAAGGTTTATGTAGCTCAAGTTTGTGGAGCTTTCAGTTGAGAGGCGAAACTTCTCAGGCTGAGGTTTCTCTTAGGAGGATCCCACTTTGGCTAGAGGTTTTTTTTTCCTTCTGTATTTTTTTAGGGAAGAGTCTACAGGGTGTTCAGGGTCTCACTACTAAATTAGACTCATAGTGATCCACCTGTTTACAGCCTCCCAAGAGCTGAGGTAACAGGTGCGCACCACCATGCCCAGTCTCAACTGCTGTCTCAGCGCACCCCAGGGCTGGGCCAGCATGGTAGGCCCAGGGATCGAACCCCAGTCCCTGCTCCTGCTTACAGGCACTTTAATCCACTGAGCTATTTGGCTGGCCCTGGCTAGAGTTTTGCTTGTTCAGCCCAACTTTGCTAAGACTAAAGGGAACACTTTTAAATTTCGTCCTAGGTCCAATGTCTCTTTTTCAACATGTCTGGATATGGGCAGAAGAATCTGTAAACAATCTACTTTCCAACATATTCTAGAAGGCAATGAAAGGAAAATCTTCCTGAGTATTTTTATGGAACTAAAGTAGACACGACGCTAAAATGTACAAGGAGAGCATAAAACTAAAAATACAGTCAATTCTAACTTATGAGTATAAAAGTAATCGGACCAAAACAACTGAAAGGGAAAAAGAAGCTGTTTTTGTTCACATTACCAGGGCGTATGGGTGCACGTCCCTTGTGCTACAAACAAGCACTTAAAACTTGTCTTTGTACTTATTTCATTCTCAAGCGCATTTTACCTGGCTGTGTCGAGCTGTCTACCGAGAGGCACAGGCTGACATTCTTAGAACTCCAGCAGAATGAGAACACCTCGTAACTACTCAGCTTAGGCCCTGCGAAGGGGTCCAGCTGGCCCAGCGTGCTCTACTGCCCATCCCTGAACCACGTGTCGTGGCCAGGATATCTAACACTCCACCTGGCCAGGAGTGAACCAAATGTCTATGCTTTGATTGTGGGTCCACTATCGGGCAATGTATGAAATGCAATCAGAAAAGGGCCAGGAGACCTGACACAAACAGATCCACACAGTGAAAAGGAACCATGTGTCAGTTAACTGAGATAAGCTGAGCTTTCAGAGGTTTTTATTCATTTTTTTCCACAGGCCAGTGACATTGTCATTAAGTCTCTCTCTCTCTCTCTCTCTCTCTCTCTCTCTCTCCCCACCCCACTCCCTCTCCCTCCCTCTCCCTCCCTTGTCAGTACTAAGGATTCAGTCCAAGGCCTTTACATGGAGCTACACCTCACCCCTTTTAAGAAACATTTTGAGGTAGGATCTCATTAAGGTGCTGCGTTGCCCAATCTGGGCTCAAACTTCCGGTCTTCCAGTCTCAGTCTCCACGAGTGCCAGGATTTCAGGTCTGTGCCAAGATGCTCTGCCCGATTTTCTTTCCATCTCCCTTTTCTGCCTCACTCCAAGACTGGACTTGCTTGACGAAATGGATGCAGCAGTCACTGAGCTCCTCTCTACACACCCTGAGGTTCAGCGGGAAGGGCAGACGGCTGGCCCACCCTACAGAACTGGCATTCTTGTTGAAGAGGAAGAGACTTCATTGGCCATCCTAGACTCATCTCAGCAGTCACTTGCCCAGCTATGAGGTGAGATCAGCTCGCTATGCCTTGCCCCAACTCCCTACTACCCAGGCGGAGGGACTAAATGGAAGCAGGAATGGAAGGAGTTAAACAGAAGCTCACAGAATAGCATTACATTTTGATCTTAAAATGGGCATATTTGGATTTGTCTACTTATGTAAGACTTCTTTTTCAATGCTGGAGCTGAAGCTCAAGGCACTGTGCATACAGCGTAGGAGTTCTATCCCTGAGCCACACCCCAGGCCCCATGTAGGAAACATTTGTGAGAATCTGCCTCTTATTAGGTATTTCATTTCTGTCTGAGAGATTAATGTCTACTAGCCAGAAAACACTCCTCCTTTCTAAATTTAAGTCATAGAAATTACAGGGAAGTGAGTGAATTGGTAATTGTTAAAAGAAATACCAGCTTCTATAGAACTGCTTAGAATGTGTACCAAACCTAGGCTTGAGAAAAAAAGGAAAGGTTTCTTAGAGAAAAATATCTGAGCTAAGACTTAAAGGTTGGGTAGGAGTTTTCTAGAAGAGATGCTGAAGGAGGCTTCTATATGGCAGATCAAAGGCTTCGGCTAAGCCCAGGGGTAGGAGAAGCAGCTGAATGAGATGCTAGAGTTACAGGGTCTGTTCTGAGGCCTGGCTGTGCCAACGCTCAGCTGTGTGCTGGTGGATGAGTCATTTCAGTTCTTGGTGTTCTCATCTCTGAAATGGGGATAGGAAAGGCAGCTACTTCATGAAGCTGTTATGATGACTGCCTTGTTACATAAAAGCTTTCAAATAATTGTTACATAAAAATAATCTTTTCACCCCAAAGCAGTCCACAAGAAATGGAAAGGAATTTAATTCTCAGTTCTCCCCCTTCAAGGTGAGTGTGTTTATTCTCTGATCCCAGAAAAAATGAACTTAGCTGCCTAAATCAGAGGCCTTGGTCCTTCCACTAAACCTTGGGCCTTTGTGAGAAGTAGGGTAAAGAACAAGGTAAGGGGGCTAGAGAGATAGCTCAATAGAATAAGAGCTTGCCTGGCACACACAGGGTCATCAGTTCAATCCCCAGTACCACAAAAAAAAAAAAAAAAAAGGTAAGGACAACAGGGAGAGTAGAGATAGTAGGGAAGTTCAACAGTCAGTAGGTGCATGTGAAAAGGCCCATGGGAACCCACGAGGGACAGTTGCATGTACCCCCAGGAGGGCAGGCAGTAGTCAGAGAGGCTTATGGTAGGTCCTTGTTACAACCTCCACACTTCATCAAAAGGCAAGACCTCATGTTTGAGATGTCTGAGCAGGGCCAAGCTAGGCCCAGATCTAAGAAAATGACCCAGGCACCTAATCAAAGCACTAACTCATTCCTTCTTTCATTCATTTAACAAGAGATTATTAAAATACTTAAATGCAGCAGTGTGTCAGATGCTAGAGGTATTGACACATTTGCAGTTAGCAAAATCATCTAATGCAAAACCTATTTTATAATAAAGTGTTGAAGGTCTTGTATAGTTTGTCAAAAACTATATTGAATATGAAAAACAGAATAGTTGTACAGGCATGCACCATTGATATGTAGTTAATGTATGTTAAAGAATCTATTAGCATGTCTAGGAAGAGAAAAGGCCAAGGTGTCGTGTGTGTCTGTTCCTGTGTGGCGGTGGTAGGGAATTAGCTTTCCGTGCTCTTACCCTTTCACGCAGTGCCCGCTCCCGCCCACTCAGGCCTGCAGCGGCCCCACTTTCCTCCTCCTACGCCTTTTAAGAGGGCTAAGTGTCGCATATTTTACTGCCAGGACACAATGCTAATGCCACAAAGTTAAACCACTTCTGGTCAGTCAACACCACCACCAAGCACGAAGGGTAAGTGTTTCTCTTTTCTATAAGAGTCTTCCCCAACTATGTTACCGTCGCTGTGCAGTTTGGGGAGCCCGGAATGGGTTTGTGCTCCTTTCTGTGCTCAGGAAGGCTGGCTCCTCTGCCAGCCCACCCGCACAGCATCTGTGATGCCGGCCTGGTCCCTGTCCCACATCTCCATTATGAATTCCAGAACTCCGTGGTGACAAGGACAGCGCGTACAGGACTTACTCTAGTTCATACTTCAGTAGTTCAAGGAACTCAAAAGCCACTTTCCTCTTCAACCTCGTCCATCTTGAATCCTTACACTTACTGTGAGACATTACCAGAATGAGGAATTAAAAGTCACATGAATGTTGAGAGAGAAAGAGAGAGAGAGAGAGAGAGAGAGAGAGAGAGAGAGAGAGAGAATCTATTAAATGCCTTTTGCTTTTGAATCAATGTAAGGTCAAAAATCATAAATCAAATCTCAGGCTGGCCAAATAGCTTAACAGATTTAAGCGCCTACAAGTAGGCGTAGGGGCCAGGAGTTTGATCCCCAGGCCTGCCGTGCTGGCCCCTCCCCGGGCGTGCTGAGATAGCAACCGAAACTGGACATGATGGTGTGCGCCTGTAATCCCAGCTCTTGGTAGACTGTAAATGGGCAGATAATCACAAGTAAGATGCTGAACACCTTGTATACCCTTCCCTAAAATACAATGCAAAACAAAACAAAAACAAAAACAAATCTCTATAAGCCAGGGATCAGCTGCAGTGACAGAAACAGGAACTGAATTATGTGATACTTCAAAAACTATGCACAATGCACTATTTTAAGAAATCAACAGCTCCAACTTTACCAACCTGGGTTGTAAGGATGAAGGGAAAAGTGAGGAGTGGGTGCGGGGGACAGGAAAGGTGTGAAAGTCTTCTTTGAAGACTAGCCCAGTTATTACTATGAATCAGAGTGAGGGTGCTTTGCAAAGTGCCCCCCCACCCCCCTACACCTCTGCTTCAAAACTGGTAGAGGGCAGAGATTACAGATGGCAATGTGCAAGGGCAGGGTGGCACAATGAAGGGAAGGGCAATGCCTGAATGGAATGAGAATTGCCAAAAAAGTTCATAAGATTGAAACCAAATTCAGAAATATCATTGTGTGGGATATGGTCAAGCTATAAAAAGGCACATGATAAGACAGGGATAAACTTTGGAAACATTATGCTAAGTATAAAAATCTAGTCACAAAAGGCCACATATCCGATGACTCCACTTAAAAGAAAATTACAGAAAAGGCAAAGTTTTAGAAATAACAAGTACATTTGCGAATGCCTAGGGCTGAGAGAGCTAGAAGAAAATTGGAAGTGACTGCTAATGGGTATCATTGCTTTGTTTCTTTGTTTTTATCGAGTGATGAAAATGTTATAAATTGATTATGTTAATCATAGTGCCAATTTATGAATATATAAAAAAACATTGACTCATGCACTTTAAGCAGGGGTGAGAATTAGATATCAACAAGTCTGTTACAAACATAGAAACATGAAATAAAATGGTTCATGAGCTGAATAGAGAACTGTTGAATAAAGCTAGACCTTGAAACATATTGAGCATAGGATGTAGAAAGAGATTATTTCAAAGCAGTGGCTGGTTGGTCACATGGGCTTGAACTGGGGTATTATGCACATAGCCCTTGCTCATTCCTCCCTGACATTGTTTTCATACTCTGTCACTGGGTTCCTTTATGCTAAGCAGCTTTGTTCTACTATTTCCTTCTGCCATGATGATTCTACCTTGGAGACTTGTGACCATGTACTGAGCCTTCCAAAACGTGAGCTAAGTAAAACCTCTGCTTCTTTCAATAGTGAGTGTTGCTCATTATATCTAATTGCTGTTAAAAGCTGACTCCATGACGTTGAGTGAATTAAATCAGTAGAGGTGAAGTTAGGGTCACTGAAAATGAATAGAATCAGAATTAAACAATGGAGTTTATCAAAATGGACTTGCGCTGGCAAAACAGAAATAAGTAATGTCTGTCTGGGTAAGTGCAGATTCTAAATAATGTCTTATTTCGTTTCATTTTTCAGTTTCCTCAAAGCAGGATTCAATAGCCCTTGTTATACTTTAGGTCTGTCTAGCACTTGCACTTAAGGAAGAAATCTTGAAAACCTCTCAGAAGCCTAAAAGTGAATACAAGATCAGAGTGTGCCCATTGACTTAAAGGTTAGCCTAGAGTTTGTGATCATCATTTTGTAAACAAACACTTATTTAACCCACTTATTTTAAGAGTTTGATTTGTACCAGACCAAGCAGGGCTATACTGAATACTCCCATATTTTATTTTCAGTTTGGGGAAAGGGAAGCTACAGCTCAAGGTTTTCACAGATCTAGAACTGGAAGAGGCCTAAAGCCATCTTTTCCAGCTGATATCGGTCCTGAAATACGCAGTATCCTTCTCACATGGCCGCCTCACCCGGCTACTACTACACAGTCCTGGCGGAGTTGGATTTCAATCCGGGTCTTTCATTCTTTCTCTGGCCTTATTTATCAGAATTGCTGGGCTGCAACTCAAGAGAAGTAAGTGAGTGGGATAAGCCACACCTTCTTTGTTTAGCTTTGTTTAGCTTTGGGTGATCCTTGCACTCATTTCCCCTTGTGTTGAGTGAATAGTTCTGTAGCTTCTCTCTTCCACGTGTATTCCAGCTCTTCAGAAATATCGAGGACAGGATTGCTTCCTCTTGCCCGTGAGAAGCCTTTCCTGGTGTCTGCAAGTAATCATCTTTTTAGCACCTTGTCTTCCTGAAGGAAAGCAGTCTCATCTACTTTCCCACCTTCCATCTTTCACACACACACACACACACACACACACACACACACACACACACACACACCCTCTCCTATTCTAGCTTCACCGCATCCTCCCAGCTCTTTCTGCAGGAAAGTGACTCCTACTGGGAGGGAGGACTTCCTCCTTCTAGTACATTATGCTCCAGGTCATTGCTCTGTGACCCAACTGAGACAAACTGGTGTGCTGGCCACCCTAACACGGCACGCAACCAGTGTCTTCTGCATGTCCACAGGTAGTTCTAGAGCCCTGATACGTGCTCAGAATGCCAGAACTAAGACTGGACTTGGGCATCACCTTAATCCAGTGCTTAACTACACAGGGAAAATGGCCAGGTAGTGAAAGGATTCATCCAAATCATGACATGACTTAGACTGAACCTTGGTACTCTCATGACTTAGCCAGTCCACTTTACATTTAACAAATTCCCTAGGATATATTTATC
>NW_004524704.1:2396693-2398985 GCF_000260255.1 Octodon degus
TCCTATGTATTTGTCCTCTGAATATTCATTTCTTAAATCTCAGGAGGCTAACGAGAACAAAACATGAATGCAAAAATTAATACATTACAGGGTGACATGGATTATAACAAATACAAAATAGAACAGCACAGACACAGAAAATAAAACCTCAGAGTGTGCACAGCCTTATGACATTCATCAGGCAGCAACCACAATTGGATGAGACAAAGCATTATAAATCCTGGGGTTATAAAGGAAGACCGAGAAGGGAAAATAGTGGCACAGTGCTGCACCCCAAGCAGCATTCACCAGCTGCAATCATCACATGGCCTCATTGTCCTTGGAGCAAGTTGTGAGCAGAGCAGACGGCGTTCTGAGGCAGTAGTCCTTGCCCATCTCTCCCCACATTCCTGAGCTATGCAACTGACACTGGTGATTAAATCTCACAAGGCCCATGTGTCCCAATCTCATAGAAAAATGTTATAATGTATTTGGGGTTTTAAAAATTAAAATGAAAAAATAATCTTTGGTGAACAGTAGGCAAGAAGAAAGAAAACTGACCTTTTTTGTCCCGATAACTGGGAGAGCTAATTCAAGGTCCCCATGACTGAGGATATGATGGTGCTCCCATCCAAGGGTACATGGAAAATGCTGTGAAAATGACCTCATGGAAGGAACCTGGGGAAGTCATTAACTCCAGAAGACTCTAGGACACATTCACAAAGCACTCCAGCATAGATCTTATGAGCTCTCTTTGCAGGAGAAAGTCTGAATCTGGAACATTTGAAACATCTACTGCTGTCCAGAGCAAGAATCCAAGAGGAGACAAATATGGATGAATAAAAGAGAAGCCTGTTTTAGAGCCATTTAGAGAGATTTAACTAAAACAAAGGTGATTGGAAGAAAGGGATGGGAGGCCACTAGGGACATACAGAAAGTATGTGCTGGAGATAGTGGCTCCAGTCCCCCACATCTGGAGGCCAAGCTAGCCTCAAATCAAGCACAAACTACAGCAGGGTTGGCAGTGTTCTTTGAAACTTTGTTTTGTTTTCTGTCTTTTGGGACATCTGGTTTGTGGTTTCTTCTTTGTTCTTTTTCCTTTTTAACTTTTTGTCTCTTACCTTATTTTTGTTTTAATCTATTCATATTCTTTCTCCCTTTTTGAAATTTACATCTCTAGATGTATTATTTTCTTATGAGTTAATAAGTTTCTCTAATTATTCTGGTCAACTGCAATAACACCTTGTTTACTCCATTATTTCTTTTTTAATGTTTTTACAATTCAAGAAGTAATTTTTGTGATGAATGTAGTCATGAGAGTTGTTCAGCAGTATCAAGTTACGGTTTTGCTGATTGGTCTGTAGTCTTCAATAAGTGTAAGAAGTTACTGTATGAAACATCTGTCAAACTAGTAAGACTGCATTGATGCATCTATCATTTTCAGGATTGTTGTTTGCCTGGGCATATTTACCCCCAAATAACCTTGCCTCCTTGTGTCAAAAGGCCCAACTCGCTCACATTCACCTCAGTCACTATTCCTTTGGTAATAACACCTAAAGTTGTTTACAGTGGTGATGAAGGATTGTTTTTCACACCAAGTATTGGCAAGCAAAAGGTGGCTTTCAGTTCAGGATGTGTTACATGGGCCTTCTTAAAACGTAAGCCCATTGGCCTAATGAATCTTTCATTTTTAGTGGTTTTCTTGTAAAGCCATCACCAACAAAGCAAACTTTAGTAACCATCCTCTTCCATGCCTTCTTTGTTCTCTTTCCAGTTAAAATAACTTTTATTACTTCCATCTCTCCTTGGGCATGAACTTTGGGCAGAGGAACTTTGCATTTTCCCACCTTTTCTTTTCATGTTTGTATAATCATGTTGGGAAGTACTTTTGCATGACACTGTCCCTCTCTGTCCAGTAGGCAGGCAGGTACTGCTCCTTGCAGAGTCCTTTCATCATCCTTATGTTTGGTATTTCTCTTTTCATGCATCTTGATAGTCTTCTTCATTTGTATTTTCTCCATGTGGTGCTGTTTGTGGTAGAGCTTAGCCTTCAGGCCAATAATTTTTTTTTTTCCTTCTTTGAACATTCATGAACCTCTCGACTTTCCTTCTTTCTCTTTTTCTCATGTTAATCCAAGCAGTACTCATAGCGCTTATGGTGTAATTCAATATATTCATTCTGGGGCTGGTGAGATGGCTCAGTGGTCTAAAGCACCTACTTAGAACAAGCTTAACAAAAGCAAAGGGACCGCGGTTCAATCCCCCAGCACCACATGCCAGCCAGCCCTGCCCCCTGGTGGGCTGAGCTGGCCA
>NW_004524704.1:2399085-2404309 GCF_000260255.1 Octodon degus
ATTTGTATTTTCTCTGCATGGCGCTGTTTGTGGTAGAGGTTAGCCTTCAGGCCAATCATATTTTTTGCCTTCTTTGAACGTTCATGAGCCTCTCGACTTTCCTTTTTTCTCTTTTTCTCATGGTAATCCAAGCGGTACCCATAGCGTTTATGATGTAATTCAATATATTCATTCTGTGGCATGATGACAGCTGCAGAGCTGCTGTGGGCAGCTCAGGTGTGCAAAGGAAAGTCCTAACTTTGAGGTCTCCCAGATGCACGAGCTTGCCATTATTTCTCTTCTGCCTTCTTCTCTAGTTTCCCAAAGCTCACGTGATCATGCTTTGTACTCCAGCCTGGATTCTATTTCATTTCTTTTCATTTGTCTCTGTTTTATGAACCCTCCCTTCTAAATTTCCCTACTGTAGTGTAAAACTACTGTATTAAGCAGAAACACTTTACATACATGCTTCAAATTTATGATTGGCTCTGTTATATAACTGTTGATTTTGCTTCTATAATTAGGGACACAAATTAGTAGTTGCCACAGCTTATCATCTTCTAAACTGTGCTTGATGCTATTGTCCATTATAATTATACTACTTTGGGCAGTATATCTTTTTTAATCAGTTGTTCTCTCTGCTGTAACAATACTGGGAGGTTCTTGGGTAATAACCTCATCACAAACACCCGGGGACTGGGGACTGAGATAAACAGATATCAACATCTCAATTTTAATTAATTGGAAAAGTAGAATCTTGGGAACCAAGAACTTCCTACATGTGAAAGACATCACTGAAGGGCAAACCTTTCCTAGAGAGACATTAATACTAGTGATAAAGCTACTTACTACAAGAAGTCACAAAGATCAACATAGAAAACAAAAACATTTGGCATGAAAATGACAAGACACACAAGCAAAACAAAACCTAAGACCTCCTTCCCACCCAGAACAAGTCCAGGAGACAAGATAGAGGAAAATGGAAGAAACACACTTGAAATTCCTGAAACAATAGCAACTGAAGTAAAGATAAAATCCACAATTCTATAGAGTAAATCAGATCAGAAATAATTTATCAGGGGGCTGAGGAGATGATTAAGCACTTCTCTAGCAAGCGCAAGGGCCTGAGTTCAATCCCTGGTTCCACCAAAAAAAAGAAAAAAAAAAAAGAAATAATTTATCAGGTAAAAAAGAAATGTCAACATTTATAAAGGAACTTCCCAGTGAATCTAGAGTAGAGATAGATTAAAAATATAGATGATGATGGAAACTGAGAAGGATCAATATAGCAAAGAAATAGAATGCATAAAATGGATTCAGATATCTAGAAAATTAAAAATTCCACTGAGTGCTGCAAAACTGATTGAATGAAACTAAAGACAGACTTTCAGAGGCTGCAGATAGGATCTTGGTTAACAATCATGATAGGCAAGATCTCCTGAATATAACAAAAGTTCTGGAAATAATTCAACAGCAGCAAGATGACATAAGGAAAAATAATGTAAGAATAATTAGTATCAATCAGAAAGCAGGAATCAATACCGTTGACATAAGAAAATTATTTCCAGAAGTAACAGCAGAAAATTTCCCAAGTATGGGAAAAGAAGGTGGCATATAGTTAAGTGAAGCATATAGAATTCCAAATATCCTTGACCCAAATAAAATTAAACCAATACATTTAATATTCAAGATTCCAGAAATTCAGTATAAGAACAGAACATTAAAAGTTGTCAGAGAAAAGAAACAACACTTTTAAAGGAAAGGCCATCCAAGTCATGGCAAACTTCTCAACACAAACCCTAAAGTCAAGAAGAGCTTGGAGTGAAGTATTTTAAGTCCTAAAAGAAAACGACTTTTAAACAAGATAGATGTACCCTACAAAACTGTCTTTCAAAATTAATGGTGCGATAAGATACTTCCATACTGAGGAACAACTGAAGAGATTTATGAACACAAAAATAACACTATCAAGGGTACTGAAAGATGCTCTAGGAAGAGATTAAAAATGACCATGATTACAAGATCAACAGCAGAAAGAAATCACCTAGCAGGGCAAGCAGTTAAATACAGAAGAAAAAGAAGGGAACCAACAGCATGAAAATTTCATGACAAAGATAAACCAGTGCATATTAGTTATGCACTCTTCTTGACTTTAGGGTTTGTGTTGAGAAGTTTGCCATGATTCGGATGGCCTTTCCTTTAAAAGTGTTATTTCTTTTCTCTGGTTATCAATGTAAATGGTCTCAATTCACCAATCAAAAGAAACAGACCAGAAGAATGGGTCAAGAAATAAGATCTAATATGCTATATATAAGAAACACAATTAACTCAAAAGGAAATTCATAGACTGGCAGTCAAAGGCTAGAGAACAATACTCCGTGTTACCGAAACCCAGAAAAGAACAGAGGTAGCTATTCTGTTTGCAGACACTGTAAACCTCAAACCAAGAATGGCCAAAAGAGATAAAGAAGGTCACTGTATATTTGTTAGATGAAAAGTTCAAGAGGAAGAGATAGCAATCATAAATATATATGAACAAAATATGGGAACATCTAACTATATAAGACAAATATTAATAGGCAAAAAATGAAATAAGCAATAACACAATTATAATAGGTGCTCTTAATACCCCGCTAATCACAAATAGATATATCAAGCAGACAAAAAAAATCAGCAAAGAAATATCAAAACTGAACTAAACTAGTGAACAAATGTACTTCACAGATATTTACATAGTGTTCCACTTTACAATGTCTGAATACACATTCTTCTTAGCTGCACATGGGATGTCCTCTAAAATATATGATATAGTAGCCCATAGAACATGCTGAAGTAAATGCAAAAGACCTGAAATTATACTACAAAGCTACTGTGATTAAATCAGCAAGACCCTGCACATCAGGTCTGGGGGAACCAGAAGATGTAGACCAAACTTCAAACAGACTTAGCTATTTTATCTTTTACAAAGTGGCCAGACATGTTCATTGGAAAAAGATAGGCTCTTTTAGAAATGGTGCTAGAAAAAACTGGCTATGTACATGTTAAAGACAAAAACTAGACCCATATCTATCAGAATCACTAAGCTAAAGTCAAAATGGATCGAAGATCTAAATATTGAAACAGAAACACTAAATCCACCAGAAGAGAAAGTAGGTAGATATCTTGAAAATATAGGTGTAGGTAGTGAGTGGAACAAGCTGCAAGGAAAATACATCAAAGAATCAACACCTGGGATCTCATCTCATGAAAAAGCTTTTGCATATCAAAAGAAATCACCAACAGAGTAAAAAGGCAACCCATAAAGTGGGAAAAATTTAGCCAGTTGTCCCTCAGACAAAATTTTTATCTGGAACATATAAAGAATTGAAAAAATAATTCTACCCATCTAATTCAATGACTCAATCAAAAAACTGGGCATCTGAGATGAATACAAACTTCTCAGGTAAAGAATTACAAATGGAAAATACATGCATGAAAAACATGTTCAACATCACTGATCATTTGAGAGGTGCATTGAGATCCCATTTCACCCCAGAAAGAATGGTTACCAACAATAAATCAATCAAAATCAAATGCTAGAGAGGCTTGGGGAAAGGGGAACCCTTCTCCACTGTTGGTGGGAATGTAGACGGGTGCAACCACTGTGGAAATAAGTGTGGACACTCCTCAAAAAAATAGGATTAGAGTTTCCATTGCACCCAATTATTACTTTTCTGGGAATCTTGCCAGAAGAATTGAAAACATTGTACCACCACAATACATGTGCACCTGTGTTTATAGCAACATGATTTGTAATGGATAAATCTTGGAAGCAACCCAAATGCCCACAAAATGAGGAGTGGATAAAAAAAGTTGTGGCATTCTTATACAATGGAGAACTGAGCCATAAAGAAGGATAAACTTGAGACTTTTAGAAGAAAATGGATACAACTTGATTACACACTGATAAGTGAAATAAATCAGACTCACATGTGTAAATATCATGTTCTATCCCTGGTATGAGAATCTAAAAAGTAAAAGGTCCTAAATGTACAGTAGATATTGTGAAATGGGAAGACATTTTTTCAAAAGGAAAAGGGATGGATAAAGGGGGAAGGAGAGTAGGGAAAATGGAAAAGAAAGTGCAAGTCCATTATATTATTAGTGTCTCTTATTTCATTAAAAAGGAAGCTTTGCACTAATATTGATTGGAGAAATTTTTATGCCCATATGTTGTACTCAGAGCAACTACTTTCAAGGTAACAGCATGTACTATATTAATTATTGTTATTTTCCTACTACTTTGCCATGAGCTTTTGTTTTACCTTTTTTCCATAGAAAAGGTGAAGAATCCTTCAATATACTCACTGAGTTGTCCCTTGGAGGACTGCTTGTTTCTGTCTGCTCTGTGGGCTGCCATTTATACAAGTTTAAAATTTTCTCCATTATCAGCAGGCCCTATCGGACTCAGCTGTGTCCTCATGTCCATGTCCACATGGAGGCTGCAAAGGTAAAGCCATTGCCTCTTGTGCATGCTGTCCTTGGCAGACAGCGTGATGTCTCCATGACCCTGTATTGTAGTGGTTTTGACTGCTCTGTCTCTATTTGATAACTATCCTCATTGTTTTCAGTGTGCCCTCCTGTCAATTAAATTCATGCATTACGATTGTGGCTTTCTCCGGGACTCCATCCCTCAGAGAGCAATCTGCTGTTTCATGTCAATGAGGCTCAGCCATGACAACCAGATGAATGAAGTCTGACCTTGCCTTCCAGAATTTTACCATGGAAAAGGAAATACAGTTGGGAGTGAAAACACTTGCTGTAATCCAGCCTGCCTTTGCCACTAATAATATTAGATCAAGGGGAAAAGCCCAAACTTCCTGAGCTTCAGAGCTTTCTTTTTATGTTGCTATTTACCCAGGAGTGTTAAGCCTTGGGGGGCTTTTACAATGCATTACACCAGAGCTGTGAAATCAGAATTTCCAGAGATGAGGTGAACATTTACATTTTTACAAAGCTTTCTTAGATGCATCCACCCTAAAACCTTCCATGTCAAGAATCAGTAGCCATTGTGTTATAGTAGGGAATTTGTAGATGTAGGGTGCATCTGATTTAGTTACTTTTTGCATTGCTGATACAAAATACCCAACACCTAAAGTTAAAGGAGGAAAGGTTTATTTCAGCTCATAGTTCCAAGGGTTTCAGTCCGTAGTTGAGTGGCTCCAAGGCAGAGTGTCATGGCAGAGGGGCCTTGCAGAGGAAGGGG
>NW_004524704.1:2405294-2408020 GCF_000260255.1 Octodon degus
ACAAGCCATTTGGATGGTGCTGCCCACACCCAGAGTGCTGCTCCCATTATCCATGTGCACATCTATGCTAAACCTTTTAGTTATCACACATCTTTAACCACAGTATCATAAGCTCTAATCAGCATCACATACCCGTGATTCAACCACCTCCCTAAAGGCTCACTCTGAGCATGCCAGGCTCTGGGGTGACATCTACAGACAAGCTATAAAATTCCTTGTCCCCCTGAGTCACTCTAGGAATAAACAGTGTCTGAGCTTTGATTTATAATTCTAAGACCACACATGACCAAGGCAATTAGGAAAGAGTAGAATTTAAGAACATTTCAAATCTCTTCCACAGCTTTGTAGTTTAGGATTCTAGTTGCACGCTTGGAAAATATGATAGCTGAGGGATTTCTTTATTTCTTCCTTAGGTATCACAACCTGAGTAGAGAACATAACCTGTGTGGGTCCTGGCTCCTGTCCCAGAAGGAAGCAGGCTGGCGGCCACGTCCTATTCGAGCTTGGGCTGAGCTTTCCTCCCTGCCATCGCCAGCTTGGTGGCCTCTGCACTCACTGATTACACAGATGAAGCCAGAAATGGAAGGCAGGGGTGGGGGGGCAGCTCCCAGGGCATCTGTGGCAGCCTAAGTAGTAGGCACTGAAGACTTTCCTTTGGCATTAGAATTCGGGAATCCTCAGGTCTGCCCATTGTGATGAGCCACCGCGAGGCACAGCCAAGTCACGGAGAATGGAGGCCTCTGATTACCTCTTACATGGCTGCATCTCCTCTCCCCCACACTTTGCCACAAGCAGTCAGTGTTCTCTGCCTTCCCAGTGAGGGCGTGGGGGCTCCCTGGACCTTCTTTGATTGCTCACGTCTCCACTTCACATTCTTCGAGTCTCCAGCAACTCTCTAATCACAGGTGGAGGTTCCCACCCTAGGCCAGGTTACTCGTGGGCCCCTGTTCCTGGGTGCGGGTCTGTGACCCTTCGCATCCACCTGTGCCCAGTTTCCAGACAGCAGTTGCCCTGGGACCTTGTCTCTCATGTTCTAAGCAGAGGGCTTGACCCGCAGCTTGTTCAGCTTCGCTTTCTGTGATGATGTGGGTGGAGACTGTCACGTGCCTAAACGGCACTCTAGGAATTGCCTTCTTCAAACGTGAGAAGGAAATGAAGAAAGATGAAATCAGCTTCTTTTGTGTGGATTGGGTTCTTCCCAAAGCAGAGCTGAGACATGCAGTGGGGAGCCATGGTGTAGCAGTGCAGGATTTGCATCCCAGGGACGTGTCCCTGAGGGGGGCGGTTCCGTCTACCTGTCTGCTGACACTGACCACTGCACAGGTGGTTACCGACCCTGCTTCTGCAGCCATTCAACAGCCATGCAGCAGCACGGGAAGCGTTCTGATTCTGGCTTTAAGTGAACCTGTGCTGAACAAGAGGAGTTGGCTGCCACTGGTGGCCATCAGAGCTCTGGCATGGCTTCACCAACTTGGGAAAACCTGGGTTGGCAGCTTCTCCTCCTTGGGCTTCAGCTTTCTTTATGCTTAAAGAAGTTCTTCCTACAAAATAAAATAAAATAAAATAAAATAAAGTGATTGTCTATCAAGGCAGACCCCATCATTCCAGTGGCGGATCTCAAAAGCTTGAAGCCAATCATTTTTTGCAGAAATGGTACAACAAACCAACCCCTTGGAAACCTATAAATTATGGTCTTAGTTCTTTCTAAGGGGTTTAATATAATCTTGTTCTCTTGCAAGGGTTTCATAGCAGACAACCCTTGGCCTGAGAAGGTCTGGACAGCATGGTTTGTTACGCTTCCTGTCACCAGTCACAGGTTGGGTGGCTATGGAAGCAGAGGCAGGAGGCACATCCTAACGAAGAGCCAGCCTTGCTGGGGAGCTGTGCAGAGCAGGGTGGAGGTAAAGATGGGGATCCTGTACATTTCTGCTCAGTCTGCTTTCCCAAGTGACTTATACTCTCTGAGTATTAGACAGGCTTATAGTTTTATGGCCTATACTAAAATCTAAAAAGATATTTGAGATTCTGTCTTCTTGTATTCACTAAATATTTAAGAAAAGTGGTAGCTTTAAAGAAACGTGAGACTGGGGAGACATCTCAGTGGTCTAAGCATCTGCCTGGCAAGTGCAAAGACCTGAATTTGACCCCTGATAGGACATGCTGTGCTGGCCCTGGAACCCTGGGTGTGCTGAGCTGGCCACTGAAACCCAGTATGGTGGCACACGCCTGCAATCCCAGCACTGGGGAGGCTAAGGCAAAAGGATTACTATGAGTCTGAGCTGCGTAGTGAGACCCTGTAGCAAATAAAATAAACATGCAGCTTAGCAACAACCATCATAAAGTACCAAACACTTCTATATTCTAGTGCCAGCAGCTATTTTTAAAGAACGCGCAATACTCACAGCCTTACAAGGTAGGAAATGTGCTTATTCCTATTTTAGATGTTAGCACTGAGTCACAGGGATGCTTAGGGCTTTGGTGAGGCCACCGAGGTGACACGAAGTGGGCCTAAGTCTCAACTTGGGCAAACAGGCTACAGATCTGTGCTGTTAACGAATAAGACAAGCTGAGCAAAGTGGGAGGAGGGAGAGGGGGAGCTGCGGCGTCAGCATGGAGAGGAGAAACCCCCAGGGCAGTAGAAACCCGAGTCGGGCTGAAAAAGGAAGGTGAAGAAAAGCGGCTTCTCGGCAGTTCAGTGGCGGAATGAACACGCTGCGTAGTACACC
>NW_004524704.1:2409396-2428703 GCF_000260255.1 Octodon degus
CCAGGCAGGCGCTGTGCTGCTGAGATATCTCCCAGCCTCTTTGCTCTTCTCTTTCTTCATCTTTTTCTTTTTGACGGTGAGAAAAGTATAGCGCTGCTCCAGCCCTCAGTGAGGTAAATCCCACCTCAGGGAGCCTGCGCTGGCGCCCAGTTGTAGGAAATGCGGCCCATCAGATCAGCAGCTCAGGTTCCCTCAGGCTCCTCTCCGCTGTCCTCAGTGTGCCCGCCTGGAGGACGTTCCTGGCTTCTTCCTACCGCATGAAGTGGGTGCGGACTGCAGGATTCCGAGTCAGGTACCTAGGTTTAAGTTTCACCTCTATTACTTATTTGCTCTGTGGGTTTTGGTTAAACATCCCCGCTCTGTGTGGCACACCCGCCAACTCCCAGGGAAAACGCCCCTTCTGTGGCCCTTGGGAAGGAGTCTGCACGTGTACGAGGTGGGTGTTGACGCTGCCACTTACCATTCTAGGCGCCACCAGGATGCGAGTAGCAGGTGGGGACTGCTCTTAATCTAGTGCCAAGAAAAGTATCCTGATTATTTTTCAAATGAGTGAAAAAGGAAAGAAAACTAATGCGTAGTGCTCTTAGAACCAAGAACACAGCTCTGACCTAGCTCAAAACGGCATAAAGCAGCTAAGCTGTGCTGCCCTCTGTCTTCAGAAGGAAGAATTTGCTCTGAGTGCCGGATCTAAAAATGAAAGTAAAAATAAGGATGCAGGAGGAGATAGCTCAGTAAATAAGCGCTTGCCTGGCAAGCGCAAGGTCCTGAGTTCAATCCCCAGTACCGCTGAAACTGAACTGCACAAGCTGCTCAAATTTCACCACATATTAAATTTCCACCTAAGGGGAAGGATAGCTGTGGGTAGCAGTATACCTTAGCCCTTAGCCATGGCAGATGGCAGAGCGAGGCCTTCTGGAACTGAGGCAAAGCTCTGGGCTGTAAGAAGCAGCTCCCTCTCTTGTCCAAGAGTGCAGATGGCTGTGACATCCAGCACCCTCCTTCTCCTTCTTCTCTTCCTGCACTGCTGCAGGCCTTATGGGCTAGCAGCCACATCCTGCATGTTCGGCGTTAGGCTCCCTCAGCATCAGTGCCTGGAAGACAGCTCCTGACCCAACACAGCAGGTTCTAGTGTCAGAGGTAACATTCACGCTCTGTCATGTTTCTTTGTGTGTTTAAAGAAGGATTTCTAATGAGACGGGTAGACAGCCCGTTTAGAGGATAGGTAGTTTATAGCAAAATGATGGATTTTCAGCATGGGTGAGAGAATACACCTTGAAGCCTGAAGGTGGGCCGATGGGATGATGGCACTTGCACTGGGTGACATCTGCAGTCACATGTCTGTTATGGTTTGTGTGTATTTGTCCCCACAAAGCCTCATGCAGTTATTGAGGTATAGTTCTACAGTTTGTGATGAATTCATGATTCAAGGCTGGGATTATGATGAGTCTGAGTATTGCTGGGATTATGGGTATGAGTGCTACACCCAACCTGGGGCAGCGAGCCTGAAGAGTAACATAAGAGAGACAGGGAGACAGACTTGCTCTCTCCAGCCACTGTTGCTGTTACTTCTCCTTTTTGCTCTTGCTGTTTTGCTACCTGACACTGTCATGAAAGGCTGCTCTCTGCCATGTGCTGATCTACCATGGAGCCAGCTGAGCATGGGCTGAACCCTCCAGTAACTGTGAGCTAAATAAACCTTTCCTTCCTTCATTTGGAGTGTCCGGCATTTGTCCCAGCAATGAGAGAAGAGTAACCAAGACAGAATTTGGTACTGAGAGTGGGTTATTGCTGTGGCTAAACCTGACCATGTGGATGACAAGCTTTTGGGAATGGCCTATGGGAAGAGATAGGAAAGGTTCAGCAATATGACCCAGAAGGGAAATGCTGGAACAGCTTTGGCTGTTCTGTATGGGAGATTCTGGTCAGAGTTCAGAAGACCAGAATGCTGATAGAAAGCCTGCCTGTAAAGAGCAGGCTGGGGAGGTTTCTGCTGGGAAGGACTGCATTGGTTGTTGAATTCTGGATGATATATGCTATGGTTTGGTGGAAACCCTGCATTTTTCTTGTGTCCAGAGACTTTGCCAGAGAGCGAGATTAAGCATGGCAGACTGATTAATCTGGGAAAAGATATTTCAAAGCAGACAGATATTGAGGCAGTAGCATGGCTGTTGTTGGGAGTGTTAGCCAGATTTACGTTGAGAATCAAAAGCAAAGAGCCCAGCAGGATGATTTAAAATGTCGTGAGTTTGGCCAGAAAGGAAGCGCTAATAAAGCTGAACTGCAAAGATAGAGCTGAGAAAATCTCCGTTGCCAAGAAGAAAGAATAGAATAGAAAAGATGTCCTGAGGGCATCACGAGAAGCAGCAGGTCTCTATCCTTTGCAGCTTCAGAATTTCAAGGGCCAGGGACTTTGCCTTGAGGCAGAGCACCATGTTCCAGAATGGCAGTGGCAGCCACACCTGGGTCCAGAATGGTGCTGGCATGGAGAATTTGTTCCTTGGAATCAGGGTCAGAGTGCTAGGCAATCCATGCACTCGACCCCTACTGCCAAGAGAGGAGGAAGCCTGGCTACTGCTCCAGCTGACAGCAGACCTTGGCATCCTCCATGTGGCACTGGTTTTAGACACTTGCAGAATGCAGGAATTCTGAGATTAAGGCTTCCACCTCCATTTCAGAAGAAGGCCTGGGAGGCCAGGTGGTGTACACCTGAGAGGGCAGGTGCAAAACAGAGTGAGAAGCTTAATGTGCAGTGAATACCCTAGAAGTTTGGAAAAGCCAGGAACATGGATCATCTATGGGAAGCTGCAAGGAGGGAGCAAAGCTGGCCTAAGAGAGAAGCCATGGGAGCTACCACCAAGAGTGTCGTAGGGGGAGAGCCACATAGAGCTCACTATTTGCCACAGATTGCTTCACATGTTCCATGTGGAACTACAGGATTTAATGTTTGCCCTGCTGGATTTTGGACTTGTGTTGGTCCCAATGCTTTATATTCCCATTATTTGCAACTTTTGTAATGGTAGTGTTGGAAGTGTTTAACTTTTCATTTGGACAGGGGCTCACAGCTAAGAGACCTGTCTGGAACAGGTTGTCAAGCTAAGAATTTGCCTTAGATCTTGGAGGAGACCTGGGACTTAGACTTTTCAGCAGTACTGAAACTGTTGGGACTTTGGCAGCTCTTAGAGATGGACTAAAATACCTTTTGCATAAAGGGATGTATGTGAGTCTTTGGGGGTCCAGGGGCAGAATGTTATGATTTATATGTATTTGTCCCCACAAAGCCTCATGCAGTCTTTGAGGCACAGTTCTACAGTTTGTGATTAATTCATAATCCAAAACTGGGATTATGGGTCTGAGTATTGCTGGGATTATGGGTTTGAGTACTTCTGGGATTATGGGTGTAAGTTCTATACCCATCCGGGGTCAGATAACCTGAATGCAACATAAAGGAGACAGACTTGCTCTTGGTAGCCATTGTTGCTGTTACTTCTCCCTTTTGCTCTTGCTGTTTTGCTGCCTTCTGCCTCTATGAATGGCTGCCCTCTGCCATGTGCCACTCTGCCTTGGAGCCAGGTGAACATGGACTAAAACCTCCAGTAACTGTGAGCTCAATAAACCTTTCCTTCCTTCATTTTGGGTGTTGGGTGTTTGTCCCAGCAATGAGGGAAGAGTAACTGAGACAATATCTATGACTACCTGGGTCTTATAAGCAATCTTTTCCTTCCTTGAAGGTCATTGTTTTTTCTGAAGAAAAATGAGGCTGCGTTAATGACAAAGAGCACACTGTCCCTGTTCTCCTTAGATCCATGGTGGGAAACCAGTAGCACATGCCTTATTTGTTTTGCTTTTAAAACAAAAAAAATGTTATTGTATGAGTTGTTTTTTTCTAAAGTAAAACCTAGGAATTCGGGTTTAATTGCAATGTTGGTGCTTGGTGATAAGGAAGTGGGTTTGGGTTGCTAGGAGGACACTGCCTCTAACCGTTTTGCCATCATGGCCATAGGTGGGTGATTTCACTTTGCTTCTTTTAAGACCAACAGTTTCTAGCTCCGCACCCATGGTCTGGATTTTGTATGAGCCCTGAACCTCCTCAGCCCACTCAGAGGATGTCAAATTCTCCTGGGCTACAACATGAAACCACAACTTGCCCACAGGTCTTATCTATAGGCAATGATTAAGCAATCAAAGGGAAAAGATAGTGCCTTCCTCGCTTTTCACGCTGCCCTAGCTGCCTGTCACCCAGTTGCGAGCCTGGGGTGCTGACTTGTGCCTAGCACTAAGATGCCCTGCCTGCTTGGTAGCCCTTTCCTTCCTCCCTCCCTACTCAGCCTTCAAGGGACACAGCAGCACCTCCTCCCTCTACAATATGAAGAGGAAATTCTTACCTGTATAGTATAAAAACATAATGTGTATTTTTAAATAATCCATTTATAAATATTGTGTAAGCTATGCCCTTTGAGTTGCAGAATCTGTTATTTTACATAAAGCCTCCCTGTAACTCTGAAGCACAGTTTGGAAGCCATTATGTAGCAGTCACTCTGTTCTGCCTTGTACGTGATCTGTGTCAGTGTCAGCCGGCACCAGCGAGATCCCCCATGAGACCTACAATGTCTGTTAGCATCTGGCCCTCTCCACTCAGGAGCATGTTTCTTCTGCCTGGGTAAGTTGATTTGATTGTCATTTTGAGATGAGAAAAAAATTCTGCCAACATAATTTTTAAGAATATCATGAGCTTTAGAAACTGTCTTGGAAAAAAAAAAAAAGAAAGTGTCTTGGTGTTTATTGGTTTTACATATACAGGATATTCAAAAATATGGCAATGTTTAAATTTTAATCATCAATTTGTTTGGCACAGGGTCTTGCGATGCAGTTTGTACTCATAGTGATCCTCCTGTCTCAGCTTCCCCAGAGCTGGGTTTATAGGCATGCACCACCACACCTGGTTTTGGTGGCTGGCTTGGCGTTCAGGGCTGGCACAACATATGGTACCAGGAATTGAATTCAGGTCCTTCACTTGCCAGGCAGGCATTTAGACCACTGAGGTGTCTCCCCAGTTTGGTAACATATAAATTTTAAAAATGCATTGCAAGCGAAAGACAGATTGCTATCATTCCTCCTCCAAATGCTGAAAACACACATCACTGTTAGCAAAGTGCCTTTTATTATAACAAGTCTTCAAAATGTAAACATTCACCATATTCTTTCATCACCACTTGTTCATAGACTCATCTGATGCTGGAAAATAAAACAAAACAAAACAACCCTTGAAGTCTTTAACTGACTTGAAAATTGAGGCGAAGTCCTTTACGTGTGATCCCCTGAGGCAAACCAGGCAGTTGGATCTGCACGCCAAGAATCGTGGTTCCACGTCCCAGTCTGTCTCTCTAGGTACAGGATGATGCTTGCTGCTCCTTCTAGATGATGCAGTCTAGTGGGCAGGTAGGCAAGGTCAGGTGAGCTGGCCTAAGGTTGGAAAACCGTGCCTCCAACCATGCCCTATATGTCTGGAGCAGGTTGTCTATACTTTTTGCGACTCAGCATTCTTATCTGGATATTGAACTCAATAATACCTCTCATAGGAATGATTTAAGATGAGATGAAATAATATTTTTAGGTGCTAGTTAGAACCACTGCCTCATAATAGGTACTTTATAAAAATTTTCTCACCAAAATGTGAGGCACGTTTTGCTTCAGATTATAAAAATTCTTTTTCCCTCCAATGCATCTAGGGATGAGGTGGACTTGGATGACATATGGGCAGACACTCAGCAACTGGGGCAATCGAGATTACAGGAAGTGTCCCAGATTGAAAAGCATCCTAGACAGGAATTCAGGATCAGGAACGCTTTCCCTCAAGCTCATAAATTAGCTAAGGTGACAGAGGGTTTCTTTCTCCTGCCTGCAGGTTCTCACGTGCCTCATGGCATCAATGCTGGGATTCTGCCCAGGTGAAGAACTTGTGCCATATGTACTGTGGGCGCTGGACGTGCCAGGGCCACTTGCTTATGTGACCACAAAATGGGCAGGTCATTTTCCCAGTTTGAGAATCCTGAGTTCTCATCATGATAATTCTGGAAAACCTGGCACAGTGCATTCTGAAGTGATACTGTTTTCAAGGCCTCAGGGAAAGGCCAGTGAGCGGGGTAGTAGCTCTGCAAGGGCCCTGTGACACACGCAGATGTGTGGCTTGCTTAGAGACTTGTGTGCACACTGGGATCACCAGGATGCATAGTAGCAGAGCCATCCAAGTCCCTGCTGTGCTCCCTTCAGCATTCTTCAACTCTAATTGATAGTTCTCTGGTGAACATGGATGCAGGTCCCCCTTGTCCACTTAAGCTGTAATTAAATTTTGTTGTCTTCTTACTTTGCTATATTTGTGGTCACACTGTTAAGAACTAAGCTTGCCTTTTTCTCTTGTGTTAATTACATGATCATCAGTAAACCGGGTACCATTTTACTATGACAGATGGTTCTTTGACAGTAAGCTAGGATAAGTTTGTAGAATAAACACTGGTTTCTAAGACATCTTCCATAAATTGTATAAAACATGACAAAATCCAAAATAGACCCAATAATAAATAGGTGTTAAATCATTAAAAGTTCTTCCTTCATTCACTCACTCACTTGTTCATTGACATCAATCCATATTGATAAAATCTTTTTTTTTTTTTGTATTTTTTAAAGGAAGGGTCCACATAGTGTTCAGGGTGTGTTACTACTAGACTAGACTCATAATGATCCACTGGTTTACAGCCTCCCAAGAGATAGGATTACAGGCATGTGCCACCATTCCCAGTCTCCATGTTGATAAAATCTTAATAAGAACTGAAGATCATGGGCATTATCAGAAAGTTACTATGGCAGATTGTGGTGCTACTCCCCCTCCTAGAATGTCCATGTCCTAATCGCCAAGACCTGAGAATGTGTTCCCTTTCTTGGCCAAGTAGACTTTGCAGGTGTGGTTAACTTGAACCTCTCCAGGAGGGCGCATTGTTTGGCTTTAACCAAATAGATATCAACAACAGTGTTGTGGTTGTGGGTTTTGGGGTTCCCAACAGCTCATATGTTGCAGGCTTGGTTTCCAGTTGATAGTGATATAAGCTTCAGGAAGTTGGGTCTTGTTAGAGTACGTAGAGCACTGTGGGCATTACTGTGAATGATATGTGTGGACTGTGGCCCTGCCTGTGTGCCTCCTATGATTCCTGATATGACACTGTGGCCAAGAAAAGGAGAGAGAAGATGAGCAGGGCAGTGAGACCTGCCCTTTAGACCAGGGTGCGCCTCCTGAAGCCAGCTCAGCGGCAGGGCCCTGGTCATCCAGTCGCCTTCCAGAAGCCCTACCGACAAGCATGTGGGGCTGTTGGAGGTCATCTGGATGTAAACTGATGGGAGTGGTGGGTTGCCAATCAAGCAGAACAGAGACCAGGAAGGTGAGTACAGGAGGTAAGACAATGGTCCAAATTTATAGAGAGTAGTTTCAGAGCGCATCCAAAACTGTAGGCAGTCATCACCTCCAAAGGTAAACCCTGGGAAGGAAGAAGCAGGAAGATCGGTTGAAGGCTTTTATATGAAGAACAGCATGATAAACAGAGTGATTCTGAGTCCAGTGAATCCTTAAAGGAAGAGGAAACTCCCAGCCACCAGAAAGATAGTGAAGTCTGCATACACAATCATGAAGTGCAAAAATAAGGCAAAACAAAACAACACAACAACAGCTACAACAACAACCATAACACCCAGAGCTGAATCAAGGAGCAGGATAAGAAAAAAATAAAAGCAGAGCTCTTTCCTATATTAGAGAAATGAAAGGAAATGCAGTATTTATAAAGCATTTGGACACAATCCTCAGATAACCTTGGGTAAAACAGTCAGTATTAGAGAAAAATCCTTCGGAAGGTTGTAGCTCAAGGTCATAGGAAATGGATGTAGAAACTTCGGGAATGATGACTTCAGTTCCAGAGGGAGTGATTGCAGTAACACTACAGGTTTCCACTGATAAAATTCTGTATCATTCAAATAGATTTCTGTCTTAGTTACTCTTTTCTCCTTGCTGGGACAAGTACCTGACACTCAAGCTTAGGGAAGGAAAGGTTTATTTAGCTCACAGTTACTGAAGGTTTCATAGTTTAAAGCAGCCTGAATTACATAGCATGACCTTGAGACACTGCCGTCCCATACTACGGGGTCTGGAAGAGATGCCGGACACCGCTGAGTCCAGGATGATCTGCTCTATACCTCAAAGAGAGGCCACCAGGCCCAGAGGGGTGGGTAGAGAGGCACATGCTGTCAGTTTAATGGTTCTTTCCTCTCTGGCCCAGCCCCTCAAGCCCTGCCCTGTCCTCTGGCCCCACCCCTCGAGCTCTTCAAGTGGGGACTGCCCCATGATTTACATGAGGCTTTGTGGGGACAACTAGATACAAACCACAGCAATTTGGTTGGTATAAAAAATCGAGCACATCTGGATCAGGTTCCTCCAGTGTTCTTTTCATGAAAGAAGTGCAAAAGGACGGGTTTGGAGGTGACCCAAGTCCCTAATCTTGCGCCTGGTATGGAGATGACAGTTGGACACTCACGATCTGCCTTTCCTACTATCCACCCCGATTTTCCCTTCTCTAGCACTTCTACCGGATAAGATTGGTCTTCCACCAATGAAGGTTCTAGGCCCTAATCCTTGAAGAGTTTCAGCCTTTGATCATGAGACTCTTCTCACTCAATGACTTTCGCTCTTGACACCCTACTGTCATAATTGCTCAGGGAAATGGCAGGAGATGTCCCAGCAAAGTACTTGTGTGATATATTTCATTACTGGGACAAAGCACTTAACAGCCACGACTTGGGGGAGAGGTTCATTTTGTTCTCTCTCGTTGTGAGACTGCATCTATGGTCAGCTAGTGCCATTGCAGAAGCATCATAGAGGAATGGCACAGAGGAGAAAAACATTTCAAGTCATTGTATTTGGGAGTCAGAGGGCAGGGGAGGAACCAGGCAGGAGGGTCCAGAGGCCAGATGTGATTTTTTATCTTGTTTGTCATATTGTATCTTGACTTGTGTGTGTGTTGGAGGGAAAGACTCAGGTTTTCTTATTAGAGTAGCTTTGAACCCCATAGACTAAAGGACCAAGCAAGAAGTCCTTCTATCCCCTATATCTGTTCAGTCCAGTGTGCATGTGAGGTCTAGGGAAGTGACCTTCGGGTGAGTACATGGAACAGAGAACCAACCTGTTATGAGCCAACCTGAGCCAGAACTCCTGTTACTACCTGGATTCTATTTTAATAGCAGGATATGATTTGTTTTAGGTACTCAAGGAACATTATCAGTTCAGATGCTAAATCAAAAGGTTTTCAGAATGCCTGACTATCTCCCTTTTAAAGCATGCAGTTACCTAAATGAAGAGTCATGCTTCCTCTGGTAGAGGAACTGAGAGTTGCTTATTACATCTTTTCTCCCTGTTTTCTCTTACATGTAGTAAGTTATGAGCCTGGACCCTGTCTCAGGTCTTCAGTAAACAAGGAATCCTTATGTTTATAGCTGGGTCAGTTGATCTCAACTGAACATCTGTTTTGGTTTCTTTGATTATATAAATTGAAAACAGCTTTTCTGGAAGCCTACCTATTTGCCCATACATGGAAAACAGGAAATATATAAAATTAGCAGATTGGTGCAGAAGACACACTATCCAAGAAATAGAAAAGAAAATGGAGGAAAGGAAATTAGGAGGGGAATTCTTTGAAAGTATTTTCTAGAAGGGCTATGAAGGTAGATCAGTGGCAGAGTGCTTACCTAATATATGTGAGTGCCTGGGTTCAATCTTTAGTACCAGAAAATGAAACAGAGCAAAGATTAGAACAACACCACAACAGCCAAAATCTTTTTCTCCTCAGACCCAAGATCTGCTTCTCCAATGGAAAGGCTTATTCAAGGGGATATCTATACAATGAATGGACAATTATACTGAGGTTCATCATTGTGAACTTTCTGACACCAATGTGAAGAAGAACTGTTGCTTTCACTCATTCAGGTGTGACATTCCCAGATTCTTGCAGTGACTTTCTCTTCTAAATTACTTTTCCCATGTGTTTTTGTCTGCCTTTCATATTAAAGAGTTTCCTCAAATGTTAGAGATATTTGCAGGCTCTCTGTTCAGGTTTAAATGAGCAATACCAAAAAAATCAGAACACCAGAAGCTGAAAGAAAACGAAACATAGCCTTACCCCTCAACATCCAAAATGAAAATCACTTTCACATTGATGTTTATATCTAGATGAAACGTAACCATACATAAAAATAGAAATAAAATATCGCTTTCAGGCACTCAAAAGGTCAAAGCTGTGTCACTCTTTCCCTATGCATCCATTTTCAGTAGTTACTAAAGCACGTGTTACAAAAATATGAGAAAGTAATCCATGTATATTAAATATGTGGAGTTCAGGTATAGGAACATGTTCATGGGACTCTCAGAATATTGGAAAAGTGAGCTTTCTGAACACTGGTTGTGCAACCATCCTAGAGAAAAACATTCCAGATCAGGATGATAGAAGGCTCCAGGAGGAGACGCCACCAAAGAAAAATCAAAGGTACGTCGGATGCTCTTTGATGTGCTTGAATGTATGGAGTGGACTTTTTACTTCCAGTGCAACTTGGGGATGAATTAAATGCCAAGACAGAAAAGTAAACAGAGAAAGAAAAGGTGGACATCAAAGCATTTGACTTCAAAGATTAGAAAAAAGGTAAATGCAATTAAAAAATTTTACATAGTTTAGTTGTCACAGTATCAAACAATCACAGTATGCTTAACTATTGGTTTACGAAAACTGGCTTAAAAGCACTTGGGAAGACAAGCATGGGGTCAGTAGGTGCTCAGAGTGAAAAAATTCAGTCGCCTTCTTCGTGAGCAAATCAGCAGTTAACATCAAAAACAGAAAAATCAACAAACAGAAACATGGAGATGAAAACTAGAAGAAAAAGCTAGATGGGCATTAAGTAATTACTTTTGGGGGTAAAATGGAAGCTGAAAGGGAATACAAGGGCAAATTTTGTAAAAAGCACAGTTGAACTATTTTGCATTTCATCAGCTACACACACATATGACTTTGATAAGAGGATAAAACGCCACTTTAAATAAAAGCAAGCTTATTAGACATTCAAGATTCTTTGTCATATTTTATTTTTTTTACTTTAACATGCTCCTGTCTGCTTTCTCTTCAGATAGCCCCTTATTTTCTCTGTTTTTTCTCTCCCTCTTCCTCCACCCACAGTTTAAATATGAGCACAACTGGGGAATTTACAGAGGAAGGATTTATTTACTTTGCAAATGATGAGACAACCCTAGATGAACAGTTCTTACAGTATTAAAATTCAAGTCTATCATTTGCAGGTGACTGTCAGGGAAGAGGCAGTGGGCCGGCTCCGTCATAGGCAAGAAAGAGATACATTGCCTGTAGGAAATTTTAAATCTATAATAAAACTGATGAAAGTATGTTTTTTAGCACACCCACAGCCTGCCAAATCTAAGCAAGCCCAGGGTGTGAGTGTGATGACCCCGGATGTAGCTGGTGACCCGGGATGTGTCAGTCTAGCCCCGTGCTAGGGAATCAACTTGATTCTGAGAACAGTGACGGGGAGAAAGGTGAGAAGAGAGATGAGCAATACCCACTCAGCCATACATGAATATTCTCAGTCGGACCAGGCAGCTAACGTGGGATAAGAAAGATATATATTTATTTTGTGAGTGCTGCAACCACTGAGCAGATTCTCAGGCAAGCACACCTGACACCAGAAACTCAGGAAACATTGCTGTTAACAAATCAGTCATCCACTGAAATGAAAGATTTTCCATAAGTTGTTGATTAGTTATAGCTGAGGGCCAGAAACTGGATTTCAAGGAATGCTAAATGTGGTCCCTGCTTTTCCCCAGCCATCTCTCTTCTCTGTTCCCGGCAGCACATCCTGTCTTCACCCTGGAGAACAAAGCACTTTTAGCTTGGAGTAGGAGGCCAGCGTATCCTCAAGACACCAAGGTGGAAGGAAACCACCTCTGGAGGTTTGCAAGGACAAATTCATCCGATGTTACAGCCAGTAGTGATTTTTGAGAGGAATCCTGGCCCATCCCTTCTGCAAAATGAAAGGAGTTGTTGTCTGACTGCAGGTGCCTCAGCTGGGACCCAGAGGCATAGATTTCCACTTAATGATGTCAAAGAGGAAAGCACTCAGGAGTGATGGCTCAGCCTCCTGGTGGAGCTGAAAGCTGTAGACACAGAACCAGGAATGTCTCATGTTTGTGATGAGAAGCAGAGAGTGGCAAGGGGAGGAAGAGGCACAAAGGAATGAGAGAAAATTGGTACTACCAATGTCTTCTGGCACTGGGACCTTCTAAAAGATCTCAGAGTTACTAACGGCCTAAAGTATTCTGCTGCGATTTGATGATCACTTCGAGGGGGCTGGAGTGGAGGAAGTGATGGTGCGGTCATTAACTCTTGCTCCAGAGAGATAGAATGGCCTTTCCTCTGGAGACCCTGAGATGTTAAGGAAGAGGGGGTTCCAGGTGGCTTAGTGGCTCAGAGACCGGAGTAAGCTCTTAGGGACACTGTGGTCCTAATGTGTCTTTGTACAGATAAGGAAATCAAATCCTTGGGGGCCTCAGAACTGAGTTGTCTGTTGAAGTATAATTTTCAAAAGGGCAACATCATGTCTTTTATGGAGACAATAATGGAACTTGTTTCACAGATTTTAATACATTATTTAATGAGGAAGCAGTAAGATTTAAAACTTTCCCAAAGAAAAGCTAGGTACATAAAGGCAATTTAATAGCTCTCTGGGTTACTGGCTATGCAAGAACCATTTTATTTTTGAAGAGGATCATAAACTGTAAACTTTGGGGGCTCTGAGTTGTACTATGCAGAAATTATTTGCATTCCTAATAACAAAATCTGTAAGAAAGCCTTTGCCTTACCATAAAGTAAAATAGCATTGTAAATAGAGAGTTAAATTTAGCACTGAAAGAACACCTAATAATGTATGGTCTATGTCAGACCATGCCAGCTCCCAAGGGAGATTTTCCAGGGTGAGATCCCAAGGTTAAAGAATGCATGTGTGCAAGACATCAGCCACAGTAGCAGCCAGCATGGCGCAGAGCAGAGCACGAGAGCTGGAGCTGCCTGCATCGTTATCGCATATTTCCAACACAGATTGTTTTCTCATATTTACATTCTTCTACAGCACCATTACCAGTGTGTGTGTGTTTACCTGTGAGAAGTCATGGTTCCGTAGCTGTAGCCCATTGCGGCCCTGTGTTAGACAGGTGGGGTCCTATCCTTGGCTGTCCTCAGCTGCACCTGAACTTCAAAGAAATCTGAGAGGTTCCCTACCACCTATTTCTAAGTTATATGTGTTTTGTTTTTAAACTGGTCCAAGGTCAAAATGGTAGCTGCAAGTAGAGGCAAGATGATAACTGAAATCTCATTATGTCAAATCCAGTATTTTTGTTCTTGCAACCCAATCTAGGATGACCAAGACATCCATTATCATTTAGAGAATGGATTGTCTAGAGAATGGTGGGATCCACGCTCCTCACCTGCCAGCCTATCCACCTACCTTAGTACACAGCTTGTGCAAACAGCAATTTGTGAGCCCTATTGAAGCCTGGCTTCCGTACTCCAAGCCAAAGCCTCGGTCTGTGTCTCATTTACTTTTTTCTCATTGCTGGGACAAAATACCTGACATCCAAAATGAAAGAAGGAAAGATTTATTTAGCTCACTGTTTGTGTAGGTTTCAGTCTATACTCAGCTGAGTTGCATGTGGCAGAGGGCAGCAGTTCATGACAGCAAGAGCCAAGCAAGAGCAGCAGCAGCAGTGGAAGAGACAGAGACCAAGCCTCTCTCTTCCTATATTGCATTCAGGCTATCAGCTCCAAGGTGGATATAAAACTCACACCCATAATCCCAGCACCGGATCATGAATTAATCACAAACTCTAGAAGTCTGCCCCTCTACTGCATGAGGATTTGTGGGGACTACTGGACAGAAACCATAACAGTCTCCATACTTTTCTTCTTTTGTCCAGCATACGTGGGCTCTCTTGGCCATCCTACCTCCACTCATAGGTATTACACTGGTCTCATACTCTGTGGTCTCTGGGTGCAAGTTGGGCCTTACAACTCCTTTTCTGCATCTTGTAAATGCTAATCACTTACTCAAGTGGACCCTCCTTGGAGATGCTCATGGGAGGCCAGATGACATTTGACCAAGGGATTTAACCTACTGAAGTACTGAATGTATTTTGTTGGCATAGAGTGACTTTTAAAGTCTTTTGGGGGCTGAAGTTCAAGGATTTTGTAAGTGTGTTCCCCAAATGTAAATGACATCTTTCACATATCACCCAGAACCTAGAAAGCCTCAGGTGGAATTCCAGAGCTGACATTGTATTTAGAGCTTTAGAAAAGCTCTAGTTTCCTGGCTTCTCATCACAGTGAATAGTCCTTCTTTGGGGGAGGTCTTGGGGATGAGGAGATTACTGTTTGCTAAGAGATTTGGGAGCCCGAGGCAAATGACATGAAGCTGCTTACCAACTAGACAAGGCGGCTGCACAAACACCCTTTTGTTCTTTTGTTCTTGCCAGATCTGTGTGGGTGGCAGAGGTTGAAATAATTTCATTTCCAGAGTCCCTCAGCCTTGACAGCCTCTCTCTGCAATTGCCTTTTTTCAGGATCATTTTGTTTACTTGTCTGAAATGGAATTCAGGTAGATAAGGAATGGGGGAGCACAGGGGTAGCTATTAACCATTCACTCAAAAGACAGCACGATGGGGCTGAGTCATCTACCCCCACACCTGTTTCTGAGGTTTATGTATTTTTTGTCCTCTAAAAAAAGAGAAAGAAACTTCTCACAAGTATATGCTTCCTACGGCTAAGTAAAGTTGGGAACCGTCACCATGCAGAGTTTAGACCTCAAGTCTGGCTTGGAAATGGAACTTTTCCAAAGATCCAGGCCAACATTTCAGCATTATTCTTTGTCTTACAGTATGTCAGGCCCAAAGGAATAGGCAGGGTTGGAATTTTACAGATTAAGAAATGAAGGCCTAGAAAGAGAGGAAAACTTAGCCAAGCTCACTCGGCTGTGTTGGAGTACATTTGTGTGTATTTGTATATGTTTTATAGGGGATAAAGCACAAGGGACAGATGGGAAGCTCACATTTTGCTGAATCGGCCAAGGAAGAAGGGAATTTTCTCTGAGGCTTGAGCTATAGCTGTGGTATAAATTACAGAGCAGAGACAATATTCTAGAGCTCATAGGTGGGAATTTCAGTGTTCTACGAAGGAGAAAACAATCTGGCCTGTAAGGAAATCCCTGAAGTGGTAGCAGAAGAGAAGAGCAATAGGAACAACTATGACCTTGGTACCTATTTGTTTTCTTGTTTATGAGATTATTTTATTAGCATATGTTTGCTACACATAATAATTACATTTGTTTGGGGGAACTGAACATATAATAACCTTGTCTTGATTATTTCTATTTCCCTTTCCCTTTCTCCCTTCCCTTCTCCCTGCTTTCCTACATCCCATTGTGATCTCCAAGATGTCTACCTCCTTGTTTCCTATGATCTCTCCTTTGTTTTGCTCTTGAAATTATTTTCACTTTGTGTTTCTCATATAAGAGTAACTAGGTAACGTTTAACTTTCTGTGTCTTATTTATTTCACTTAGCATGATGGTCTACCCAATCCATTCTTTTCCCTATAATGGGACCCTGGTAGCTATTTGGACCTATGAATATCTAAGCTGAATGTCAATGTAAAACTCATAGATTAACATCTTTAACATCTTGGAAAAGTAAAAATGAGAGAAGGGAGCTTCCCCAAGCAATACCTTTGTAAAATACTGTGGCCTTCACAACTCACCATTGTGGACTAAAGGTGTAGTACCTTGGTAGTGTAATTGCTTGGTATATAGGAGGTTTTGTTCCAATCCCCAAAAGTGTGATAAAATAAACAAGTGAACAGACATGAATATCACCAATGACTGGACAAGGATGTTTAGGCAAGTTGGCTTCTGCTTTAAATGTAATTCCTTATTTTTTTTTGTCTCCTTATCACTAAACACTAGGCAATATGATATTAACCCAAAAGGGCTCCTACAGAAGAAGTTGTTCCAAAAGCAATAGCTACTCATATGTAAACATACCACTATAGTCTAAGAGACATTTTTATAGTCTGGTCATTTTAAAAATTGTATTTTGGCCATAGAGATTGTTGTTTCTACTTTGAAAGGTAGAAATGAATCTCAGTCTCTATCAAGGGTGGCGTCAGATTCAGGTTATGGAATTGTCTTCTCTTATAGCTATGCCCATGTGTGGCTTTTTTTTTCCCTACTCACATAGTACGAGAAGCATCTATAGTGGATGCTAGTTTGAAGCCTCCAGTGTTCCTAAAGCTCAGTGCTTCTCCACAATGGCAGAGCCTCCTGTTGGTTATTGCCTAGCTCAAGGTTAGACTTTGGGCTTAGAGCTCTCTATTTGTTTTTGGTAGAAACAAAGGAGCGAAGCCTCTTTAATAACGTGGTTCAGAAAATATTGCCCAGTGTGTTTAAATATTAGTAACTCCATTTACTTCAAAAACTTGGAAAGGTTGTCATGAAAATTAATGAGTGTTCTGGTAGAAGTCAATTATCTTCTCTGAAAGGCTCCCTGAAATCATTGTATGGGAAATTGTGTTGGAATTCTTTGCTTTGCATCAGGATAATATATTCTTAGCTAAAAGATATGATTTGATTATTTTTATGATGCAAAAATGTAGACTTGGTAAAAATGCCTGACCCTGCATTTTATAGAAAAAATGAAGTTTGGAGAAAAATGGTAAAGAATGAAAACCAAAAGCACTGAATCAGCTGCTTCTCATTACTTTATCCTGAGTCCCTGGAGTCTCTTCAGCCCTTATGGCCTTACACACTTGTAGCCGGGATAAGTGGACTTTTCATTGAGCTGGGAGCATAGAGCAACACATGCAGAGGAATGGAGATTCCTGGGCGAGTCTCCAAGTCCATTTAGTAGAAGAGGCTGCTCATTAGCAGCTTACTAGCCTTTAATTCTCATATTACATTGTCTACCTTTCCCAGTCCTCCACAAAGAAATGAGACAAAAGAGAGAAAAAAAAATCAGCCATGGTGGCAGAGTTCACAGCGTCATTAACCTTTTTGCAATGTGTTCATACATTCTTATAATTTCTTAAAATTAAAATATTTTAGTTAAGCCGAATTAAAATGGAAATGTTTCCCCTTTCTAATTCAGCTTCACTTTACACTCAGTACAATGAGGGTGGTATAATTGGGCTGGAAGAATTTTGGTGACTTTGTCTTGAGAAAGTTGAATCAGGGTTGTATTTATTCTGGTTTAATATGGTACTTTTATGTATGCCATATATCTGAACATGAATAAGATGCACAATGTTGTGCAGAAAGTTTGTAAAGTTATAATATGATATGTCTTGGTTACTTTTCTCTCATTGCTGGGACAAAATACCCAACACTCAAAATTAAGGGGAAAACAAGGTTTATTTAACTAGCAGTTAGTGGAGGATTCAGGCTATGCTCTACTGATTCCAAGGCAGAGTTGTACATGGAACAGAGCAGCAGTTATCGCAGCAGAGAAACAGCAAAGAGCAAAAGGCCAAAAAGGGAGGAGCAGCAGCTTCAGCAGCTACCACGCCTCTCTCCCTTCCTTATATTGTACTCAGGCTATTGGTCTCAGGGCAGATGTGGCACTCACATCCACAATCCCAGCATTGGATCATGAGTTAATCACAAACTCTAGAAGCTGCCCCATGACAGCACGCGGCTTTTGGGGGACAACTTGACACAAACCTTAACGCAACGTTTCAGCTGAAAAGACATATCTGAATGGCTCAGTAGTCAATGAGAAACTACCAACCCTTGATTTCAACATTCACAAATAATGCCTTAATTTTTTTTTCTTTCCTTACAAATTATTTATGAGGGGCCAGAGATATAGTTCAGTGGCCTCAGTGCCTGCCTGGCAAGTCCAAGGTCCTGAGTTTGATTCTTGGTACTGAAAAAGAAAATTTATTAAAGAATGGCAGGGAAACTAAAATAACATTATTAAACATTTATTGTACCATTTTCAACATTTTTGTATGCTTAATAGTTTCTATAACAAAATGCAGGTACTGTACAAAAAAATTAATGGAACATGAAATAATAATGATGGAGATGAGTAAGGGAACTGATAGAAATTTCCGGATGTTGAGAAGCAAATTATTATAACACCAAAAATAACCACAGGAAGTTATTCATTAAGAAAAGATATTTTTTGTAATGATAACAGATAAGCACTTGAATTGCCTGATAGTCTAATTAATGAGTGAAGTGAATCATATTAATGGTATGGCAACATTTGAAAATATTCTGCAGTTTTAAAAAAGAATGTTAACATCAGTGAAGATAATATAAAACTCATAACGTATGACTACTACAAGAATATTGACGACAAACTTACTAATAAAAAGTGCTAAAATACCTATTAAACTTGATATTCATTGATCCAAAGGTAAATGTTTAAGATGAGTCACTATACAAAGAAACCTGAAATGCCCACAAAATGTATGATTTATGTATTAAAGAAACTTTATAATGATTTTGCATAACTGGATGATAATCCTAAAATTTTCTGTGGCATTATTTAGAAAGAGTTACAAGGCTGATGAAGAAATCCACATAAATCATCAATACTTTTGTTTAAAAAACTGATTAAAATTATTATCTATAGATAATGATACAATAAAACAGATTTTAAATCATATTATAGGGAAGATGAATCAGTGTCAGAAGTAAGATTGTGTTGTGATAGTTGTGGTGTCTGTTTAGAATTTGTAATGTATTATTATTCCTTTTCTCTTTCTAAAAAACTGTGTTTGCTCTTGCCTTGGGCTCTTGTACTCTTGCTAAGGTCCCCGTCCTAATGGGTTTCAGATTCTCCCGCACTCACTGATCCTCCTGCAGCAGGACAGTAAGGGAGAGGTCCCTGTGGAGTTAGGAGAACAGGAAGCGGAGCTACCAGAGCCCCAACTCTAGGAGCAAGTGATGCAGTGCAGTGGAAAGAGGGTGAGTAAAGGTCGTCCGCATCACTGTCCTGTGAACTGGGGAACAGCCAGGCTGGTTCTGTCAAGAGTGAGGCAAGTAGAGGAGCACATCAGGGGATTTCCAAAGGCGCCACAGCGGTTACCTTGTGATTTGTTTTGCATTATGTCAGAAGTCAGCAAACTGCAGCCCATGAAGAAAACCTGTTCTGCTCCCATCTTTGTAAATA
>NW_004524704.1:2428803-2434228 GCF_000260255.1 Octodon degus
TCAGTACCAGGATCAAACTTGGGACCTTGCACTTGCCAGGCATGTGCTTATACTACTGAGCTCTCTACCCAGCCCTCTGAAAATAAATTTTTATTGGAACCCAGTTATAGCAATTAATTTAGATATTATCAGTGACCACACGTGTGCTATCATGTCAAAATTGCATAACTGTGACAGACACCAAGTGGCTCCTAAAGTCTAAAATATTTCCTATTTGTCCCTGTGTTAGTCAAGGTTCTCTTGGGGAACAGGATTGATAGGAAATGTGTTTATACTCACACAGGGATTTGCTAGTGAGCCTACAGGATCACAGGTAGCAGGATCTACTGTGGCTGTCTGCACACCTGAAGCGCTCAACCTGAGACAGTGGAAGCCATGGAACAACAGAAATCAAAGGTGCAGCACCGGCGCAAGGTTGGAGGCCTGGAAGCTCACAAGTCATCAGAGTGAGTCTGTGTTTGAAGGTTCAGGAAGCTAGAGACCATAGTCTGAAGGCCACAAGGAATATTGGAACTTTTCCCAAATGGGGACACTTTCTTCTTCCCTACCTCCTTCCATTTGGGCTACAGGCTTATGAGTCAGTGCCTGCTACATCTCCTCCAGCATGCCAGTCTACACATCGGCTACCCATAGACACACTCACAGCTGTGCTCCTTAACCTACTAGGCATTTCACAATCAATTGTTTGCTATATCATGATTAAGAGTCATAGAATAAAACAGTCTGCTGGCTGCTCCCCTATGTGGTCATTAGCTCTGTGGCATATTGTAATCAAGTGGCATGAGATAATTCCACAATAATTTCCATGTGGGAAAAACAGAGTTTAATACAACTGGGCTAACCACTGAGTAACTCCCAATTAACAAGTCAGGAAATGTCAGTGCCATTTTTTCTTTGTCTTGGCTTAAATACCTTTCTGGTTTCTAGAACAACCACAATGGAACCAGGAAGGGTTGTGGAGAGTTGACTCTGCCCGGATGTGTCCTATCTCTGAGACATTTCAGGCTGGGTCATGGAAAGTTCACTCTGCCTTAGTGTCTCCTATTTTTCTAAGATAGGGTAGAGGCTATCCTGGAGCTACTTTGGCCAGGATAATTTAACACATTGAGAGCTGCCATCCCCTACAGTAATACTGTGCCAGCATAGTATCTCCCAACCCACATTTTCTTGTGGGTCTCTTGGAAAAAGTAGATGGGTGAGAAAACTGTCTAGGAAGGCAGTCCTCCAGCTCTAGCTGCCTCACCTAATTCCACGTGGCTCACACGCTGGTCACCAAAACAATACCCTCCAGAGTTCCTGACTTATAGAACTATTAGATGAATAAACAAGATGGTTTTATCCATTGAGTAGGGTTTACTTTGTTAAGCAGAAATATCTAGCTTGAATGTTCTATATGATCTTCACAGTGACCATAGGAGATATGGATTATTAATTCCAATTTATGTGTAGAAGAGCAAAGGGTTGGAGATTTCAAATCACATGCCCTATGTCATACAACAAGTAAGCTGCAGAGTCCATATGTAATGTAAGTGTATCAGACTCTGAGCCCTAGAACCTTATACTCTGTCCAATGTTGACACCATCTGCTGAAAGCTAATAGACATTAGGGCAAGCCAGAGGCTCAAAGGTCTCATTCTCAGCCATAGAGGAGTTGGGTTCAAGAAGGAAGTTTTGGGTTTACAGTGGTCTCTGTTACTTTTCTCTCATTGCTGAGACAAAATAGGCAACACCCAAAATCAAGGAAGGGAAAGTTTATTTAGCTCACAGTTAGTGGCAGTTTCAGTCCATACTCAGCTGGCTCCAAGACAGAGTGGCACATAGTGGCGGAATACAGCAAAACAGCAAGAGCAAAAGGGAGGAGTAGTGGCAGCAACAATCCATCTCCCTTATGTTGCATTCAGGCTATCTGCCCCAGGCTGGGTGTAGTATTCATACCTATATGTCAGTGGATCATGAGTTAATCACCAACTCTTAGAAGACCACTCCATGACTTACATAATGCATTGGGGGGGCAACTAGACACAAACTATAATAACGGTTCTCATAGAATAATGCAGGAAGACATTGATTAGAATTGGTTTAGAGGGCTGTTTAGATATCTCAGCAGACTAAAGCACCCACGAGATGAGTTTAGGCAAGCGCAGGGAACATGGTTGGATTCCCAGCACCATGTGCCAGGCCAGCCCTGCTCCCAGAGCCAGCTGAGCCGGCCAGAGTCTGGGTATAGTGGCAGACACCTGCAATTTCAGGACTGGGGAGGCTGAAAGCAGGAAGATCTCCATGAGTCCAAGCTGTGTGGTGAGATCCTGCAACAATCAAATACATTAACAAAAACAACAACAACAACAAAAGAAGAGTTGGTTTAGAGCAACAAGGATTTCTGGCAATTGGCATTAACAATGCCTTCTGCTTCCATGATGTGTTTTTATTTTCTTCCAAGGAGCAATTATTTTTTTTTTGAGCAATTACTTTAGAAATGCTTTGTTTTATTTTAAAAATAGCTATATTGAGATATAAAACACATACTATAAAATTATCCATTGCATGGTTAAGTGATGTCTAGTAAATTCTCACAGTTGTGCAGACATCGCTATAGTTCAGTTTAGAATCTTTCTACCACCCTTAAAAGGTCGCTTAGGCCAGATCATGGTCAAGCCCCAATCCCCAACTGGATCCTAGAAACTAGTTGTCTGCTCTCTGTCTCTACACATTTGCCCTTTCTAAAATTGCTGTATAGATGGAAGTGTACAATATGTAGTTTGCATTTAGCTTTTTTCATTTAGGATTTATCAGTAGTTTTTTTCTTTCAAATATGGATGTCCATATTTGTTTACACATTTAGCAGTTGGTGAACATATGCCTTGGTTCCAATTTTTGGCTGCACTAGCAGTTGAGTTTTGGTGTATTTGATTGCATAGGATAACTGACAAGACCAAAAATAACAATGCTTACAAATTTAGGGTTGACTTCTAGAAAATAACCCAATACTACAGCATCATTATTAAAGACCTCCACTACTTCTTACCACAGACCACAGAATCAAAAAGGTTGCCCAAACTTTAAAGAATTTGGAAAATGTAAAGTGATTATTTTGGGTACAGGGAATCTCCTGTCCCCAAAGACATATGTCCTCTAGACTGTCAGATCAGAGCCTGGATTTTTTTTTGGATCTAACTCATTTCAGATAGCTAATGCTTGTGAATTATATAATTTAGAAAACTGGCTTCTTCTAACAATTTTAAGTTCTGAAATTTTAAAAAGGGATACCCTTCAATCTTCAAAATCATGGAAGATAGTAAAATAGAGTAGTTTATGATCACCAAAGTTGTAGTTGAGTAATGTCACTACAAGGTGCTTGAATAAAAATGTTGAGAAGCACCACTTTGCTTGATTATGTAAATGATCATATTCCACAGTAGAATGAGGTCAGACAGACCTGTAACATATGTAAAGAAGCATTTTTAAATAATTTGGATTTTCTTAGGGTAATCTAATGGCTCACCTTCTGATCTTGAGTCATTATGTCTGCGTCATCCAGTGGCGTCCAGGTTGAAAGGCAGAAAAGCCTCCTTTTACTCATATTTACTCTATCACTACTGCTGCACTCTCGGTACATGGTGAGAGTTCAGGAACTAGTTTTGTTGACTTGAACCGATATTGCTACTTGCTTTCACCTGCAATGGCTTTGCAGAGCCACAGAGGAGAAAACCAAGCCCAAGAGTCTGTGTGTATAAAACAAGAGGGAATGAGCGATCTGCCCAAGATGGCGCCTTTAGCAAGAGGCAAGGTCGGGTTTCAATCCTGGCTTGTGTTTTATGGAATCTTCTATAGACATAGAAAGAGAATGCAAGAAAATGCCCAAGCAAGAGGCCTTTCCTTGTCATCCTGGTGTTATAAATTTCACTTTTCTCTCCTTTTCACTCCACTGACTTACCATATTAGGCTCTTCAATTACACCTGTCAACCTCCTCCCACCATTGCTCTGCATTCTGGGCTGTAATTGCTCCTTAAAAGACTTGAGCCCACATGTGTACAGTTTCTCGATCAACTCAGCGGCCCCCCACTATCTCCAGAGGACTATGGCTTGCAGTGCCTGCAGAGACTTACGTACCTGTGATTACTGCCACTTTCCACACTTTAGTTATCCCTAGGGAAGCACTGATTCCAGACTACCTTTTGAGTGTTGCGTAGTGACAACATCCTGATGTAGGTAGGTGGCCAAGCACCATCATACCATGTTACTGTTGAAAAGTGGTACCATTTAGGTAAGAACTGACGTGCTCACTTGGGTGACTGAGAGCACAAAGGTGAGTTCCTCTGATACTGAAGTCTACTTCGTATCCTTATCCTGAGGGCACAGGGCCCCTTTCTAAATAATAAATTAACCTTCTATTTAAGATTCAGCTGATAAATGACTAATGTTAAAAAAAATAAAGCAGTTGAAAAATAAAAGATCCTGTCAATTTCTCTTACACGGCCATTCTTGAAATGACTCTCGAAGGAACTCGGGTTAAGTCAGAATCTGAGAATGAATGAGTCTTAAACAGATGAGAAAATAAGAGGTTAATGAGTGAGCAGGACTTGAGCAGGTCATCCCACAAGTAGGTATTAAGACTCCCAGACCGCTGTCTTCAGAACCTTGGGTAAGTGAAGGGTTCACTGAAGACCGGGGCTGCTTGCATCTGCAGGCTTCTCAGAACTTCCTTCAGGGGAAATTACAGACAAACTAGACTCTAGGAGATTTTCACTGATTTCCAGCGAAGGATATCAGTTAGGAGAGACCTCTAAAGAAAATGAGACATTTGCTGAGAGCTAAAGGATAACAGAGGCAGTGAAGGAAATTAATTGCTTTGAGCCAGTTTTAACACAAAAGAAGCCCTGTGTCATCAGGAGTAGCGATAGTGGGACTTACATTTCCACTGCCCACAAGTAGTGCACTGGGTAGATGGGCCGTCAACATCACAGGATTGTAATCACTGGGAATAGGACATGAAGCAGCATGAAAACTTCAGTTGGGTAATGTTGCTTTCTTAAAGACTGAAGTAATAAAGATTATGTCTTCTGATCACACAAAATTAATTGGAAATTAAAAATATCAAGCTCTAAAAATAGTTAAATGACACAGCTCCAGGTAACTGTCTTCAGAGAAAGAAAGGGTTGCCTGCGTTGTATCTTAGACATTGCTGTCATTTGCATCTATATCACAACAGTTCTTGTGTTAGAAACTTAATCTCAAAATTGAAATGTTAATGGTGTTCAGAGGTGAGATCTTTGGCAGGTAGTTAGGGTTGGATGGGGAGGTTAGAGTGAGAAATACATGATGGCCCTGGCTGCTTTCTCAAAGTGGAAGAGACCTAAATTGGCGGCTTGCTCAATCCTGTTTTGAACAAAGAAAATGCACAAGAAAACTTAGGTTTTAAAAAAC
>NW_004524704.1:2434328-2444807 GCF_000260255.1 Octodon degus
TTCCTTCTTATCCCCCAAGTCCTCAGTTGATGGTTTTGCCTCCTGATCAGACATGGCGATGGTGGCTTCCCCCGGGTCTCCGCACAGCAGCGGCCTCGGGGCGGCAAAAACCTCTCTCGCTCCGGTGTTTACAATCCTGTCCATTCTTCTTAATTCTATCTTTTCTCCAGAATCCATATTGTCTTCCTATGCACTATTTCTTCTTTCTTTCTTTTTTTAAATTTATGTATTTGGTACAGGGTCTCACTATGCAGCTCAGAATCACAGTGATCCTCCTGTTTGCAGTCTCCCCAGAGCTGGTATTACAGGTGTGTGCCACAACGCCGTCTCCGTGGCCAGTTTAGTGCGCCCAGGGGCAGGGCCGGGGATGTCATGTCATGCCAGGGATTGAATCCTGGTCCAATGAGCTATGTTGCCAGCCCATCATTTCTTCTTTCTGAGCATCAATGGGAAAATCTCCTTCTATGTTAAACTACATACACTAAGAAAGCAGAAAAGTCATATTCACAGTAAGAAGAAAGTCAGGTAATAAAGATGACAAGTGGCCTAGATCCTTTTTTACTTACCTGTGTTTCCAGCTTTACAGTGTCCTTTTACCGTGAGAATACTCTCTTTGCTACCTAGAGTTCCCAAAAGATGTATAGGGTGTGCTTTGGGGCACAGCCCCTCCCCACCTTCCTTCTCAGTGGGGTTCAAGCTCCAGTTCAAGATTCTGCCACAAATTGCTTTAGCCTACCACCATTATAAAAGCTTTCTACAAACAGGTGGAAGCAACATGCAAAAACCCAACAACAGCTCACTTAAAACCCAGCTTTTAAACCTATAAAAAGAATAATTCTATTTCTCTCTGGAAAATAGCTAGAAGTTTAGAATAATAGTGTAAAAATATACACCATGAAATTCCAGGTAGCACCTACAATCACAGAGCCATACAAAGCAGACATGTGGAGTGAATAAGAGGAAATAGGGAGCTAGAGCAGGCACGGGCAGCTGTGTGCATAGTGTTCTGGAGAAGGGGTGACTGAAGGCGTAGGAGGTCTGGGCAATATGTGGAATAGTGGAGAGTGAACCCCTTGCTATGTGTGAGGGACATAGCATAAATATATGGTATAAATACCTCAACTCACATTGAAGAACAGAGATGTATCAGTGAAATCTATGTAAATTTTCATTAATCAGAAAATAGAACTAATTTTGCATATGTATATATGTAATTTTGTATGTATATATAATTTTTGATAGTATCTCTTCCACTTTCTTGTCATCTTTTTTATTTTTTTCTAGATTTCACATGTTAGGAAAAACATATTGCCTTTCTCAATATTCATATTTTTGGCTGATTTCACCTAGCATAAGATCTCCAGTTACACCCATTATTCTACAAATGACATGCCTTTGCTTTTCCTTGTGGCTGAGTTATACTCTATTGTGGATACATATCAACATTCCTGATGCATTCATACACTGATGGACAGCTAGGCTGATTCTACATCCTGGCTATTATGAGTAGGGTTGTGATAAACATGGAATCACATGTAGTCCATAGTGTGTTGACATTAACTCCTTCATGTGTATGCTGAGGAGTGGGAAAGATGAGTCATAAATAATACTAGTTTTGGAGAAAACTCTTTACCATTGTCAATAGTGGACATAGGAACTTACGTTCTCACCAAGAACACAGTTCTGTTGTTTCACACTTTTGACAACAATTTTTTGCTGTTTTTAGTCTTTATGAGAGCCATTCTTACTGGCGTGAGAAGGAGTCTCAATACAGAGCTGATGCTGACGTGCATTTCCCTGGCAGCTAAAGATAAAACTTCTTCATAAATTACTTGACCTCAGGTATTTTTTTATAAAAACAGGGAACTCACAAAACACATGTTTGTCTAAAGGCCAAGTAGTATACAAGGAGCAAGAAGCAAGTGAAGAGTACAAGAGAAGGAAAACAAGGTGAAAGTGTCAAAGGTGTAGCCAAAGAACCAAGCTCTGGAGTCCAGACGTGGTTAGCACTGCCAAGTTCTGCTAGGCCGAGTCAGATTAGGACTGATATTTGGAGGTATGTACTTTATGGTGACTTTCAAAATGCAGTTTTTGTAGTTTTGGAAATAGACACCAGACTAAATTCAGGTGGAGTATTTGTGCAAGTTGAAGACCACAGGAATGAAATCAGTTTTCCTCATCACATGCAAGCCAAAGAACAGTTATCGCAGGAGGCTGTTTCTCCAGACCGGAGGCCAAACTTCCCTCTGTGAACAATCTAAATGTAAAATGCTGCTGTGATTCCATCCTATAGGTTATGGGCAGATGGATTTATCTAGGATCCTAAAAGTGCTGTAGTTCACAAGCAAGGTCTTTTCAATGAGATATCTGTCTGTCTGTCTGTCTATCTATAGCCTATGCCTGAAAACTCCCATTTTTGTATATTACCTCAATGACTGGCTGCTGCTATGAGCTCTAAGTACTATTACTAGGGAAAGGAATTCTGACATCTCTAGGCTAAAAGTCTTTTGGTCAACCACATCCCTGGAAACCTCAAGTGTTTGCAGCCATTCATGAAAGAAATTCATAGTTGTCCTAGTATCCTCTGCTCTAGTGTCCAACTATCACCACCTTTATCTTAACCACACTCTCATCCATCTTGGTTTGCATCAGCATCTATTAATTATAATCAAAGATTCAGTAGTTCTTTGATAAATTGATGAACTTCTGTTTTCAGCAGGAGTACTGAGCTTCACATGGAGAAAACCAATTAGATCTTAAAAGGAGGTCTATCCTGCATGTGTGGAGGTCTGTGCTCACACAAGTGACATTGTCAATTTGCCCCACTAACTGATACTAAGTTTGACTTTTCTTTTTTCTTTGGCAGAACCAGGAATTGAACTCAGACCCTTGCTCTTGCCAGAAAGCGCTTATTCCACTCAGCCATCTCCCCAGCTCCAAGTTTGACTTTTCTTGGGAGGCCTCTTTATCAAGCTTCCCTGAGTAGTCAGTGAAAGGTTAGCCTTGCTTTATTTATATTCTTTAGGATAAATATATTTCTTTGGCTTCATTATCACATCACCTTCATTAGAAGATGCAGGGAGTCTGCCTGGAACTGAGTATTTAAAATCCTACATTACTGTATGCAGTTGCTTTGGTCCCAGGTTTTTGAATTCTTGCCATCCAAATCAACCCTCAAGGCCCTGCCTGAGAAAAGGAAATCAAATGGAAGGAACTAGAGAGTTTGGGAGAAGATTCCATCTTACATTCCAGAATTGATTCTGGTGATCATGTAGATGATAGATGAAAGAAAGAAAGAAGTAGACATTGGGAAGCAACCAGAATTTTACTGCAATGCCATTACTTCTTGCAGGAGGCAATACTGCTCATAGGACATACTATGAACATTTGAGGGCTTTCAAGTTGCTACCAGGATAAGTAGATGGGGACCAAGAATGGTAGACAGTTTGCACTGCACAGGACAGCTCCAAATAACTCAGAATCGTCTGACAGTGTTCTCTATGATTGCACTCTATTCATATAAGAGTCCATCTTTGCATGTTGAGGCTCTCTCTCTCTCTCTCTCTCTCTCTCTCTCTCTCTCTCTCTCTCTCTCTCCCGCTCTCCCTCTCCCTCACCCTCTCGCTCTCCCTCTCCCTCTCTCTTTTTGCATAACCAGGTATTGAACTCAGGACCTTACACTTGCCAGGGAAGAGCTTATTCCACTGAGCCATCTCCCTCAGAATTGTCCTATATTCCATGCAAAAGTAGAATGCTCTGGCAGACGGACTGGCTGGAACCAATTACACCCAAAACAGGACAGGACTGCCCACGCGTGTGGAATAATCAATGAGACCAGCAACATGGAAGTGCCTGAAGTAGCAGCAAGGGGCCAGCAGTTGGGCTCAGGAGAACTCCAGCAACAGGAGGCCAGTCCCCACCTCTTCATCCAGAGGCCAAGGTCAGCGCCATAAACAGCACAATTTCCATGGCAAGCTAGGCTGGAGTACACAGCACATTGCCGGGATCTGACACAGACACAGTCACAGAACTGTAGCCACCAGCAGTATTTTCCTACTTTTATTCTCCCTCATTCAATTGGCTATCCTCTTCATGTCTGGCTGGAAGTTGTATTTTTTTGTCTTGTATTATGTGCTTGTCTTAGTTACATTTCTCTCATTACTGGGACAAAATGCCTCACACCCAAAATTAAAGAAGGAAAGGTTTGTATAGCTCACAGCTAGTAGAGGTTTCAGATCATATTGGTTGGTCCAAGGCAGGGTGGCACCTGTCAGAGGGCAGCCATTCATGGTGGCAGAAAAACAACAAAGAGCAAAGGGAGGAGCAGCAGCAGCAGCAGCAGCAGCAGCAGCTAGGAAGCCCCTCTCCCTTCCTTATATTGTATGCAGATTATCTATCCTAGGGTAGGTGTAGCACTCACACACATAATCCCAGCATGGAATCATGAATTAATTACAAACTCTAGAAGGTGTCCCAATCACTGCATGAGGCTTGAGAGGATCCACTAGACACAAAGTGTAACAGTGGTTATTTTGGGTTTGGATTTTTTCTTTTTTTTTTAATCCTCTCTTTCTCAGATCTACTTTTTTCTTCTTTTCTTCCTTTATCTTTTTCCATTCTCTATCTTCCTTCTTTTTTTCACTGTTTAGGTTTCTTAATTTTTGTTGTTGTTGTTGTTGTTGTTGTTGTTTTTCTCTATTGATTCTCTATCTCCTCTTTCCCAACTATGTTTTGAATTTAAACTTCCAGGTGAGTAAACATTGCATCCTCCCTTCCTTATTACTCCTTTGCAGTATACTTCATTCTTTCTTTCCAGTGTCCTCCAGTTTCCCAAAACTCAGGTGACCATCATTTACCCTCTAGCCTTGACTCTACTATGTTTGATCTCATTCATCACATTATTCTGTTTGCTACCACTCTTAACCACTCTCCATACCACACAAAAGGGTAAAAGTCACCCCATTAAGGGGAAAAGTACTACATACTCATGGTATATGTTTGATTTTGTTACATAACTTTAGAGTTTGCTCCTGTGGTTTGAGGTAGTAGGTTAGTGGTTACTGTAGTTTGTCAGTAGTTAAGCTGTACTTGAAACTATTGTTATTACTTAAGTGTATTATTTTATTGAGGATGTCATGGATGTTATAATCATTTTTTCTCCCTTGGGTGATAATGCTATGATTTTATGGTATCTTAATCACCATCATAACCCAGTATCAAAGGATTGGGTGCTGAAGCAAGTAGTAACTTTGATTTCTTTACAAATGAGAAAGTAAGTCCTTGGGATAGTTACAAAAATCCACCTAAATCTACAGGACATCTCTGAAGAGCAGATATCTCCTAGGAAAGCCTCGCTACTAGTGGCAAAGCTACCATATGACAGTGGCAAGCATCAGCATAGAAAACAAAATAAAGTAAAAAGACAAGATAGAAAATGGAAAGATTCAGCAGCAAAATGCAATCCCAGAACCCCCAACCCACACGGCAGAAGCCTGAGACACAGTGAAATAAATGACATTAGAAGTCAAACACTGGAACTTTCTGGAAGGGTAGAAATATAAATGAAAAAAATAGGGGGAAAAAGCTATAGAGAATAATCTCTCAGGTATAAAAAGAAATGATGCTTAAGTTTAAAGATATCAGAGATGATACAGATAAATGAATAGATGAGCTTAGAAAAATGGTGAAAACAAAAAATGACCAACATAGAAAAGAAATAAAATTTGTTAAGCGGATCCAAATGGAAGTGCAGGAGATTAAAACCTCCATTTAAGATATATGCAACAGATTGAAGAGAGGAAACATAGAATTTGAGGTTTTAAAGACAGAATTGCAGCTGGTGATCCAGAAAAGAAATATGTTTTTAAAATATCAAAAGAAAATGAAAAATCAACCCAACTACAAGATGATGCAAAGAAGAATAACATAATATTGACTGGGGTCAAGGATAGAAATGGAGATGAGACAAATGGCATTAAAAAAAAAAAAAAACCCAAAAACCTCTTCACATTCACAGAAATAATGGTAGAAAATTTCCCAAGCATGGATAAAGAATTCAATATACAAGAAAATGAAGCATATAGAACTCTAAATAGTGATGACCAAAATAAAATTAAACCCACTAAACCAATATACATGATAGAGAAGATTCCAGAAACTCAACATAAGAACAGAATATTAAAAGCTGTTAGAGAAAAGAAACAGAACACCTTTAAAGGAAAGCCCATCAGAATCATGGCAGACTTCTCAGCACAAACCCTAAAGTCAAAGATGAGTTTGGAGTGAAGTATTTCAAGTCCTGAAAGAAAACAACTTTCAACCAAGATTGATGTACCCTATGAAACTATCTTTCAAAATTAATGAAGAGATAAGATACTTTTATAGTAAAGAACAACTGAAGAAATTTAAGATCTCCAAACCAACACTATCAAGGGTACTGAAGGATACTCTAGGAAGATATAAAAACAACTACAATTACAAGAACAACAGCAGAGAGAGATCACCAGGCAGGGCAAGCAACTAGACAGAGGAGAAAAGCAGGGAACCAACAGCAGGAAAATTTCATGGCAAAGATAAACCAGTACATATCAGTATAGTCATCAGATATAAATGGCCTCAATTCACCAATCAAAAGAAACAGACCAGAAGAACAGATCAAAAAATAAAATCCAATATGCTGTATTCAAGAAACAAATTTAAGTCTAAAGGAAATTCACAGACTGAAAGTCAAAGGATAGAAAACAACAATCCATGTGACAGGAAACCCCCCCAAAAAAAAATTGGGATAGCTATTCTGTTTGCAGATAATGTAAACTTCAAGCCAAGAATGATCAAATAGATAAAGAATGTCACTATATATTTGTTAGAGGAAAACTTCAAGAGGAAGACGTAATATATGGGAGCACCCAACTATATCAGACAAATATTAATAGATAAGAAAAATCAAATAAGCAAAAGCACAGTTGTAATAGGTGACCTTAATTCCACATTGTGACAAATGGATAGATCAAGCAGACAAAAAGATCAGTACAGAAACATCAGAACTGAACTAACCCTGTGGATAAATGGACTTAGTAGATATTTAAAGTGTTGCACTCAACAACATCAGATACACACTCTTCTTAGCTGTAAATGGGATGTTTTCTAAAATAGATGATATTCTAGCCCATAGAATATGCTTAGGTAAGTGCAAAATAATTGTTATTATGTGACTGTAGTGCAATGAGATTGGAAATTAATGCCAAAGGAAATCTCAAGTACTCCATGAATGTGGAAATTAAATAACACCATCCTGAACAAATAATGGGCTATGGGTGAAATTAAAGAAGAAATTAAACAATATCTACAATCAAACAAAACTGCAAATAAAACTACTAAAATCTGTTAGAAGCAATGAAAGCAGTCCTCAGAGGGAAATTTATAGCAGTGAATTCTCACATCAGGAAAACAGAACAAGCACACAAAAAAACAATGTAATGCTGCGACTCAACCTTCTAGAAAAAGCAAAGAAGTCAGGTCCAAAGGCCATAAGAGGGAGGAAAGTACAAATCCCAGAGTAGGAATTAAAGCAATTAAGACAAAGAAATTAATGCAAAGTAATTAATTGAACAGTGGGTTCATTGAAATGATAAATAAAATTGATATAGCCCCAGCTATGCTTATAAAAAAAGAAAAAAAATTCAGATTCATGTAATAAGGATTGAAAGGGGTGAAATCACTATAGATTCTGTGGAAATTCAAAAGATCCTCAATATCTACTTTGAAATCTTAACTCTCACAGCATGGGAAGCACAGAAGAAATGGATGTATTGCCAGATACATATGAATTACCAAAGCCGAATCAAGAAGATATAAAAATTAGGAATAACCCAATATCAGTCAATGAAACTGTAAATGTAAATAAAAGCTTAGTAACAACAACAAAGCCCAGGTCCTGTTGGATTCATGGCTAAATTCTAGAAGAAATTTAGAGGAGACTGAATGTCAATACTTCTCCAATCTTTATGAAATTTAAAGGGAAACAATTCTTCTGAATTCATGCCTGAAGGCAAGTATTATCTTGACACCAAAAATTAGAGAAAGACAACCATAAAAAGAGACTTAGGCAGACAAGTCTCCCTAATGAACATATATGCAAAAATCCTCAGTAAAATATTGGCAAATAGAATACAACAGATCATTAAGAAAATTACACACCACGACCAAGCATGATTCATCCCAGGAATGCAGGGATGATTTAATATGTGCAAATCAAGAAATGTAATATAGCATTAACAGAATCAAAGACAAAAATCACATGGTCATCTCAATAGATGCAGAAAAAGCTTTGACCAGTTCCCACAGTATTCATGATAAAAAGCCTACAGAAAATCAGAATAGATGGTCTTTATCTCGATCTGATAAAAGCCATCTAGGACAAACCAACAACTAGCATTATATTAAATGGACAAAATATGAAAGCTTTCACTTTAAAGTCAAGAACAAGGCAAGAGTGTCTACTAGAAGTACTTCTGTCTTGGAAATATTAGCCAGAACAGTTGGACTAGTGAGAGAAATGGTAGGAGAAAAGGAACAAGTTGAATCATCGTTATTTACAGATGACATGCTACTCTATCTAGAAGGCCCAAATAGTACCACCAAAAGACTTCTAGATTTAATAACCTAATTTAATAACTTGAGTAGATACAAAGTCAACACTCAAAAATCAATAGCATTCACCTTCAACAAGCTCACTGAGTGAGATATTAGGGAAACCAAAATGGCATCCAAAAATGTGAAATATTTAGGAATCAATCTATCCAAAGATGTAATAGACATATACATTAAAAATTACAGTACTCTTGAAAAGGAGATTGGAAAGGATATCAGAAAATGGAAAGATACCCCTTGCTTATGCATAGGATAAAGCAACATTGTGAAAATGACCATGCTCCAATATTATTTTATAGATTTAATTTAACCCCAATCAAAATACCATCAAGTTCCACAGATCTAGAGAAAACATCCCTAAAACTTATCTGGAATGAGTGGAGATCTAGGACAGCAAGGTCGATCATGGGCAACAAAGGCAAGGCAGGAGGCATCACACTCCCTGTTCTGAAATTATACTACAAAGATGCTTCATAAAATCAGCATGGTTCAGCTGGTGAGATAGTTCAATAGAATAAGTGCTTGCCTGGCATGAGCAAGGTCCTGAGTTCAATCCCCGGTACCCCACCCCCCAAAAAATCAGCATGGTACAGGCAAAACAACAACAACACAGACAGACCTGAGGTCCAGGGAAATATTCAAAGAATCGACATCTAAGATCTCACGTTATTAAAAATCTTTTCTATATCAAAAAAAAATCACTAACAGAGTGGACAAACAAGCAAGAGTGGGAAAATTTTTCACCAATAATCCCTCAGAAAAAAAGGATTGAAAAAAAAATCAGACCCTCCAAATTTAAAGACCCAATCCAGAAATGGGCATCTGTGATGAACACATACTTCTCAGGTGAAGAAATACAGATACCAAATCAATGTATGAAAAAATGTTCAACACCACTCTTCATGTGAGAGATGCAAATTAAAACAATACTGAGATTCTGTCTCACCTTGGAAAGAATGGCTGCCACCAGTAAATCAACCCATATAAAATGTTCTAGAGCTGCGGAGAAAAAGGAAACTTTGTCCATGCTTGGTGGGAGTGCATACTGGTGAAACCACTCTGGAAATTAGTGTGGAGATCTCTCAAAAACCTAGGATTACTGTATCTGAAAAAGTCAGTCAAATCCCCTTTCAGGTTTCTCCTGAAACCGTGTATAGCACCTTGTAGATCTTTGTCAGTGTCAGCCATCTGGATGAGTAATGGCCATTGCTTGACCAATTTGCTCTCTGTGAAAGCCTGATAGAACTTAAAATAAAATTAATTTAATGAAAAAAGAAAAGAACTAGTATTAGAGGTCTCATTCGACCCAGATACTCCTCTTTGGATAATTTATTTAGACAGCATCTTCCTATGCAGTTCAGACTAGCCTCGAACTTGCAGTTCTTCTCTTGCCTCAGCCTCCTGAGTGCTGGGATTACAGGTGTTTGCCTCCATCCCCCTCTGGGTATCTTCCCAGAAGAATTAAAAACACCATACCACCATGATATATGTGCACCCATGTTTATAGCAGTGCTATTTGTAATAGGTAAATCTTGGAAACAATCCAAATGCTCACCAATAAAGGAATGGATAAAAGAAGAAGCATTTGTGTACAGTTAAGTACTGCTAAGTTATAAAGAAGGATAAACTTCATTATGGGTGAATGGATGCAATTGGAGACCGTATTGATAAGTGAGTAAATAAGTCTTGCATGTGTGAACACTGTATTGTTTCTTGGATGAAAGAGATATTGAGACCCAATGTGTACCATAGATATTGTGAAATGGGAAGAAACTGTTCAAAAGAAAATTGCAACTGGGATGGAGAAAGGAGAAAAGAAATGAAAAAGTT
>NW_004524704.1:2444907-2446545 GCF_000260255.1 Octodon degus
TATATAACACAAGATAGCTATGCTACTAATTTCTATTCACTGAAAAGAAATGTTTATGCTTACATTGTCTGATCAATTTTTCATGCCTTGATCTTGGAATCTGAGCAACTTTTTTGATGATAATAATAAGCACTCTACTAACCTTGTTACTCTTCCACTATCTTATTTTGAATTTTTGTATAATTTTAACATTTTTTGTCTTTAAAATGGAGAAACTCAGCTTTTGAAAACATAAAGCAACTAAGACATAAAGTGGAGTATAACTTGCAATAGAATCTAGGCCTAGAATTTAACTCTATTTTACCCGTATGCATATGCTATTTGAATCCTAATATAACAAATCAATGTGTCTGTATTTGTAGCTTTGATTTTAAAGTTATTCCATGAAGGCACACAAGCATTTGGCCACTTGCTTGTAGAGTTTAGTGTAGATTTTCTGGTAATTACATGAGTGAAATATATTATTTTGAGGTGAACTACATTTCTTTATTTCTCCATTTATTATATGTAGAATATTATATTATTAATAGTGAAATGATATATGTTGATAACTGGTTCTTCCTATGGCTTCTTTCAGGTGCTAAATGTGGCATCACAAAATATAGATTCTTTTCTTGTTTTTGTTTTAGAAAAAGAAACACTTCTTCTAATGGTATTAAAGATGACTAGCTTAGATGATAAATACTGAGAGCTTAGAAAAGGCCCTGAGGAGTAGGAAAAAAAGGCACTGTGAATAAAGAATTAACAGAATTTGAAAAGTATTTGGATTGTGTGGATTATAATTAAGCTCTGTTTCAACTTTCCTTTCTGCAGGCTACGTAAACCCAAAGCCGTCCTCTAACTTTGCCTGTTTCCCAAATGCTTCATTATCCTGGCTGATGTCTGCACAGTACATCCCGGGCTCTCCAAGTAGTGTCAAGTTGTGGATTTCCAAATAGAATTGAAACTTGTAAATGAGGAGTGAAGCCTTAACACAATTACATCAGCCACTAGCCTGCAGACCTGACCAGGTATGTGTGTGCTCATGTTAGCAGATATTACCGGAGGCCTGATGGCATTTGTCATATGCATGTATCAAAGGACTTACACCAACCAGGGCTTTCAATTCTTTGATTAAAAATCTCCACTCACCACTGGTGCCTATCATGAAGTCTGCTGAATGTGCCGGGGTGATGCATCTCCCCATCTTGCAAACAGCCCCCGCCTAAGAAGTAACCAGACTGGTGTATATATAACTCAATTTTCCCATCCTTGTGTAGTATAGTGGTGAGGACTGTGTTCTGCATTTCTCCCCAGAATTTCCCAGTAGGGTTATGCTCTAGTTATCTACAGTAATAGCTAATTTGATAACAAATGATACATCGACTATCTTTGTCATATTTCCTTTGTCTTCTACCAGTGTTTCTTTTACCTCTCACATAAACTACTTTGCTGTTCTATCTTTACCTGAAGATCAGATTCCAAAGTAACCCAAATTGTGATGACCCATGGCCCACTGGGCTAGTGTTTTCTTATTGAAAAAAATCATAGTTGAAGAGCACAGGCTTGGGAAGCATACCTGGACTCTCAACTCCAACTCCAATCTCTAACAACTCATCACTTCATTTTCTGTCTGTCTGTCTGTCTGTCTGTCTGTCT
>NW_004524704.1:2446645-2453915 GCF_000260255.1 Octodon degus
CTGTCTCTGTCTGTCTGTCTGTCTGTCTGTCTCTCTCTCTCTCTCTCTCTCTCTCTCTCTCTCTCTCTCTCTCTCTCCATCTCTCATATTTAGTTTTCTTTCATAAAAATAAGAGATTTCAAAATAAAGCATTTCTCAAAGTACATTCCTTGGAAGTTGTTCTGTCTTGTACCTCCATGTTCTCCCAAAAGTTGATGCAGTCCTAGGTGGGACTTTTCAGAAGTGGCTGGATGTAGTGTGTGTGATGCTAGGATTAAGGGTATGTGATTTTGGCATGGTTTTCTGTGTGGTTATTGGGACCCCCACCCTGCGTGTGAGTGCTACCTTGCCCAAAGGGTGTGCAACCTGGATATAACATACAAGATAGAAGGAGGGCTGCTGTCACCACTTGCCACTTGCTGCTTTTGCCTGCTTCTGTCTTCTGTCTTGTCTTGAACACCATGAGCTGTTTTTGCTCTTTTGTAATGCCTTTCTCCCTGCCACCCTACCTTGGGTCACCTGATTATGGACTGTCATCTCGGCAAACTCTGAGCCAAAATAAACCTCCTTTAACTTAAAGTGTTGGGTGTTTTGTCTCAGCAGTGACAAAAATAACTATGACAGAAGGACATTAAATTATTAAAATGTTACTAGGTCTCAGGAAAACAAGAAAAGTAGAAAGCAGGTTCCCAATGTATACAGCGAGATAATATCTATTATGGACTATGCTGCATCACAAGTGGGAATGTCTGATTCAGAGTCCAATGTGTAGTAAGCTTACAATAAATGTCGATTGACTCTAAGTGGAAACTGATTAACTCTTTGTCACATGAAATAGTCTGTATTGGACAGGGTTTCTTAAAATGAAATCTATGAACTCTTCTAAGTTATAAAAATTGTATACTCTATGCCTTTTTCTAGAACAAATGTCTCACATTTAGTTAGGTTCTTTGACTCTCTAAAATATTAGCCATTGTGTTCTAACAGGTTTTTAAAAGACATATCTTCAAACTATTGCTTTCAAGTTTCAATGATCAATCAACCAACACTCATTGTTTGGGGTAGTACATTCCAGGTCTCTGCACAGCGATCAATTAGGAAAGTTATTATAATTTCTGAGATAAGACTGCACATAAGAGAATTTAGTAGAGCTAAGAAATGATGAACAATAAAATCAAAATTCCTGGGCCTCACAGAAAAGGAGTATGGATATTTGGGTAGAAATGAAAAAAATTGCATGGCGTTTGATGAATGTATGCTATATGTTAGAGTGGGAGAGAAATTTGTCCTGAGTGGGTCAAGACAGTTGAGTTTCTGTTGAAGGTTTTCTCTTGCCCTTCTTTGACGATGCAGCAGACCACAAGATTGAATTCAGATGCTTTGTCCCACGGTTGCCCCTCCCTGGCTCAGCATGCTCTGGCGTTTATATGAAAATGATGTTTACTGTATCTGTCTGTGGTAGCTCATAGTCCATACAGTTCTTTTCCATTTGCAAGCCCTTAGCAAATATTTTCCGGGCTGTTGGAGATTGGCTGTTATCTCAAACCACGAGCAGCCGAGCTTAGTCTGCATGAGTCATCCTCCGGGAGAGAGGAGCAAACCACCAGTGACGTCTCCAGCTCCAATTTTTCAATCTTTCTCACTGCACAAAGCTTAATCTTTGCTTTTGTTGACAACTGTTGTGTCCACAGTTAAGAATGTGTTCAAGAAACCATGTGGAGAAAGTGCAGGCAGGAAGAAAAGACAAATTGGCAGAAATAATTTTAATTAAAAATAAAGATTCCTGTCTTTCCAATTACTTAAACTCAACTGATTTTGTCTACATCAAGAGAGGCATAATTTTCTTGTTTTTTAAAATATATAAATTATGCCTTGGTAAGAAAATAAATACATTATCATGGGAAAAGTGAACTGCAGCAAGTTGTCAAAGTAATTTCTATGCAAGAATCTGGTTTCAATGAACTCTTTTCAGATTCTTACAGGCAGAGAATAGTCTTTTATTGGGGGAAAAAAAAAACCTAACCAATAGTATGAGCAGAGTGGCCTTTGCTATATTTTCTTCATTAGTTAAAATTCCCAACTTAATGGATCTTCACATTTTTATGATTATGAGGACCATTTTAAATATATTTCTTAAAATATTCAAAGCCTCAACTGCTAGTTGCATTCTTGGTAATAACTACAGGAAAAGAGAAATAGAGTTCTTGTGTATTTATTGATGCCTAGCAGATTATCTCAAATTTAGGGCTTTATGGATTCATTCATTTGGCTCATACACTGGCATCAGGGCAGGAGCTGCAGGGACAGTTTATCTCTGCTTCATACAATTGTGCTGAGGTTGCTTGAAGCCTGGGCTATGGAGTCATCTGGAGTCTGTGGCATTTATGTATCGAAAGGATGATACTAATTATGGAAGCCTGATAAATTGTGTAGGCATATGGTCTTTCCATAGAACCTCTTTACTTTCCCACTGAGTTCTAAGAACAGGCACCCCTAGGTTGAGGTTGCCTGGACTCAGCTCTCATAACTTGCTTCTGCTTCAATAAGCCCCCACAGATTTATCCGTCATAAATCAACTTTGCAGTAACAGTGGCTGTTGTTGTACAAATAGTAACAAATGATGGTAAAGTTATAGAGAACAGACAACTCCTATTCTTATTGCCTTAAATACTATGAAAAAGTCTCATGCATTGAAGGGTTGTTCCCCAGTGCAGCATTATTTGGAGGGGAAGCCTTTGGCGGGTGATTGGAACTTGAGAGTCCTGATCTGGTTAAGGATTGATATTCTTGGATTCATAGCTTCATGAGTTTCAGAAGAGGGGCTAAGCATAAAAACACAAAAGATTAGAAGTAAATATTAAAAAAGAAACAGCAGAAAATACTAATCATATGAAGGCTGGAAGGATGTTGTCAAAATAAACAAAGCAGACACAAAATGAGAAGCATCATCAGAGAGAGAGAGAGAGAGAGAGAGAGAGAGAGAGAAGGAAATTTCATAATGACAAAGTATTGATACACTAAGACGGCACAATAAATTTAAATATGCATGCATCTAAAACTAGAACTTCAGAATGTATGGAATAAAAATCAAAAGACTGAAAGGGAAAACAGTACACCCTAGTTGGATGTGGAGGACCACGTGGACAGCTCTCCTTGAAAGAAGAGCATTTGTCTCGACCTGTGTGTACTGATATCTACAGAGCTGGCTAGGGTATGTTCTTATCTCCTTAATTGGCTGCAAGCAATGCAAATGGGTCTAGCTGAGGTGCTGATGTGTAGTCTTTAACGCAGTGTGGCAGGTCAGTGATGTCCTGCCTGCAGCTCCTGAGTAGTAAGTGTGAGCTAAGCCAAGTGATACCAGGCTGCTGGCTGCTATTGAGCCTTGAGAAACGAGGTTATGACATCCCGGGGCATGAAGATCACACCGCAAAGCTAAAGCACCAACTCCAGAACATGAAATTCTCCCTCCAACTGTGTTATGCAGATTACTCTTTCTGCATATTTTTTTCTCTGCACATTGCAGAAAACTGCCTTGCCTCCTGTCTAGCCTAGCTCACAGGATTCACGTACTTCTCATCATTCTTATAGTCACACATCCTTGAGCCACTCCCCTCTTCATGAATTAGGAAAACCCAGGATTGGCCTTTATTTTGGTTAGCCTTCATTCCAGTTGGATTTAGGGACCCCTTGGCTTCCCATGACTACAGATACACCTTATTGTCTGTGTTCTCCATGTGGGTTGCACTGGAAGTGATAGGTTGGAATGACTTATTGGAATTATAATATCCTTTCCCTGAGATTACAAAGGTGGGCACCTGCAGATTGAGACAAGGTCCTAAAGGATTTTCTGTAGTTGGAGACTTCAGGACTGCTTCCTCAGTAACTGAGACAACAAATAGACAGAAATTCTGTAAGGATATAAGCTTGAACAAAGCTAAATCAACTTGCCTAACTCACATTTATAAGAGACTTTACTTAAAAACTGCAGAAAAAGGAAGGTTTTTTCCTTTAATTGCGCCAAGACAGCCCAAACATTGGGCAACTATGTGAGCCTTCTTAAATTTAAATTTTAAGGGCTGGCCAAATAATTCAGCAGATTAAAGCGCCTGCAAGTAGGCACAGGGGCCAGGTTCAATCCCTGGGCTTGCTGTGCTGGCCTCGGCTCTGGGGCATGCTGAAATGGCAATTGAAACTGGGCATGATGGTGTGCGCCTGGAATCTCAGCTCTTGGGAGATTGTAAACAGGCAGATCACATGAGTCCAATCTAGTAGTGAGACTCTGAACACCCTGTAGACCCTTCCCTAAAAGAATATTAAAAAATTAAATTTAAAAAAATCCTATGAACTATGTTAATAGAATCAAGTGGAAATTATGACTCAGTGCTTTAATCTGCTTAGTTATTTGGCCAGCCCTTAAAATTTGAATTTAAGAAGGCTCACATAGTTACCCAATGTTTGGGTTGTCTTGGTGCAATTGAAGAAAAAAAAAAAAAAACCTTACTTTTTCTGCAGTTGTTAAGTAAAGTCTCTTATAAATGTGAGTTAGGAAGTTGATTTAGCTTTGTTCTAGTTTATGTCCTTACAGACTTTTTGTCTATTTGTTATGTCAGTTACTGAGGAAATATGTATGGGAAATCCCTGATAATTGAAATTAATACACTTTAAGATACAAAATATGTGAAACAGGAATCATAAATTCTGTAAATATTATAAACTTTAACATAAAGAAAATAAAAAAATATTTGGTGATGCAGTTATAATTTTTAGAAGACAATTTATACTTGTAAATAGGAAAGTTTTAACAGCACTGTTGTATGCTGTTTTCTTAAGAAATTAGAAGAAAGAGGAACACATTAAAAACAAAGTGAGCAAAAGAAAAAGTAAATTAATGCAATAGAAAGTAGACAAGCAATATGGAAATTAATTTAAAAAGTTATGCCTCTGGAAAAATTAAGATAGGTATCCTTCAATCAAGTAGTCTTACTTGAGCAAGAAAGCACAAATTACTAATTTCAGATGCAACATCATAATACATAGAGACATCTAAAGAGGAAAGGAATATCTTAATACCATTCTCTAGGTCAATTCCAGATTTATACAAAACTGGCAAGTTCTGAATTACTAAAGAGAGACACAAACTGCCAAAACTGGTTAAAGAAATAACAGAAATTAACATAAATGGAATCGTAGAGCAGGGATAGCATTGTGTATAGCTTCTTTCATTTAATGAATTTTTTTTCTGTGTATTAATAGTTGTTCATGTCATGGAGTTTTGTTCTGTCATTGATGAGATACAGTTTGCACGTACTAACAGAATATTCTTTTTATTGCTGAGTAGCATGTTGTTAAATATCACAATTTGTTTCTAGTTTTCTCTTTTTTGAACATTTGGAGTCCTTATAGTTTGAAGCAATGTTAAATAGCTCCTTTTTTTAGAAGCCATCTTCGCCTAAGCCATCAGAATTGACCACTGGAGCTACTCCTCTTGCTGGCCGCTTCACTCCTGGGGTCTTCACTAACCACATCGAGGCAACCTTCTGAGAGCCAGGTCTTCTGGTGATAATCGGCCCCAGGGCTGCCCACCAGCCCCTCATGGAGGCATCTTAGGTCAACCTGCTGGCCACTGCTCCATGCAACAAGGATTCTCCTCCATGCTATGTGGACCTTGCCATCCTGTGCAACCACAAAGGAGCTCACCCCGTGGGTCTGATGTGGATGCTGCCCAGGAAGAACTGCGCACGCGTGGCAGCATCTCCTGCGAATGCCTGTGGGAAGTCTTGCCCGATCGCTACTTCTGCAGGGATCCTGAGGAGATTGAAAATGAAGACAGGCTAATGCTGAAAAGGCTGTGATCCGGGAGGAATTTCACTGCTGCTCAGCCGAGGTCTCAGCCTAGCCCGGAGGCTGCGGGAGCCCTCAGTGCCCATTCAGCAGTTCCCTACCAAAGGCTGGAGTGCTCCACAGGCCGCAAGGGGGGTTCTGCAGCCCACCCTGCACAGGCCACTGAGTGGGTAGGAACCGCCACTGAGTGGTCTTGAGCTGTTCTGCAGACATTTGAGCAACATGGAAAGGAGGCTGACAGAAAATAAAACACTAATTTCTAAAAACGTAAAGGAAAAAAACAAAAAACAAAAAACAAAAAACCCCACCCAATTGGCCCTCCTCTCCTTGGGATGGCGGCTGCTTTGAGCAGCTGTGCACTACCTACGGTTTCTGCTTCTCCCTTCTGACACGCTGATCGCATCATCCCTCTTGTCACTTTCTGAAGCAGTTCTGGGAGTCCTCTTCCCTGAGTCTCATTACAAGGCGTGATCATGGGAGGGCCAAATAGTTCAGCTGATTAGAGCACCTGCAAGCAGGTATAGGGGCTGGGGGTTCCATCCCCAGCCCTGCTGTGCAGACCCCGCCCCCAGGGTGCGCTGAGATGGCCATTGAGACTGGGCACGGTGGCGCCCTGCCTGTAATCTTAGCTCTTGGGAGGCTGTAAACAGGCGGATCACGACGAGTCTGATCTAGTAGTGAGACCCTGAACACCCTGTAGACCCTTCCCAAAAATACAAAACAAGACAAGACAAAAACAAACAAACAAACAAACCAAGGCATAATCAAAACGAAGGTGAACCCTGCTGCCGAAGGCCCAGCCTCTAAAATCCCTACCACGTATCCTCACCCACTGTATTCATCACGGGTGGCATCATGTGACTGTTGGTTCTCCCTTAAAGCCAAAGTGACAATGAAAGTTAAATGCTTTGGATTCATTCAATACAAAAGGGCAGCCAAGACGGCACACCTGCTCTATAGCTGCTTAAGAAAATAATCAGTACGGAGGGCCTAAGTGCGCTGGAGACCAGGGGGTTATTCTGAGAGGGATTATTGGCAATGGTCCTTTCACTGCAGTAAATGTTTAAAATTTAGTGGAAACACTTGGTAGACTTTTTATCATGCCTCCTGTGGTTGAAATGTCATTCTCATGAATACAGCTAACCCCTCGTGAGTTCGCTGACACAATTTATAATTGCTCTTTTCAAAGTGTTCTCTACTTCAGGGCCTTCCTCAGTCCAGTGGGGGTGTTGGTATGAAGTTCAGAATGAGTAAATTCAGTTCTGGGAGACTCAGTGCTTTCCTTTGGAAGACACACCAGCACAAAACTTGTCAGGCGTGTCTCAGGCTGAAGCTCCCCTTAGGATATCGGGAAAGGCAATGTAATGAGCGTACACCAATCCTGCACGTTTGGTCTGCAAACTTAAGTTGTTAACCCTCCAGAAGAGAAGCTTCATGATGTTACTACCCT
>NW_004524704.1:2454700-2458751 GCF_000260255.1 Octodon degus
TGGAAGGGCGCGGCGCTTTCTGCATGCACGCCCTGTGGCACTGCGGGAGCCCTGTCTGAAGGGAAGGGCAGACAGCTCATCTTAGTGGCCGGTCCACTGCAGACAGCAAGAGAGCAGTGGGGAGTTGGAACGTCGTCTCTTAAAGTTATTATTATTGTTACTGTCCTGGTTAGATCGTGTCACACATGCCCTTAATGAAAACACAGGGTCTGGCCCCCAAAGGAGACACAAAAAGGGTACAACCTCTGCACAGAGGCCTCAAACATGAGCGGGATGTTTTTCCAGCAATCCGCTCTCCCAGGCCTCGGGCACCTGCTAGGAGCATGTGCCAGTCTGCTCTGATCCGCCTGTCCAAATCTGTGTCCCTCAATCTTTCCCATACACAGAGGAATTCTCTCTAATGCACTCCCCTTCTCATTTTGGTAAACCTTTACCTATTCTCAAGATAACGTCACAGGTTTGACCTAATTGTATATACGCTATCATTTTCTCAAGCAAGACTCGGAGAATCTAATAAAATACCTGTTCTTTCAAGTGACTCTTCAGAAGTCACGCTCTGGCTTTACCTGTTTGCAACACCTTCTGCCTGCATTTGACTATTTCTGATGTTGATATACTTAGCACCTCTGAAGCAGACTGTTACATTCTTAGAGTGCTCTAATAAAGGTTCCTTTTATCAGTCCTCAGGTGTCCGCTGGGTTTCTAGCCTTCTCTTTTAGAGAGCAGCATTCTCTAACATATGCAGAAAAGGCGAAGTTTCCCTCCTATCTCCGCTCAGAGTTCTGTCCTTCATTTTCCTCTTGTCACTTCTAAGCTGTGATCTCATCAAGGCGCCTTAGAACTGGGGCCCTCCCCGATTGCTCTGGCTTCTTTATGTCTACCGTTTGTATTCCCTGCTTTGTCGTTTGGAGTTCATGCCCCAACAAATGAGCCGTTACTTAATCAGCCATTCCCGTATCTCGTGGGCTAAGATTCACTTCTTGTTATGATTCTGAGCATTAGTTGGGGAGTTGATTGACTGAGTTCACCTGGCTCCCTCATGGCAGGGCATCTGGCTGGAAAGATCGGTCGGGCTCGAGGGAGTAGGACGGCTTTATTCTCATGTCTGTTGGTGCCAATGGCTGTCTAGGATTTCTTGATTCTCTCCCAAGCGGCTGCGCACTCTTCCTTGGGCCAAACTGGAATTCTTTCAAAGTAGTCCCCAGGCAGACTCCTAGAAGCTGAAGGCTTTGAAGTTCATTTAAAGCTTAAATTGAAAACAGGATGCTATTTCTTACACATTTTATCAGTCGGAGGCAGTGTCGAAGCCAGCCCAGATTCAGTGTGAGAAACAGGCTCCATACCTTTGATGGGCTGTGGCAGACGGCACACAGAGCCTGCACTCTTCTCTCTTGCTTCCCTGTTTCTTCATTTTTAAAGGCCAGTATCTCTAGGTTTATGGTTTCTAGAAAATTTCTAAAGTGTTTTTTAAAATTTTTTAAATTAATTTTATTGAGAAACAAATAGCAATGAGACAGTTTCAAAAACCGATTAATAAGACGGTTTCAATAATTAATACATTGCATTGTTTTAATGGATTGGTATGGTAATTATTGCAAAGGCAGAGAGCACAGTTGTAGTAGAGGTGAACATTGCCTTGAATCTCAAAGACGAAGGAACTTAAAGACCCTTGAAGGAGGCCCCTTCAAGGAAAGGTCAGTTTCTCCTGTGGTCACTTTCTCAACCCCGATCTGGACCCTCTGCTTCCATTTCCACAGTTCCCTCCTGTCTTAGCTACTTTCTTATGACTGGGATACAATACCAAGCACCCACAAAGAAAGGAAAAGAAGCTTATTTTGGCTCATGGTATGTAGAGGTTTCAGGCCATATTCAAGTGGCTCCAAGGCAGGGTGGCACATGGCAGAGGAGGAGCAATCACGGCAGGGCAGCAGGAACTTGAGAGACATCAAGGGAAGTGAGAAAGGGTACACCTTCCCAGACTGTGTCCCCAGGGACCCACCTCCTCCAGCCAGGCTTCCCCTGCCAGCATCGCATTTAGCTATAAGCTCTGCAGTGACAACCCACTGATGAGTGCCCCACCCCCACAGTCCAATCACCTCCCCAAAGTCCCACTTATGAGTGCGCCAGGCTTTGGCAGGACATCCACATAGAAAGTACAGCACCTCCTCCCTTTTATTGAATGTGCCACTGTCTTACACTTCTCTGTCTGTATTTCCACTTACCATTTCTATTGTTTATTTATTTATTTATTTATTTATTTATTTATTTATTTATTTATTTTTGTGGTACCAGGGATTGGACTCAGGACCTTGTGCTTGCCAGGCAAGCACTTATTCTACTGAGCTGCCTCCCGGGCCCTCCATTTCTATCTAGCAATCTTATCTCATTTTGAAGGATTCTTCACCCTTCCCTAACATGAAATGATTTATGCTTTAACTATATGTTTCCAGCACCCAAAAGGTTTGCTGTTTTGAGTCAGCTGTCAAGTTTCACAAGATGAACTCAAGATCTCTGGGGGAAAGGGTATCAAGTCTCTTGTGGATTTGTATTTTAACATTGCCCGTGAAGGCTAAAGTCATTAGCGCATCTTTCCAGGAACCTACTAAAACAAGATTAGCTCTCATGAATAAATATCTTTTGTGTTCATCTGTGTGTGTGTGTGTGTGTGTGTGTGTGCACAAGGGCATGCATGTGTGTGACAACTGAGTATATTTGGAGGGTTGGGAATGTGCCCAGGAATGTGTATCTTTTTTTTTTACTTTAGAACAGAATCAACCTGTCAGTTCAAAATGAAACCCACATTATTGAGTAGGAAAACTTTAGTTTCTTCCCTACCTGCTTTAATCTCTGTCAGAATAATTAAAGTCCTGAGCCGCATACATTTAACTGAGTAGTCACCGATCCCAATGGCACACGCACAGAGACGCACATCTCGGAAGGGACGTGCTAACTCTTTGTGCTGTATCTTGGAGGAAATCTCCCTTCCGACAACGTCCACCTGCCACAAGTAATGATTTTCTGCTGAAGATACATACATAAAGCCTAACTTATCTTTTTACAAGAGGCTTTTGTGTGTTTTAAGATAATTAGTATGTCCTTCAGGAATCCATACTTTTAACTGAACACTGAGATTGGCTTAATAAAATGTCACCTGACAAATGTCACTTGATTAGGGCAAAAGGGATAAGATAGCAAACTTACAATCATGGCATTTATTTTTATTCTAGATATTTTAATTGTGCAACCAGTAGAAATATAAATGGTGGGACACAGGCAATAAAAGTCATTAATTCTGGTTCTATTTCAATTCTTTGTGCATATCATATAGTTTAAAAGGAAAAGGAAAAAGACTAGAAAAATCTATTTTTAATCTAATAATCCTGGGGCCAGGGAGATAGCTCAGCTGCTTAAGACAAGGACCCGGGTTCAATCCCCAGTACCACATGCGATGCTGGTCCCATACCGTATCAGCCACTGAAATCAGGCGTGGTGGTACTCACCTATAATCCCAGCACTGGGAAGGCTGAGACAGGAGGATCACTATTTTTGAGCTACGTAGCGAGACCCTGCACCAAATAAATAAATAAATGATTTTTAAAAACACATAATTTAATAATCCTTACCTCTAATTGGATAAGCTCCTCAAATCCATTTAATAAGTATTTGTTAGCAAAACATTTATCAAACATCTACTTTGTCCTAGTCACTGTACATCCCATACTGAGAAAACCTCAGTAAATGCTTTGCAGGATAAATGCTAGGTGTCATTTCATTCATGCAGTGCTGAAAAGTGGATGTCATTCCAATTTTCTAGTTGAGGATGTTGGAATTTGGGAGTGCTAAGAGGCCGAGCCAAATTTTTACGCTTATGGGGCTGGGGATTTGGCTCAGCGGTAGAATGCTTGCCTGGCAAGCTAGAAGCCCTGGGTTCGGTCCTCAACACCAAAAAACAAGAAATTCAACCTCTACTAAAAAACAGTTCAACCAAAAAAATACAGTAAAATCAAAAAAGACCTAAAACAAACAAGGCAACTGCAAATTTTTACGCTTA
>NW_004524704.1:2459886-2464074 GCF_000260255.1 Octodon degus
TTGTAATTCCTTTACTCAGATAATTTACAATCACTCTTGTAAATGAGTAACTCTAATGCTATTATTCAATATAACAGGGTAATAGAACATTGCAGAATTCAGGATTTCCAGGGAAGGGAAAACTACTTGATTATATAATCATTTCTTTAGCCTTGAAGTTCATTATTGCATCAAGTAGGCATCTGATTTAAAAGCGACCTGGCCAAGACCCTGGCAACCTTATTTGAGGGGTTCAGCAAAGGCTGAAGAAAAAAACAAAACAAACTTAGTAATTCATAAAAGGAAGGCTGGGAGGTCAACACCTCAGGATGGGCAGACATAATGGCATTCTAAGCTAGCAGCTTTTTAACAAGTACACACAGTAATCAGAAGGATTATTGGATTGCTTAGAGGTCAGCAGGGATCTTAAACTAATGGGGGGTCTTATCCTGGAATGTCTTTACTTTTATTAGTGTCAGTGTGAGTGGTAGTGTTAGTGGGTGGGAGAGGGTGGCCTACCCCAAGGGAGATAATGGGAAACCTTGAAAAGGTGCTGCCAATAATCCCAAGCCTCTGCTCATCCCTTAGGGAAGTGTGCACTACTAGGCACTGTGGACTTGTGGTTCCCAACACTCAGCTAAATGTCTTGAAATATCACCCAGCAAAGGAATCATATTTTATAAGCTGAGTAGTACTCCACTGTGTAAACAGATTCCTTGTCATTGTTTCCTAAACAACATCGCTATTGACCTAGCGTCTGCATTGTAGTAGGGTGCTACAAGTGATCTAGGAATGATTTAAGGAGTGTAGGAGAATGCATGCAGGACACACACAGGCACTACATCCTTATATGTAAGGACTCTGGAATTTACAGGAGGCCCTGGGACTCATCTGCACATTCACCAAAGGGCAGGTAGATACACATCTGTGATGGGATCTTCTTTAGGATTAGAGTCTTGAGAGGAAGCAAAGAAGGGGGTGGATTTTTCCTTCTTTTCTGTGGAAGAAAAATATTGTGGGATAGAGCAACCATAGGCAAAGTCTAGCCCAGATTGCAGGCATTGTGAGAATTGTTTCATGAACAAAAAATGACATTCCTGGTTGCAAACTCTAGAAAGCATTTAGCTGCTTTCCTTTTGTCCTGGCTTGGTCATGTAAGGGAGTTGGCAAAGAGAAAATTTGTTAGCACCAGTTGTTAGCCTTGAGAGCTTCCCTCTTGGGAGGCTAGTGCAAAGGTTCATGCTCAGAAGCCAGGATTTTTCTTTAGCTTGGGTCTCTGTCTACATTACATTGTTAGTGCCATTCCTTCCCCCAAAGACCTGTGAGATTGTTCTTGAGAAAACATAACATGAACCTCAGTTCCCTCATCTGGGCAAGAAGGCTGATGGCATTTTTTGGAGGGCATTATAAAAATTAAATGGTACCACAGAAAATAATTTGCCAAACACGTATCTTGATACCTGGCTGCCACCTAAAGTTTACCTCACACCATCACATCTGGGAAAAGTCAACTACTTGCAAGAAATGGTACTCTTCTGTTGTATTTTTGTTTTGTGAGAGAAGTTTGGCATGAAAGAATGATGGAAAGAAATTGTTAATTATTAACATTTTCTCCAGTCAGATTGGAAGTCCTTTAGGATTTGGTGAGAGGGAGCTCAAAGGAGACAGGATAAATAAAAGTCCCTTGCAAACGACAGCAGCCCTTGCAGCCCCTGCACCCCTGAGGGCCATCTGGAGCCCGAGGGCACTACTTCTCTTCAATTGGGAGTGCTGGTGCCCCCAGGCTGGCACTGCCACAGAGCAGAGACCTCATTAACAGCCCACGAGCCTCTAATGATGCCCAGGAGCAGCCCCGAAGAGGCCTTTCATCATCACGTCAGGCTTCTTCCAAGCCAATTTGTGTGGCCTGAAGCTGCTCTGCTGCAGGGAACTGCCCCTGAGACAATGGTGAGCAGACAAGCTTGCCAGCCTGAGCCTCTGCTCCTTCTGACCGGCATCCAGCATGCAGTGTGGTTCTGAGTTCCCAAGAGAAGACAAGGGAGGATAAGCCATGAGGTGGGACAGAGACACTACAATGAACATGCCAAGGTGGGTGGCAGGGGGCAGCTGAGAAAGCAGGATGCAAAGGGCACTGCTGCCCCTTCTGCCACTGATGCTGTAGCTGTTTCTTGCACTGTCATGGGGCAGGTTGATGACAATCTAAGGAATCTCGGAAACAGTGTGCAGGGGTGCTTCTAGGAGGGGCAGAGGCAGATGCAAATCTAGCAGGAGGTTTCTGATACTAACTCCATCATGGGTTAGGGGTGTGTGTGTGTGTGTGTGTGTGTGTTGCTTGGAATCAAGCCCAACATAAGAGACCTACCACTGAGCTAAGACCCAACCCTTCTGCATCTTCTTGACTGTAACTGAGTCTAAAGCATATCCTCCACTACCAGATGATTCATTTTAGATTTTCTTCCTCACGCACACACATAATCTAGTGTCCTATAACGGGGGGGGGGGCAATGGGCATTTCCTAAATTTTATTGTGCAACAAAATCACCTCAGAAATCTATAAACATGCAGGACCTTCCCTTATCTGCAGGGATCTGGGAACCTGTGTTGTAAACAGTTTTCTAGGTGATTCTGATATAAATATTTTATGCCACACTGTGAGATGCATTTTCTAGGATTAAAAATTAAATACGCAGCATATTTCCAAAAATGTTAAAGCTAGAAGAGAATTCAAGAATAAACTTTTAATTCTCCAAAGTAGATAAAGTCACAAACTTGGCTGACTACCTAAGTCAAAATCCTGCATCAGTCTCTGACAATCTTACAAGTATGATTTTGGGTAAATTACTAAAGTTCTCTGTGCTTCAATTTTCTCATCTATAAAATAGAGGCAACACAAAATGAGGATGATAACTACCTACAAGAGTTTCTGTGAGATTTAAATGAAAATTAACACAGGTAATGTATGGATAAAATGACTGGTTCATAGTGAGCTTTCAATAAATATTATTTGAGTCACTCAGGGTTCAGAGTAGTAAGGCCATTTGGTTGATACAGGGTAAGAGATGCACTTCAAGTGTTAGATCATACATAATTGTGAAACATTGATTATATTACGTAAAGCTGTATTTTCTGCTTTTAGTATGGGATGGGCAAGGCTAGGAATGTAAAAGGAATGACAGACAAAATGTGAGAACATACAGGACAGGCAAGATCCTGTAGGGAGAGAGACCATACCTGCCTGTCTCTTGTCTCCTCCACCACATCGATGCAGTTGATCTACCAGTTCACCTGGCGCCTTGCACAGGGTAGCACTTGAGCTCTGCCTGGCCTTCTAAGAAGTTGCCAGAAACGATCTGAAAAGATCTGGAGGGGGCCAGGGAGATAAGTGCCTGCCTGGTAAGTGGACTAAGTGCCTGCCTGGCAAGCACAAGGACCTGGGATTGATCTCTGGTACCGCAAGCTGTGCCAGTCCCAGTGCCATGCCAGCCACCAGAACTGGGCGTGGTGGTGCATGGCAGTAATCCCAATGCTGAGGAGGCTGAGACAAGAGGGTCACTATGAGCTCAAAGTGCAGTAGTGAAACCCTGTACCAAATAAATAAATAAATAAATAAATAAATAAATAAATAATTTTTAAAAAAAAAATACCTGGAGGAACTGAAATCCCAAGTCTACCTCAAGCCAATAAAGAAAGCCAACAACACCATACTTCAGCTTCCTTGTGCCACTTGTCATTACTATTTAGAAGGTAAAGGAAACAGAATCACTCTTCATGTCTTCTTTGCAGATCTCCTATGAATTGGAGCATTCATTTGTGACCAAGGACCCATAGTTCTGTAACTCAGAACTATGTAGGGAATTTAATTCTAGAATTTGTATTTCTGACTTAACTAAGTTGATATGATTTAAAACCACCATGCTGCCTATTTCTCTTAATGAGCAACAGCATATGGAAATACAGAGGGTTGAACAATGGAAGACCAAAGACTGGCAAAGTGACAGACATGAGATAAGGGCTGGGCTTGTGCTTTCCCACTTCCACCATCCAAGCCTCCTACTTACAATGATGACTGTAAGAATCCCTGTCTGACTTTCTTGAACCTGCCAGAGAGAAGGATCAAGGTAGTGATGGGTCTATTTCAATAATACCTTAGTTGCTTTCAAATTGCTTATAGAGCAGACAAGCAAATTAAGAATTATAAATAAATAAATA
>NW_004524704.1:2464464-2509143 GCF_000260255.1 Octodon degus
GAAGAAGAAGAAGAAGAAGAGAGGGCGAGAAAGAGGGAAGGAAGGAGGGAGTGTTAGTTTTGGGTGCAAAAAATGGGAGATGAAGGTGATGTTGAGTGTCTTTTCTCTACTATCAAAAGGCCATCTGTCTAGCTCTTTGTCTCCCTTGACACAGGGAAGCAGGCACATGGAATGATTTTCTTGCTGCCATGATGGAATGGAGGCTATAGATTTTCTTCCACATCAGTCTCAGTAAATCAGGCCAACCTTAACCTCCTTGACACAGTGGCCACTTCAAGGTACTCAAACCAACTGGCGCATGACCATGGAGGTCCAGGGGTGAGTTAATAAGAGGTACAATTTTTATTGTACTCAAGGTTAGAAAAGTTCCCATTGAATTCCATCAGGTACCTGAGGGCATTACAACGTGATAGCTGTGGTCAGTACTACAAAGATACAAGCAGAGCCAGCTGGAAGAGGGAATCCATTTTACACAGCTCTTCATGGGGAAACACTGTGCAGCCTGTGCATCAACCACTGCTGAGGTCTTGAGTTTGCTCTCTTAGTTAACTGAATCAGTCAATCATCTCTCCTGCATCTGAAATGGCTTGAGCTAGACTTTTGTGGTATTTATGATTAAAAGCATTGCATGCATATGTGTGCTTTGAAGATGAAATTTTTTTTCAGTTAGAATAACCATTCCCTCTACTTCACCTAAAAGCCCTTACATATTTTTCAAGAGCTGGCTCAAACAATCTCATTCATCCAGCAGACTTTGCCGTCTATATCCAGAGCCTAGAATAATTCTCCCTGGCTCTGGGGTGCTTGGGCAAATATATAGGCACTTGGGAGGGGCAGGTAGAAATGGATGAGCGTGAACTGTCCATCGTTTGGGGCTACACAGGTATGGGCTGCGGTGTTCTTTAATACTAATCCTAGTCCTTCTGTACTCAGAGAAAAGATTTTACTGATGGCCTCCAGAACATTCATGATAGTCTTTTAAATGTAGAACCCCAATCTCCCTCATCAGAATTATGCAATTTCCACACTGCAGTGACAGCAAGCTAGCACTGGTCTGTCACTCCTCTGCTGCCATATGGACGATGCAGACACTGAGCAGACAAGTACTGGTTATCTCTTGTGTTCTACAGTGCTGTGCTAGATGCCCCTGATACAGTGTGAGAAAGATAAACGAGCAAATAAGTAATCAGTACAATGTAGCAAATGCCATAGAAAAATAGTCTGTAGAATGTAGCACAGTGGAGCTACTAAAAGTATATTTTGTGCTGTGGAGCTAGCTCAGCGTTCTAAGAACCTGCCTAGGTAAGTGCAAGGACCTAGGTTTGATCCCCGGTACTACATATCATGCCAGCCTCACTCTGGAGCACACCAAGTTGGTCACCAAGACAGGGCATGTAATCCCAGTACTCAGGAGACTGAAACAGGAGGATAACTATGAGTCCAAGCTGCACGGTGAGACCCTGTACCAAATACAAAAAAAAAGTATGAACTCTGGAGCTGATCGTCAGGGTTCTATTCTACCTCCAGTACTTACCAATTGGATGTCTTGGGCAAGTCATCTAAGTACTCTACCTTGTTTCTTAAGCTATAGGCATAAATGTATATTGGAGGCTAGGAAGTATGAGCTAGAGTCTCCTTGAAAGGGAACTAGCAAAAGAAATTCTAAGAGGGAAGAAAATGAGGAGAGCCAAGGCCAAGCAGACACAGAACACATCAGGACTGAGACAGTGGGCAAACTTAGAATTAAGGTGGAAGAGTATCAGGAGGAGAGGAGCTCCCTACTTCTAGGAACATCACTGCTGGAAGAACCTTCAGAAGTGAGCCAATGGCTGACCAGATAGCTCAGCAGACTAAAGGGCCTATTCAGACAGAGAGCAGCTGCCTGGGTTAGATCCTTAGTGTGCTGTGCTGGCCCTGCCCATGGGGCATGCTGAGATGGCTATTGAGACTGGGCATGGTATTGCGCACCTGTAATCCCAGCGCTTGGGAGGCTGAAAACAAAAGGATCACTATGAGTCCAATCTATATAGTGAGACTCTAAAGACCCTGTATCAAATACATTAAAAAATTAGAAATGAGCCAATTTCATGCCCTAGGTGGAAGTCATGGGTCCCAAGGTGGTGGCTGGAGATCTTGGTTTCTTCAGAGGTGAGCACTTTGCCAGGATGCAAGACTGAGAGTGCTAAAACAGGGGAAGACTGACCAACCCTGACAGGCTGCTACCCCTAAGGTTCACCAAAGCAGAGTGACCTCTTATAAGTAAGCAAACAGGAAGCAAAGCCAGCTTTCCTGCTAAAATCAGGTACAATACTCTCTCATCAAAGCCAGTCTATTATACTGGAATGACACTTAATGTTGTCTTGGCTACTGCCATGGACTGTTTAAAGGCGCACTTATCCATGCTGGGTGCGGTGCTGCACGCCTGTGCTGCCATCACTTGGAGACTGAGGCAGGAAGATGGCCTCGAGTTTGAGGCCAGCCTCGGCAACATAGTGTGTCCAGGACAGCCTGAACTAAGTAGCAAAAGCTTGTCTCAAGAAAAAGAAAACAGTGCACTTGGCCTGTGGCTCTCAGCTCTACAAGCCCAAGTCCTACTGACTTACAAGCAAGCCAATGCAAGAACCAGAACATTCTCAATTTTTCCCAACAGTTTCTACATTTCTGTTCCCACTTGGTGTGTGAAAGCCTCTTCAGTTTTATGTATCTTCTCTGCAGGTGTCAAAGACAGCTGGACTTGGCATTATGTTGACTTTGAATTTGCATTGACTGGACTTTCAGTGCTGCTTTTCTGCTGTCTCAAGCAAGAAGGCCCAGTGAAGGTTAGGTACACTCAAGTCACTTAGCACTACCAAGACTGAAGAAGGAAATTAGGCAGGAAAGAAGATAGGAAAATGCATGTTCAGTTGCCAGTGCCACGCTAGCCACTTAAAAAGTTATCCAGCTCTTTGTGCAGAAAATTTGAAGTAGGCAGGGGCTCCTGTGAGGACCTTCATGCTTCCACCACGCAAACATCATTGTCACATGAATCACCTTCCGGATCCACCAACCAGGCTCTTTGTTTGGCTCGCACAACTAAAATTAGCAGCCTATTCACAATCCGTGAGGGTTGGAGAATTATCTCATACGCCTGGGACAAAGGCGAGGGGACTGAAGAGGGGCGTTTTCCCCAAGTCTCATCCACGAGATTCTTCTTGTTAAGCAGGCACTCGCAAGCATCCAATTTGCTGCAATTATAGCAATCAAAAAAGCATTCAGCCTCCTTCCGCACCTGACAAGCCAGCTCAGGGACTCATTCCCCCCGCTGGTGGGGTGGCTGCTAACGAATGCAGCTCCCTTCCCCCTTCCAGCCCTAGCCATCCTTACTGCCCCATCCTCACCCATAAAGCGAGACTTTGTTCACAGTTCAAGGAACTCGATCATGTTGGTGCCACATGGTAGACCTATAGCAGCCCAGACCCACAGGTCCTGGTTGTCCAGGAGAGACTGATTAGCCTTTGCTGTGAGTTTCTATATCCCTAGGCCCTAAAGGCTGAAAGGGAACTGACAAATGACAACCTCGTCCATTTTTAAGTTTCAAAGGGCTGATGAAGAAGTTCCTGCATTAACAGGTGCAGGTATAGCATCACAGAGAAGCCAGAGGCTGCCTGATTGCTGCATTGTGCCAGCTTCCATGGCTCTTGAATGAGCGCTTTGTGCGTACACAGTCTCTCCAGATTGCAAGGATGGGTTGCTGATGGTGGAAGGCTGGGGGTCTGTTGATTAAAAGCCCATTTGCAAAATGCAAATAACCTTCAATTTTCTTTTCTCACCTGTTTCTTTCTTTTAGTCCGACGATTTTCAGGAAGGCTGCAAATGTTATTTAATTACTCCTAACCCCAGCACTCACGCCTAGAGCACGCCATTCCCAGTAAGGCATATGTAGTCATTCTTAGGAACTGTTCCCAGCTTGCCAAGAGATGAAAAAGTCCCCAGCTACTCCAAGCAGGCTGATGTTAGGTCATCTGCACGTGTTTCCACTGTGCCACCCCTCAGGAGATCCCAGCTGCCCACAGGAACACACTTCTACCTGCCTTGGAGGCCACGGGCCACAGCCCTTCCATAGTCATTCACCATGCTTCGCTCATTCCCCTCTGAGAGTCTCTGGAAATCAGTATGTAAATGTTGGCTGCTGTTAAGGAAACGAAATTTAGGGGAAATTATCGCCTGTGCTTTCAGTTTCCTCATCTTTTTAAAAAAAATTTTAAACTTTTTTTTATTTTTCAGTTTCCTCATCTTTAAAATGATGATGATTCTTTCTTCATTTGGGAGTCCCAAGTGAGGTAATATCTGTGGAAGGCTTTCTTTATTTGGGAGTGAAGTAATATCTGCGGTCAGCTAATGTAAGTTTTTAGGCTATTTTCACGTAACTTCCTTGAGGATGTTTTTCTGTTTTCCAATGTACTTAGTTCCTCCAGAGTAGGACTTTTCCAGATTTCCTGGTTATCCACGTGATCAGCAGGCATCTGGGCCATAGAAAGGATGCGCGAGAGGAAGGCAGAAGGCTTGGGCTGGAGCCTCAACGTGCCCGCCTGCCCCCCACCCGCCCGTGGGCTGACTCAGATGACATGCCCTGTGCTCCCTTCCTTCCTTAGCTCCCCACTAATTTAGCTCCTCTGCTTGACTCCACTCCTCCTTCCAGCTGAAACTAAATGCCCTCCTTTCCACCAGCCCTTCCCTAGCCGGCTGAGCATACGCAGTGCTGCGCTTTGGATCTGAAATGTGCCCCAGGGCTCGTGTGTCGAAGGCGCGGTCTGCAGGGCAGCGCTGCCCAGAAGAGGGCTGTTAGAAGGTGTCGGAATGGTGGGACTCTCACCTCGTCAGGGGATTCACGTACTGATGGACTCATCGCTTGATGGCATTATTGTGAGAGGTGGTGGGAACCTTGGCGCTGGGACCCCGCTGCATGGAGTGTGCCCTCGGGGTGCCCTCGGGGACTGCACATTATTCTCAGCACCGGGCCGTCATTGACTTTTTACTTCCTGGAAACATGGAGGAGAAGAGCTTGGGTCTGCCCCATACTTCCCATCATAATGTTCAGTCTGCCCGCACGCCTCAAAGTGACGGAACCACGAACTGAAACTTCTGAAACTACGAGCCCAAATAACCCATTTTTATTTTCTTTTAAATTGATTTTCTTGGGTATTTTCTCACAGAAAGCAAACACAACTAGCCGTTCTCTCCCCAGACTTCTAGAACTGCATGTTAAAGCCTCAACTTTAAGTAATTAGCTGCTTTTTCAAAGCCACATGTTCATACACAGAAACGTGGCCTTTAAATGTTTTTTTATAGGGCCGGTCAAATAGCTCAGCAGATTAAAGCGCCTGCAAGCAGACTCAGGGTCTGGGTGTTCAATCCCCGGGCCTACCGTGCTGGCCCTGCCCGAGCCCCCAGCCCTGCCCCCACCCCCTCACTGAGACAGCAATTGAGACTGAGTATGGTGGCGCGCACTTGTAATGCTAGCTCTTGGGAGGCTGTAAACAGGTGGATCACTACGAGTCTAATCTGGTCGTGAGACCCTGACACTCTGTAGACCCTTCCCTAAAATACAAAGATAAATAAATAAATAATTTTTTAAATAAGTCTTTCTCTGCTCTACTCTCCTTGTCCATATAGCACTTTAAGACAGAGGCCAAACCTGGTCTGCACTCTCTTTTTAGATGACCTATTGCTAAAAGTGGTTTTTTTGTTTTTTGTTTTTTTTTTTTTGTTTGTTTGTATTTCATGTGGTAGAAAATGAGGAAAAGAAAAGTATTTCATTAAGCGTGAAAATTATATAAAATTTAACTTTTCAGTATCCACAAATAACAGTTTTATTGGGACACGGCTGCAATCACTTATGAAACAGGTTCGCTGTGCATTGGTTTGTAGTTTGTCTGAGTCTGGGGAGACAGAATACATAATATCCAAAAGGCTGCATGAAATAGTTTCATTACTTACAAACAGGCATCAAGGGACAACGCGGATCTCATTACAAGCCAGACTCCAAGGCTCAGGAAACTTCCAGAGTAAATGGAGTCTTCTCTGTTCATTTCCGACTTGCCATGTAGCAAAAGGACCTCCCAAAGCACCCCATCTTGGGTTTATGCTCAAGGAACAGGAATCACAAGGCTAAAGTCTGTCTGTCTGTCTCTCTCTCTCTCTCTCTCTCTCTCTCTCTCTCTCTCTCTCTCTCCAAGGAGCAGGGGAGATAGCTCAGTAGAATAAGCACCTGCCTGGCAAGTGCAAGGCCCTGAATTTGATCCCTGGAACCACCAAAAGATGTTGCATTCCTAGAATCATCTTTTCTTGATCACTGCCATCCAGAAAGTGGAGACATGGGTCTGCAGCAGAACTGTCTTCCAGCATTTGCCACACACTGTCTAAGGCTGCCTCTGCACTGTAACAGCAGAGTTGGACACTGCATCAGAGACCGTCTGATCCACAGAACTGCTTTTGGTAATTGTGGCAGATCTAAGATGACATCTACAGTTTCAGAAGCTCAGGAAAATAAGATATTTGTCTAAAACTACAGAGCTCCTAAGTGTTGGAGCTGGTAATTCATACCCCACTCTCTTACCATACCAGGCCTGCATCCTTCTTCAACCCAGCCTATGTTTCATACAACTGTTGTTTTGTAATTGGTTTGTGTTCATGTGCCTCATTTAGCATCTCTAGGGAGCTCTATTTAAAAAAAAAAATCTTGGCATGGGAGCGTAACTCCTTTCTGATAAGGTTTAGTTAGGAGGAAGTGACTTGTTGCTGGCGACCACCATTCAGAAGTTAGTAGCTGCTAGTCTCAGGGAGGGGCCAACAGAAGTGCTGGTCCCCATCCCAGCCATCCTGAGGCAGTTGCTCACCTTTCTGATTCCCTTCCCAGTTCCATGCATTATGCTGCACAAGGCAGGATTTCATTACTTTTGTGGCTGAATGGGATTATTGCATTGTGTGTGTATCCCATATTTCAAGGTGCATTCATTCACTGAGGGACATCTTGACTGACCTCATCTTTTAGACTACAATGAATAGCGACGCACCCAGCTTTCAGGAAGGGAAACTGATGCCTGAGTGGGAGAGGAAGGGTGTTTGCACCCAAGGTTATCCTACAAGCAAATAGAGCGAAGATGCTGCGCTGTGGAGTGGTTATCTTCCCCGAGGCTTGCAATTAGTTGTTAACTAAGGACCTTGGAGCTCAGGCAACTGCATCGAATAGGTCTAGTATTCTTTTAATCAAATGTCTGTAAAGGAAAATTTTGAAAGACTGATGCTTAGTGAGTGTCCTGACTAGCTCACCCACCGGGATTATCTCTGCTTCTGCTATGTGTGCCTGTGATGTGTTACAACTCCACGGAGATAGAAATTATGCTAGAGAATAATTTAATAATAATACAAAGAATTTTTGTTCATAGAAATGTAAATTGCGTTTTAATGGACTGTAACTGGTTGTTGCCTGCAGATAGTGACCACCTTTGCATCCTTTTGTAAATTAATTTTAGCGTTGAACATTTGATTAGCAATGTACTGCACTGTGAGTTCATTTCTAATTTACTGTAGCAGTTTACCAGTTTGCTAGTTACCTGATTCATTAATGAGTTAAATGAAATCTCCTGCGTGTATACCTTTTATACCTGTATTACAGTCAAGCTCATATTCTCTTTTAAAATGTAGCCTGTAATAGATTGTAAATGGGAACAAGATATGTGCTTTATTTTTGCTTCCTGCCCTCTATTCCCATACCCGACTCAATGAATACATTTAAAAATCTATAGCTATATGAAAAAAATTGGGAATGACCTCATTTGGTGAAACACTTCCGTTTACCTCATTTGGTGAAACACTTCCGTTTTTTCAGGACACCTCTACTTTCCTTACCTCTTTGACTCCTACAAACAGCTTGGGAGAGTACACAACATTCTCATTTGATGGATAGGGAAAATCAAGGTAGGAGAAGAAACATGCTTTATAAAACCAAGGCTTTGGGGCTGGGCCTGTGGCTCAGTGACACAGTGCCTGCCTGACAAACACATGGTCCTAAGTTCAATTCCTGATACAGAGAGAGAAAAAAAAGAAGAGGTAAAACCAAAGTTTTCCACCTATATATGAGGCACAGCCATGACTTCAGCCTAATTGTCCTGTTTCTAACCTTACTTCAATAAATCACTTTTTTTTTTATTAACAATGTTCTGGATCTAGCTCTAAACCCTAGAGTGGGAGAACTGTTATTTAAAAAAAAAAAAAAAAAGCCAGGGACTTGGACACAGTGGAAGTTCTGAGACGTCGGAGTTCTGTATCCCTTTTTCATCTTTTCCCTTGAGAACCAAAGCCAGTTTTGCATGTTAATGGATTTCATTACTGCATGGAGATCTGAACAGATAGAAAAGTCCCAGGCGGTGGGGCATGGCGACGGTCTATTGAGCAGCATTTGAATTAATTTGGAAGCTTCATCCCTCTGATTAGTGTGGTTATTAGTGTTAATACTTGAAGTTCATGTTAACAGGGTGTTGCTGTGAATTTGAAGCATTAATATGGGCCTGATTTCCTAGTATTTGTTTGCTTATTTATTAATCAGCTCATTCATAATTGCTTTGGTGCCGACACATAAAACACCCCTGCATTCAGCTTCCCAGCTTGACTTCATAAAGGATAATACTGGCTTGCTCAGTGAGCCCGTGTCTAGTGCTAATAGGTTGTCCTTGTCTATTTTCATCCCTTCCCCACTGAGGACCTTTTCTCCTTTGTCCTTGCTCCACCACTGAGAGGCAGATAGGCATGTGGAGCTTAAAGGAACAGCATGCACTGGCACTGAGGACAGGCCTTGGCTGGCGTCTACTGTGGACAGTGACTCTGGAGGAGCTGTGTCCCTCTGCGGGCGAAGGCTTTCTCTCCTTGAAGTTAGAGGTTTAGGTGCTGTGAACTCTGTTTCCTTTCAGCCCTGTGGTTCAGTCAGCAAATAAAAACTAGCAGATGGCTGGAGAATCACAGACAGGTACCTGTGTAGCTAGGAGAACACGTCCTCTCATTTATTATGTCCACAATACAGGTCAAGGAGACACCAAACAGGTTAGCCATGCTAGGGCCAGAGGGCGGGTTAGGGTCAAAGCCTGAATCTGATCTATACTTTCCAGTTCTTGGTCTACTGCAGTATGCCTCTTTTTACTTATATGTTTTTAAAAAATTAATTGTATTGGTAAATTTTAGATGTACATACTGATAACATTCACCGTAAGGGATTTGTACCTGTACATGATGTATTTTAATTCCTTTTTCTCCCATTCCCCTCCCCGCCCTTCAACCCCTTTCCCTCCTCATTTACAAAAGCTTTGTTTCCATTTTTTCTTCTATTCTTTTTTTATGTTCCCTTCCTTCCTTTCCCTCCTCTTTTCTCCATGATTCCTCTTCCCATTAAAACATTTTCTTCCTGTTACACAACATACATTGTGGTCCTTAATTATTCTTTGGGTTTCTCACACTAGAAAAACAATGTGATATTTAAACACATGTGCCTGATTTATTTCACTGGAGTGTGGCCTCAAGGTGATTCCATTACCTAGAAATATCTCAAATTTAACCCTATTTATGGCAGTATAGTACTCCACTGCACACAAATATCCACATCTTCTTTATCTATCCATCAGTAAATAGACATTTGGACCATTTCCAAGCTCTAGTTATTACAAACTATTGCTATGAATGTGACTGTGCACGTGTCACTGTGGTGTGATGCTGTTAAGCATTATGTTCAGGTGTTCTCTCAAAGCCTCCTGTGGCTATACATAGGGCTTTCGCAGAGGTGGCTGGATCTAGAGTTCTGATGGTGAATTAATTCACGGCGCAGTGCTAGCACCAAAGGCACTAGGATTAAGGGTGTGAGTGCTGCCTACCCCAAGTAGCCTGCATAAGATAGAAGGGATAGAAAGAGCTGTTGCTTTCTTTTGTTGCTGTGTTACCCTCTGCGATTTAATTAAATCTTTCCTTCTTTCTTGGGAATCAAATATTTTGTTTCAGTAACTGGAAAAGTAACTAAGACAGATGCTTTTCATTTTTTCAGGTGGTAACCCAGAAGGGGAAGAGCTGGGTCACACGGACCCTATAGTTTTAATTGTTTGAAGAATTTTCACAATGATTCCCAAGGTGGTTGTACCAATCTACACTCCCACCAACAGTAGAGAAGGGTTTCATTTTCTCCACAACCCTGCCAGCATTTGTTATTGGTTGATTTCTTGATAATAGCCATTCTTTCTGGAGTTTTATTTGCATCTTCAAATGACCAGTGATGTTGAATATTTTTTTTCATGTATTTATTTGCTATTTTTACTTCTTCACCTGAGAAGTGTCTATTTCATTTCAGATGCCCATTTTTGGATAGGGTCTTTAAATTTGGGGAGTCAAAATTTTATTTTGTTCTTTGTATATTCTAGATATTAGTCCTTGTTTAAGGAACACTTGGCAAAAGTTTTTCCACACTGTGAGTTGTCTCTGCACTCTGTTGGTGGTTTCTTTTGCTGTGCCAAAGAATTTTAATATGATGAGATCCAATTTATTGATTCTTTGTGCTATTTCCTATGCAATCAGTGTTCTGTTCATAAAGTTTGACCATGCGTATATCTTCAACCGTTCTATTTTCTCTTCCAGAAGATTTAGTGTTTCTGTTTTAGTATTTAGATCTTTAACCTATTTCTATTTCAGCTTAGTGAATAATGGGTGATATAGGTCTACTTTTATTCTTCAACACGAGGAAATCTATTCATCATCCTTCAGTAAAGAGTCTTTATTTCCACAAAAGGGTTTGGCATCTTTGTCAAAGATAAGGTGGCTGAATGAATGTCTTTGTAGTTGGTTGTGCATCTTCTAATCTGTTCCAGTGACCCTCAGGTTTTTGCCGGTATCATGTTGGTTTATTATTTTATTTTGTTTTAAATCACAGTATCTTTGTAGTATGATTGTAGTATCTTTTAAGTCAAGCTTGTGATGCCTCCAGCCTCGTCTTCATTGCTCAGAACTGCTTTTGCTGGTCTACATCTCTTCCGGTTCTACATGAATTTTAGGATTGTCTTCTCTGTGGCTTTTGTTTTGTTTGCAATTCTGGGGACAGACAGGATTCTGGGTCTCACACATAGTAGACCAGTGCTCTCAACCCAACCCATGAAATAATTCTAAAAATAGTACAAGTAATGTATTAGACTATCAGACTTCTGTAACACTCCAAATGTTCATGTAAATATTAGCTTTTGGTCATTCTCTCTGTCTCTGTTTCTCCCTTTCTCGCTCTCTCTTTGTGTCTGTCTGTCTGTATCTTACTCCTCTTCTCTTTTGCTCCCCCTCTTCCTTCTTTCTTGTATCTAGCTAAATCCTGAAGCAGGTGCCCTGATAAATAAGCAACATAATAAATAGCCATCATCCTGATATTTGTGTCTATTGTCCTTACATTGTTATTTTTATTGTGTCTAAAGTATTCATTTTTCATTGAACTCTTCAAACTTTATTTTTTTCTTCTGTACTAATTAGGAATTATACCTTTTACTTTTTTTTTCTTTTTAGAAATTATGCTTATATTTATAATATGGCTATCTGACATTAAAAATAATCCCTATTTAATCAGAATTTTTAATCTTCTTCATAAGCAAAATGATCAATAATCTCATAATTCTCCTTCTAAATCTTATTAAACTAGAACTGTTAACAATTTACTTCTACTAGTTTTTAAAAATCCAACAATAATTCTAAATATAATAATTTCAATAATTATTTATAATACAATAATGTTTACTACTAATAATTTAATGGTAATAATTTTAAAAGTCTTTGTACTTACTTGGATTTAGACTTATCCTTTCTTTCTCATTTTATTTTATTTTTTTATGTATTTGGTACAGGATCTCACTATGCAGCTTGGACACACAGTGATCCTCCTGTTTTCAGCCTCCCCAGCACTGGGATTACAGGCATGAGTCACTATGCCTGGTCTCAGTGGCCGGCTCAACGTGCCTGGGGCAGGACTGGTGTGGCAGTGCTGCTGGGGATCAAACCTGGTCCCTGCACTTGCCTTAGCAGGCACTTAGTCCACTGAGCTATCTTGCAGGCTCTAGACTCATCCTTTCTCACAGCTACTCTAGGACATTATAGGTAATAGTTTATTGTCTTCAGATTTCCAGGTTTGTAACTAAGAAGTCTGCTGTTAGTGTAATTTATACATCCTTGTAGGTAATCTCTCTTTCTATGTGCTAAGTTTTAATAACATTTGTCTTGGTGCTTTGAATTTTCCTTTGAAAGTATCTAAATGTGGATTTTTTTTTCTCTTTGTCTCTCCAGAAGTATTATAAATATATAATTTGAGGATCTTTGTCTTTCTTCACCTATGAAAAATTCTTAATTATTATCTCAGTGAGTGTCCATTCTCATTCTCTACTCTTTGAACATCTATTAAAAGAATGCTGACTGAACTCTAATGTCCAAATAAATGTCTTCCAGATACTAATTCTCTCTTCAGTGTTGTCTTTTTTGCTCTCTAAACTCTCTAGCAAATTTCAATTTCAATGATTTTGTTGTTTCATTTGGTGAAGTGACATTTGTTTTTCTCAAATTTTCTTGTTCCCTTTCCATAGATTTATTTGTTCTTGTAGTTTTTTTTTTTTTAAATTTTACATCTTTACTTATTTTAAACATTTATATTATAGTCTTCCTGAGGTAGTTCTATCCTTGATTATGGACATCCAAACCTGTGTGTCTACTCTCACTTTTGTGGCATTTATGTTCTATAATTGTGAGCATCAGCCCATTTTCAGTGGCTATTTGTGGGCAGGAACTAGATGTGGTGTGAGTGATGGAAGTATTCCCCACCACTGTTAGGGGATCCTTCTATAACTGTTCTTTTTCTATGTGACCCAGAGATCTCACAACCCCAGAAATATTTTAATGTAAATTTTTAGATGTAGACTTTGTCACAATGTGTCTATTTTTTGTTACAAATTCCTGCATTGTATAGATATATGGAAACCTTTCTTGTTCAGCAAAAATCTTAGCACAGACAAATCTACTTGTAGTCTTCCTGGGCTAATATGGCAGGTGAAATGACTGATTTCCAAGGACGTGAAGTCTAGGGTAGAAAATAAGACAGAATAAACCAAAAAAAAAAAAAAAAGCAACAACAACAACAACAAAAACCATAGATGAGGGATTCCACAAAGGAAGAAGTGATCTCCACAAACATGAAGTCAGTAAGGGACTTTGGAAGACTAGGAAGGCTATGGTATGGTTTTATGGAGAGGTGTTAAATCATACACATTTAAAAACACTTTTTTTAATGAAAAATAAGATCTACCAGTCCACACTACAAATGGTTTCAGAATGCAATGCATGTTGTGATGTACTCTCTCTATTGCACAAGGAATTGCTATGTACTCAGTATATGCGAGGAACTGATCGCCCTGAAAAGAACATTGCAACATACTGTGGACCTAGTTGGGCTTAGGAAATTACACAGTGTGAACAGCAGAGCTGTGGTCCATCCTGTAGCAGGAGTGGCCCTGGGCAGTATGTTTCCTCATCCATCCTAATTTCTTCTTCCACATGTTGGAAATCAAAAGTTCCTTGGCTGTTCTAATATGGTAAGTCTGAAGGAACAGGGCACTTTGCCTGCTCTGTTGTCTTGTCTCTCATTATTCCTTCTCCTTTCCAGTCTCTGAGTGTCCTTCTCCCCTCACCTCTCCTTCCTCCTTTTTTTTTTTGGACGGCTGCCCCTCTTCCTCTCTCGTGGTTGTTCTCCTCCTCACGTTCAGTGTCTGCATCTTTTCTCCCTCATTAGCTAAGTACATGTAAATTGTCCATGTCGCTGATGCAGAAGCAATTTTTTAAATTGGTTAAAACGTACCAACGTCAAACATGACGAATTCTTCCACTTTTGGATTCCTCGTGATTTTAATCAGCTCAAATCAGTGAGTTAAGAAATGACAGCATTAAGGCCAAATTCTCTTAGCATCAATATTTTTTGTTTTATACCATGATGGTGTGTGTGCGTGCGTGCGTGCGTGCGTGCGTGCGTGCGTGTGTGTGTGTGTAGTGTGGTGCGTTCACCAGAGTTGCTAATTGGCTCAGGCATTATTTAGCTCATCAAGCAGGATCGAATCTTTGCTACATGCCAGGTACTGCCTGGGCAGTTGGAGATGGTGAAAATTAAACAAGGAACAGGACGGAGAGTTTGTAGCCCACAGAGGAAGTAGGTGCTTGGTGGATGAAAACACATGGGTATGGTTAGATGAAACCCACTGTTGCAAAGTGTCATGTATGGCGCAGGCCCCAGAGATGCCTGCCTGTCACATTGAACACAGGATTCTTTAAGGTTGCTAAATACATACTAAACTGTAGCAACCTAAGAACACAGCTGCCACTTTGTCACTGAATCTGTGGTCTGAGAGTCTGATAAGGGTTGTCTGGTAAAATCTGATTAGGAGAATGTGATTTAGGCTTTCCTATGGGGCATTTCTACGTCTGAGAAACATTCCAAAATACCTATGAAGGGAGAAAAAAAGACAGAGAATCGAACCCCCAAAAGATTCAGAAGCTGCTTATGCTATCAGCTCTGAGTAGAAGCTGAAGACCCACAAAGCTCCCTAATTTGATCTGTACCAGGCTTTTTGCTTGAAATTTTGGGTAAATAAAGGAAAAGAGAACAGAGCCGAGGCTCCTGCTGTAGCAAAATGCAATAATAAATCTCGCAGGTACCTGGGCTTATGGAACGTCCTCTAGGGAGGAAGAAGCATCTGTGCAGGACGTGCTCCCCCACAAACCTCCAATCCTATTAAGGCAGGAAAATTCACTGACCTGATAAGGCTTGAACGAATTTATGGGGTGAGCAAGACCACTCCCTGCTTAGTACAGCTCAGGTAAAGAACGTCTCACAAGGCCTCACCCCTCACAGGCGGGGCTTTCGGAAGGTGCCCCGATCACGGGGGCAATGTGACTGCCACACTGTTAGGAGGCTGGGTCTGTTGGAGAAGGAGGGTCTTTGCGGGCACGGTGTGGAAGCATGCATCTCTCTCCACTCCTCCCGCTTTCTGGGTGCCGCGACACAAGCAGACTTCCCATGGACTGACACTTGCGCAACTGTGAGTCCACATAAGCTTCGCCTTCGGGTTGTGGGTGCTAGGTGCTGTCTCCGTGGTGCACACAGCTACAACACCCCTCCCTTAGGATCGTGGACACAAGACATTGCTAATGAAGAGGACAGGTTCAGGGTTAGGAGGAGGGTCAGTTCCACTTCCATTTATACAAAAGTTCAGTCAAATGAGGGAAAGAATTGCATTTGGAAACTCTAGTTGATATTTTGACTTCTAGTAAATGCTGCAGTGAGTCGAGCAACGTGATTTCCCGCGGAAGCTGGTCCCCAGTGTACCTTCTGACACTGCCTTCTGAACTCCTTCTAGTCCCGCAGAGGTGGAGGGTAAGAGGCACTGCCTAGACAGCTGGGAGTATCAGGGTCGTAGCAGGTGGGCGGAGCATCTGGAAAAAAGTTCAGCGCAAAAGATGGGATCACAGAGATCAGAAAGATAGGGCAAGACAAATTGTGGCTGCACAGCAAAGCAGGAAGAGAGCCGCCGCCCCAGTGTCCAGGTCAGTCTCCTGTAGCCATTATGCCTGGGGCTGGGTTGTCAAGCAAAGAAGCCGGGATCCCAGCACATCTTCTGGTATATTGCTGTGCACATTTATGAAAAATGCATTACTTTGAAATGAAAACAGATCTCTGGCTTTCTTTAGCTTTTTCTTTCAGGAAAATCCAAATGACTTGGAAGCATCTGTCTGTTTGCATCTTCAGCAGACACTCAGTGAGCATCTATCTTGTCCAGAACACACCAGAGAGTAAATATGCACAGGCTTTGTGTACTGATACAGACATGAGGGTTATTACAGGTAAGGTGCACACAAAAGTGACGTCTCACACCCCTGGGACACCAGTGCATTCCCTAATCAGCCAGCTCACCTGTGGTCATTAGGGTGGTCTTACTGACAGACATGCATAGGGCCACGGGTGAAGTTATTGTGGCTTTGAGTTTACTTGGCAGTTTGAAGTTTGGTTTTGCCACTTATACTAGGTTCCCTAACCCCAGGAAAGTTACTGAAAGCCCCTGATTTTCTGTTTGTCCATCTGTAAAACAAGAGTCACAATGTCTACTTCAGTGTGTTCATCTGAGGATAGGATGGATAACCTATACAGCTTTCAGATATGGTGTATGTTCAGTTAAAAATAGCATTACATTTGCTGGTGCCATTTATTAGCTTTCATGTTCTAAATTATGCCAATATGCTATTGAGATCATTGTTCAGCTTTGATATGCATAAGAGTAGCTTATAGAGCTTGTTAAATATGTGCGTTCTCAGACCCATGCTATTTCAAAAGGTTCTGAGCTGTGGTCATGAAGCATGAAATTTATGTATTTATTTATTTTTGTCTTTTTGAGACAGGGTCTCACTATGCAGCTTGGGTGACCTTGAGCTCACTTTATAGCCAAGGTTGGTCTCACACTCACAGTAATCCTCCAGCCTCAGCCTCCTGAATGCTGGGATTACGGGTGTGCGCCACCATGCCTGGCCTATGAAGCATGCAACTTAATGAGCATGCTTAGGGGATTTCATGATTATACTTTGAAAAGTATCCCTATAAAATGATATTCTAAATAGAAAACCTGACCTTTTTGTCTCATGGGGAATTTTCTAATCTGGACAGACTTTGGCCCTTCTTTCTTACCCTCCTCCTACAAGCAAGCACAGTAGAGTAGGGGCTTAAAACAAGTGGCTGTGGACAGTCGTAGAAAAGCAATTCCTAACTTTGGCTGGATGTTAGAATCACTTTGAGAGTTTTTGCCTCCTAGTACCCAAATCACACCCCCGTCCAGCGGAGTCAGGTTGTACAGGACACAGGCATGGAGTTGAAAATTTGCTCAGTGATTTCAACAGTCCACCAGATTTACAAACCCATCAAGATTCACTTTCCCCAAAATCTCATCAAATCCTTTCTAATCTAGTTTTCAGTTCATCTTATAATAGTTTCCTCTCTTCTGAGCTTTTTTTTTGGCTGAGTTAACTCAACAAGCTTCCGGGTTTTGTTGTCACTTACCAATGCCCCTTACCCGGCTCCATTTGGTGTGTGCTAACGTGCCACCCACCACACTGGCCAGATTTGCAGGGCACAGCTTGTGGCTGCTGTTGTCTTGAGAGAAGATGATTCCATGGAGCCTACCGTTGTCTTGGAAATGTCTTTGCCATTTCCTCTTGCTAGGCCGTTTCCCCAACTCTTGCCTACTTACGCTGCCCAAACTCATGCAGTTTGGGCATGAGTTCTCTGCCTCAGTGAAGATACACTGAGTATCTCAGGTCAAGGTAGATAGACATTTCATTCTTGATTTCTCCAGTAGAACCAACAGCAAATGTTCAGTTATTTCACCAGTGTAGTAAAGTGTGTATGTGCAAAGAGGGGAAGATGTTACAATGGCTATTCACACTTTTCGTGGGATAGGAACCGTATTTAGGAAAAAAAACCAAAACCAAACAGTGCTTTAGATGCCAATAGCAACTTAGAACAATGAAGGTCCTTTTGTTCAAAAATCAAAGAGGAATTGCTTAGCATTGCAGAGAGAAGAAAAGAAGCCATCCCTTCTGTAACATGCTCACACTGTATTTCTCTCACAGTTCTACAAAATAAAGTCCAGAAAGTCCTAACAAAATGTTTGATCAGAGTAGATTTCACTGCTGAAGTGTCGGTGTACAGGGACCTGCAGAGAAGGTAGGTCACGTGAGTGGGTGTGCAGGGGTGAGAAGCAAGCAGGGCCTCCGGTAAGTCTTGCAGGGGGCTTCGGAATAGCACAAGTCCTGCTCTGTGGGTGGAGGCCAGGCCCCACCAGATCTCCAAGCGGCGCAGAGACTTCACCTGACATCTGGACGCCACTTCAGCATCATACATCCCGCTGAGCTGTGAGTTTCCTGATGTTAGGGTTTCTCAGCCTACCTCCATGATTTCCCCTGCCAAGTACAATTCATGGCACATGAGATGCTCTTGATGAATTTCTGGAGAATGAACAATACTGAAAGTATGTAATATAGGCTTTTTTCCTAAGGTCAAAGGAAGCACCAAAGAGACATTATTGTTTGGTGCTATTTGTGACTCAGACTAAATTCTCTTTCAATAACCACTTAGACGCTATTGAACTTGTTTCTCCAAATTCCATTATTCAAAATTTGATTAATTTGAGCTCAAAATGACATTTCAAAATCCCCTACTCCCAAACACATGGCTCATCAGGAACGCCTCCCACTATTTACAATTTCGCTTCATTGAAATATGATGATGGTCGGCAGACAGCGATGTGTATTTGCCGGAATTCAATTTTCCTGATCACTGGCTCCATCGATCAGTCTGTTTGCAAAGGGCTGATGCAAGCATCCATCCACCTCTTCTGGACAGTGGGTGAGCTGCTGTCCTATTATTTCTGTGTGTAAAAAGGGTTGTTAGACTCTCATGATGGGTTTCTGGACAATCACTTTTTTATTGTTGTTTTAAGCTTTATTGAGTCCTTATCATGGCCCAGGAGGTTTTACTATGTGTTTGTATTTAATCTTTACAACTGACATTTTGTGGGTGCAGAATTTGAGGATTAGTTCATTGATTTTTTTTTTTTTTTTTTTTTTTTTTTTTTTTTTTTTTTTTTTTTTTTTTTGGCAGAACCGGGGATTGAACTCAGGCCCTTGCACTTGCCAGGGAAGCGCTTATTCCACTGAGCCATCTCCCCAGCCCCAAATTTGAGGATTAGTGCTGGGAGGAATCATCTGTGGTTGCACAGCTGGTAATGTGTGCAGCCAGGGTCCAAATGCAGTTCTCTTGCTTCCAAATGTGTGCACAATCCATTCAACTGAATTCTCTTTTGGGAGTGAGGCAGGGCAGACAGAACTAAAAGGCATCCAAGGCAAGTTGAAAGAAAAGAAAGCAAAAGTGACGGAGGTTTGTCTTTTAACAAATTCCCAGCCTGCCACTCTTCTGTGTTGTATACTTGCACTTGTGTAGACACTTGCCACACGGCCAACAGACTGCCCTTGGCAACAGGAAGCCTTCTACTTCCTTGCCCACGTATTGGTGCTACTTCCCTGAGAAACTTGTACACCAAGCCAGCCACTCAGTGCAGCACCTAGGCCAAGCTGAGGAGCTGGAAAGAGCAAAATAAGCAAGCACAGCACCAGAGGGGCTGTTCTTAGAAGGAGCTTCCTGTGGCTCCGGCAGAAAAGCAACTTCTTGTAGCTTTCCCGGAGGTGACAGTGGCCTAGGTGTCTGACTCAGACAGAGGACAGGAAGCAGATCAAGGAGAGACCCTTTAGGAAAGACAACCTACCAGGTTGCACTGCCAACCCAAATCCATCTGGGGAGAAAACACTCAGTAAACACTGCATAACCCAGGCAGAATCAGGAGAGGGCTTCAACAAGAACCCCCATGACAGCCGTCTTGCTCAAGGCTCAGGAAACAGCACTTGTTTTTCTGTAATTTTGTGAACAGGCCTCTCTTATCTTCCAGGCATAAAATGCACACAAAAGACCTCAGAAGGAATGGATGCTCTTCATCTATACATCAAGCTGGAGAAAGGTTGAGAGCCTGCTTCACCTCAAGGAATATTCTAGCTGATATCAAGACAGAACCAGGTCAGTATTTATCCTCATTGTCCCTAAAAGCTGAATTATACATCATGGCATTTGTTGTTCAAATAAGATCATTTTCAAAGCAGTTGGTTTCCTTTTTAGCAGGTGTAGGTAACTCAATAACTTTTGGAGTCATCTATAGGGCCCACTGTCCTAACAATAGACAGCATCTCTCAGGTTCTCAGAGACAAACGTGGAGGTTGCCTGTACTACTATTTCCACATGATGGAGGAACAACTGCACAAAGTTCAGGAGCAGCATGTGTTCCATGTTGCTAAGGAGCGATGGTACTGGGGTGACATCTGGGCGTCCCCCTACCTAGTCAGGTCATGCCTCATGTTAAGGCTCAGGATCGCAGTCACAGATTTATCATTCAACCTTGAATTATACTTATTTCCTTTAGAAAAATGAACTGGTATATGTGCTAATGGGTGTACTGAATGCAGGCTGACTCCATCATAAATTGAGAACCTCCAGGAAGCCATTTCAATGGGCAGCAAAAGATCACTGGAAGTTCAGCACTAAAAATCCAATACAGATTACAACTTCCAGGTTATGAAGAAGAGCCTTAGATAATCTCTCTAATCCTCTTAAAGGATAAGTCTTATTTTCAATTCAGCTGATAAAGTCCAATTACATGGCAGGTCAGGATAAATACTCTAAGGCAAAGATTACACAATTTTAAATAGCAGGTATCTGAATTTCAAAAGTGTATGTGTGTGTGTGTGTGTGTGTGTGTGTGTGTGTGTGTGTGTATGCATGGATTCTATTTTTAACCTTTAGTGATTTCATAGTAAATGTTAAAGTAAATATTAATAACATTGTCTAGATATTGGTTAGTCATTCTGACTGATATTTTTTGCTCCAATTGTCAAAAAAAGAAATAGAGGTATCTATTTTATTTTTTAAATTATTTTTATGTATTTAGTACAGGATCTACAGGGTCTCACTACACTGATTGGACTCGTAGTGATCCTCCTGTTCTCAGCCTCCCAAGTGCTAGGAATACAGGTGGTGCGCCACCACACCCAGTCTCAATCGCCACTTCAGCATGCCCTGGGGTCAGGGCCAGCACAGCTCACCGGGTATCGAACCCCAGTCCCTGTGTCTGCCTAAGCAGGTGCTTTAATCCACTGAGCTATCTGGCCCACCTGAAATGTTTGAAAAGAAATGGGTATATGGGTATAGGGGCCATATCAACATAGACAGATGCAAACTATTGATTACTTCTAAGAGTCTTGAAACATACTACCATTTATAAATCATTTTTACCCACTAGTATTTCTACTTTGGCTCTCAACAGCATAGTATGCATAAAGTAGGCAGAGTAAGCAGAGATTACAACATTTTTTTTTAAAAAAAAACAAAGGGACAAAAGAATAGCATGGGCCTAGAGTGTGCTAGGGAGCCTCTAATTCAGAAGTTTCCTTCGCACTGTCATATGGGCATGTCCACATATCTATTAGTGTTCCCTCATACAGTGATTACCAGTGTAAGATACCGTGAAAATGTTTCATGTTGACTCAGGTAGTATAAAGAGGCAGATACTACGATTCAAGATGCAGTTGAACCTTCTCAATTTTATGCAAAACCACTGAACTAATTCCTTGGCGATGTTTATGCCAAAAAATAAATAAGTAAAAGCGAACCTTTGGTTCTGTACACAGTACAATTTCAGATGGCTTGTGCTGTATTCGTATCACAGATATTTTTTCACGGAATCTCTTTTCATGCTTTCCAGGGTTCCTTAAAATAAGGGCCTCTGTTGCCATTTAATACAGAAAGGACGCCGAGGCTGTGTCCGTGAGGAAGTAGGTGGGATGAGTGAAGGCACGTCTGTGGGTGCTGAGGGGTGGTCGGTGCTGGGGGCGTGTGTTGGGAGAGAAGAGAAAAAATGGGGGGGAGGAAGGGGGAGAAGACAAGGCGCGGGGAGGGGGAACAGCGAGCAAGCTCTTCCAGGCAGGGTGAGAGGTGCCGCTGAGCAGCAGTGGGATCAAGAGCAATTTCCTTTGCAGCCATGTACTGACGTGTAACTCCTCGTTCTCCAGATTCATCCTCTGTCCCGAGTGCACTGTGTGCATCCAGCGATGCGCACTGCAGGCATTCTCCTGCCGGCGCCCTTGAGACTCTACCTGCACCCGCGCTTGCGGGAGCTGATAAGGAAAGCTCAGGCGAGTGGGGCGGGAGCCGGGAGACCGGTGGTGGACGCCGCCGCCCGTGGTGCCTCACGGGTTGGAATAACTAGCGCCATGTGCAGCGGGAAGCAGGCGTGTGGCCTCCCAATCCACACGCACAGCTCTGCTGCACCCGTGAGTGAACAGCGGGGCCGCGCTGGGCACTCAGGGTGCTGACCTTCTGGTTCAAGCTGAAGGCAGACAGCGGGACCACAGCGTGGATTTCCAGCTGCCACGGGTTACTGCGCTCCATCTGATCTGAGCTTTTTCACTTTAGCAAAAGTTTATTAACTCCTGGAAATGGATATCATTCCAAGATCAGGCTTGAGAGGTTTGGAGGTTAAACGATTTTATACAGCATTCATTATGTGATATGCATTAGTCTAACTGCTTTATTAAATAATCTGTACTCCAAATGTAAGAGGACCAGTAGGGTCCCCATTTCACATATGAGAAAACAGAAACATCAGTTAAGAAACTTGCCTGATAGCACAGTCAGTAATTGTTTGAGCTAAAATTGGCAACCGTGCTACGCAGCTCCAAATGGCTGGTACTGACCACTGCCTTTCAAAACGCCTGCTGCCCTAAGCATTTTGTAAGGGAGTAGGTCAGACAGACACGTGCTTGTTGCCCTTCAGTATGATGTACTGCAGGAGCTGGCTTTCAAACAAGTAGCATCCCCTACCTGGGCCCCTGTCTCTAACCCTGGAAGCTGCTCTCCTTGAGGTTTCACACACTGTTCCAGCCCACCACCGGCTGAGTTAGTCTCACATCCGGCACAGGGACCACTCCTATCACTTGTGGGGCTTCAAAGCATTGTGCCTTCTTATTCCAAGAAGTCAGGGTATTTTAAGCTCAAGAAATCCTGGGACTGGGGAGATAGCTTAGCAGTCTAAGCACATACCTGGCAAGCTCAAGGGCCTGTGTTTGATCCCCAGTATGGCATGCTGCTCTGACCCAGGAATTTTAGGCATGGTGGTGCACGCCTATAATCCCAGCACTGGGGAGGCTGAGACAGGAGTATCACTACAAGTCTGAGCTGCATAGCTAGACCTTGTACCAAATAAATAAATAAAAGATTAAAATAATATTTTCAGTCAAGACGTCATGTCTGCTGACCCCACACGGGGCGCTCTAAGTAGGGTCTTTTGCTTTCATTTTCTGTCCAAACGTCTTTTCCTACTGCTGGCCTGGTGAGTTCAGTTTTGCCGTGCTTGTGCTCAGACTCTGGAAAGCACACTGATTTTCATCTACTTGGGATGAGGAAGGGGTCTGGCTGCAGAAGGTGAGTTCCCAAAGCTCAAGGCTTACTGCACCTTTGGGACACTTCCACGTGTGGTACCTCTCCCTGCTGGTGTTCCAAATGTGTCTCCCAGTGCCCCCACAGAAGGATGACCTCTATGGGATGGAGCCATTTGTCAGCCAGTAACCGCTAAACATTTTTCCAGTAGAACTTTTAAACTCTTGGAGCCTTGCATTCCTTTAGGACTGAAACAAACCCTGTCCTCTGCTGTTCATCCCTTCTCCAGTTCTGCATTTGAGGTCTCCATGACACCCAGGACGTGGAGGCAGATTGATTTACATCAGTGAGCACTGATTGGGATCATTCACAGAGTGTCAGGCCCAAATCTCTAGTGTTTTTATATGATGCACATGCAGGAGGTCTAAAAGAGGTGCAAAGACAAGACAGAAGAGCCTGGCAGTTATGATTCACTAGCAGGATGTGAACATCAGTTACAAGGGTAAATTAATGATCATCACTTCATGAAGCTCGGTGCAATGGTACAATCAGGCCTTCTGCATGTCCGGTTATGCTCTCATGGTTACAGTGTTCAAGAAAGTAATTACAAAGCCACAAAGCAGTCACAGAGCCAGGCAGTTTCAGAAGAACAGAGGTTTAAAAAGAAAACTTACTCTTGTACCATGTTTGCATTTCATCAAGACCTGTCAGTCAATGTCACCAGCATGGCCTGCCTGTTCGGGGACATCCCTTGGCACGTTGCTCCTCAGGACAGCCACCTGGCTTCATGATCTGCAGCTCCTATGCTCCGCTTCTCCTGGCTCTCCTGTCCTCTGCAATTGTTTGTGTAAGTTTGTCCTAATGTCTCCTCCAGCAACTTCTGCAAGTACAGCAAACTTCATGCTCCGACTGCTGATTTATATCAGTTTCTAGCCACTGCTCTTCCTTCGTTACCTATTTTATCTCAGGAAAATCAACTACTTTGAAACTTGAGGCAGTGACATTTTTCTTTTATCATTTTCTTCTGCATCTGTAAAACGAAGTCTCTCATTTTGGGATCAAAGAGAGCAGGAGGCAGAGGTTTGCTCTCAAAACATGCAACAAAAATGCTTGCTCTTTACTGAGTGTTTCATATTTACTTATTAGAACTCAGCTGCATGCTTAGTTTTGGTTCTTATCCATCTTTATAAAGCTGTATGAGATCAGTAGCTATTGTCACCCTTTTAAAATGAGGAAAGTGAAGCATGTAATGTGGACGTGATTTAACTGGTCAGACAACTAGCAAGCTCTCGTTCAAGCCCAGGTCTATCTCATCCAGCCAGCTGTGTCCTCCTGTTAGTGTCCCAGCCACGTCATTCCTGCTTCTGAGCTTTAGCTTCCTTACTGTAAAACGAGGGCTTATGGTGGATGATGACACTTTTTCAGTTCTTGCAAGTGTATAAGTCCAAGGAGCAGGCTGGAAGTTTGGAGGGACTGTGACCCCTTGTAGTTCTCTCCAGGGGATAAGAAGCTCTGTCTTTGAGTTCTATGAAGAAAGTAGTTGGCTCAGTCTCAACAGACTGAAGCAATACATGCCTGATGAAAATTCAGTTCTACAGTAATTTTCTAAACAAAAAAGTGTGATAAACATGCTATCTTACATATAGTAAGAGATGATTTTTAGGAACACACAGAGTTTATAACTTGGGAAACGTTGATGCAAGTAGTTTGAAGGCCTGTTTGCATCCGATTTAGAGAGATAAGCTGAAGTTGTAGGGATGCTCAGGGTCCAGACACAAAGCTCTTGTGTGGGGAGAATTCTGGAGATCACATTTCCCAATGTTTTCAATTTACACGCCTGACCTGAGGTGGACAGAGGGTGAGGAGGTGCAGGTGACTCAGTCACAGGAATGCCCTGCGTTTTTATAATCATCTCGTTTAATGAGTAGAAAAATTTAATGGCACCAAGCTTAATGGTCATTGTGCTTTACTGATTGTTGCACTCTGTACAAAAGGAGGATGGCTGAAATGCTACTGCAGTGCCACCTGCTCCCCAGGGCGCTGTACGCGGTGTCTGCCACCATACTCACTGAGTGTGTCTTCCAGTTGAACGCTCTGCAGGAAATCTCTGTCTCTCTAAGGCATTAGTTTTGATGGTGCTATAGCTCTTTGCAATCTCTGCTAATGCCTTTGTTATTATCTGGTGCTTTGAATAATATTTTTAACAGTGCTAAGCTCACTGAGTTGCTGAGCTCAATTCTATAAAAGGATTGACCACGATCAAATTAGCATTTCATTAACTATTTTAAATACAATGCAAGACTATTGAACAATGCTGATGGGACGTCTGCGAATTGATAATGCATTGAGTTGACCTTCAAATCCGCATTCTCCCATGCTATGAGAAAAGTGCGAAGGGAGATGTGGGCTGAGAAACCCGACACACTTTATTTCTATCATAGAAGAGGCGTATCTCTAAAATAATGAGAACGATTTGTTTGCACGGCAATTCTCAGAGGAGCATTTCAGAAAAAGCAGTGAAATTGTCAGAATAACTTTCCCAGAAGCCAGATTTTTGGGTAAAATCTTTTGAGAACTCATGCTGATGTCCCGAAGCAAAGCTAGCGATGGAAGGGCTGCAGTCAGGCCAGGACTTCCAACACCTTCCTGACCTACAAGCTGACCCTGCCCAGAGTGAATGGCATTTCCAGAGGCAGTGTCCAAGAAGAATGTGAGAGCTCAGTCCAGAACAAAGCTCTGACCTGAGCGCACTGCTCTGGCAGACAGTGCATGAAGCAGGAGTGCCTAGGCAGTCGTGACTCGGACTCTGTCACCACTGCAGCCACATGGCCTAGAGAAGCAACACGTTTGAGCAGGACTCTAAGCAGGGAAAGTAGGATCTAATAACCCAAGAAGAGGGGACTCAGCAAGACACAGGAAAAGAATCTAGGCCTAGTCAAAATGGTCAGTGTAACACTACATTTTCACAGAAAATTAGCATGCCAAAGTCTGTTTATATTGACTAAGCAAGCAACGCAGAAAGCAAGGAAGTGGTAGAAAGGAAGGGAAAGGAAAAATGACGAGAAGAGAAGAAAATGGAAACAAAGCTTCTGTAAATAAGGAGAGAAAGAGAGGCTGAAGGGAGGGCAAGGCGATGGGAAGAAAGAGAACCAAGTTATCACATGTACAGGTGCAAAGTCCCAAGTATGAATGTGACATTCTATATACCTAAGATGTACCAGTAAGCCTAATTAATTAAGAAAAGATTGATACACCCTCAAAGAGCAAGAAAAAGGTGTTGATTGGTTGAAAGAGCAGAGTCCGCCTAGGCACAGCAACTACAAAGCGTAAGAGGGAGAAGTGACTCTAAACCTCTCCTGGTGGATGTACCAGGTCTCCAGGCAAAGAGGTGAGCAGCTCCTGGCCCACCATGGACAGAACTAAGAAGGCAGGGCCCAGGGCTCACGTTCTGAAGGCCTCTGCTCAGCTCCACCACGGTTTCAGCATCACAGACCAGCGTACGTCTCACCACAGGCGCAGAGAGGACACAGATTCCATTCTCTGACTTGATGTTTGCGCCTCTTTTCGTCACCCTCCCTCAGTGCCTGGTCAGGTTCTCTGAGAAGCCCACCTCTGCCACTGTGGACACAGCAGCAATCAGGTCAATGTGTATTACATGCCAGCAGCCTGTTTGTGATAGCGACTTACAAAAACTCGTTCCTCCGTCCACACTGGGGCTTCCTCATTCAGGTAGTGGCACATCCTTTTCTACGAGGGCTATGAATTCAAAAAGAACTATGCTTTTTTCGAACAACCTATCTATTTTCAGTAACTTGAGTATTTTTAGAGCATTATGCAGTTTAATGATTCTAACAACTTAAGAATATGGAATATACTGTAGTATCCCCATTTTTGTTGTCAAAAGAAAACTTCAGACAGTGGAAGACATTTGTTAACAGTTAAGTCAGAACAGTTCATGCTGGAGCATGCCCCTGTGGACCTGACTGCTCTTGACTTCTTCCTGCCCTATTAAAATTAAGCTGAAGGAGTACTTTCTCCTCAGCTGAAAGACTGCCTTCCCTTTGTCTCCTTTGCCCTTGGGTCTAGGCAACACCATTGTTCTATGACTTTCAGTCACCATGGCTTTGCTCCATAAGGGATCCAAACTTTTCAGTAAATCTACTCACTATAGGCTTTGCAAACCTTGCTGAAAGTCTCACGGGGAGGCAAAGACATTGTTATTATTATTTTCCACTGTTTGATTCACTCAGCATTCATTAGATGATTACAGCTGCTGGATTTGATAGATGCAGCAGTCTATCTTGTCACTGTCGTTCTGAGCTGGTCTGTAGCTACTCAATAATTACCACAAAGTGAAGCAAGGGCATGTTCAGGAATGCTAATGGATTACCAGTTTTCTTTAAGCCTCATTACATTTCTTGATAGCAAAACCTCCCATTGACAAAATCTCATCTAATATGATTTTCCAGAGTCCCTCATTGCTTGTCAGACACAAAACTGTCTCTCCATGCATGCAGCAGGTTGGGAACCACTCCAATTTCCTGCTATGCCATTGTCTCAAGCATTTATTATTGTTAGAGGATTCTGTGTGTAAATCTGTCGTGTGTGTGTGTGTGTGTGTGTGTGTATGTCTGTGTGTGTGTGTGCGTGTGTGTGTGTGAGAGAGAGAGATAAGACTGAGATCTCAGGAGAAAGTAAAACAAACACAGTACTTAATTCTGTTACAGAATTGAATTGTCTGATCGAAAATTAGTTAGGTCTCTTAGAGCCACTGAATTTCATCCTCAGATGTGTGTTTTTCTGATAGTAAAATGTAAAATGATCCACTCTGCTCTTAGGCCCTCAAACCTGGATATCATGCTTGATTTTTCTCTCTGTCTTAGCACTCATGTCCACTCCATCCCCAAATCCAGTTGGCTCTGCTGATTCTTTCCACCTCTATTTCTGCTACCATATGCATAGGCTAAGCCCTTACCACATCTCTCTGGATCTACTGCAACCAGCTCCTCAGTTGGGTTTTCCTCTCCCTTTCTTGGCCTCTTGGAATCTATTATCCTGAGAGAAGCCAGAATCATCTTTCTGAATCACAAGGCATCACCCTCCTGTTTCAGATGCTAACACTATCCATTGTGGTTCAAATAAAATTGAAGCTCCTCCACATGGTCACATGGTCCTGCAGGAACTGGCCCTCCTCCAGTGTTCTAACTTCCTTTCCCACAAATCACACCATCCAGTACCCACAAGCTCAGACATCCCTCAGGGATTTGGTCCTTCTTATTCTCTTTACCCAGGTCTTTCTTTCCTATGACCTCCATATAGTTCCTTCTGTCACTTGGGTTGTGATTCATATGTCACCTAAGAGTCCTTTCTCAGAGAGCATCTTCCTACCTTTAGATGATTTCTGTAATATTGCCCTGTTTCGTCTCCTGCATAGAATGTGTCACTGTTTGGGATTTTATTTCATTTGAGTGTCTCCTTGTTTCTTGTCTGCCTTCTACCATGGAGGATAGGAACCCTACTTTCCCTGTCAGCTGCTACATCCTTGCTACCAAGAAGAGTTCCTGACACACAGGAGAAACATAAGGGAACACTGAGGTGATGAAGGATGAGAGAGTGAATCTCATCAACTCCTTTCTCTTTAAACCAAGGGTGGAAGTGATTGGTTGAAAGCTGTAAAGCAGTCAGGCTTAAAGTTGGTTCCATTACAGAATTCCCAGCGTGTCAAGATGAATCAAATTGGTTCTCAAATATGGGTGATTTGCCCTTTTGTGACACTGGGCAACATCTAGAGTTTCATTCCATTGTTACAGCTGGAGAGGCCCTGCTGGTATCCAGCAGGTAGATACGAGATATGCCGCTAATCATTGTATAATGCATAAGACAGCCACTCGCAATTAAGAATTGCCTGAGTGAAAGTGCTGAGGTTAAAATCCCTACTTTGTTGGTTAGAAAGGCAAGATACTCCTCCTATATTTTTTGTGTTCTCTTTGCCAACTGAAGACCTCACATAGAGAACTTCTCTAAACTTTCTCAGCTTCCCTATCTAATGGATTCGACATCTCTCCATCCAGGAAGAACACCGCCTTTGACCTTCAAGGTCACGTTTTCCTTTCTAAAGTAAACGTTTTCACATCTAATTAACTTAGGACATCCTCTAAGGTAACATTCAATTAATATTAAGTTTTGAAATTTGTTATAGCTATGAAATTGGTCACCCACTTAGCTCACTTATATTTGTCCATCTTGCTAGCCAAAATTCTATACTTTCCGACTGCCCTACCTACATCCCAGGCAGGGTTGCTTTTGGCTCTATACTATGTTCTTTTAGGACTCAGATCACATTTCTTAAAATATTGACCAAGAGCTCTTCATTTTGCCCAGCCTTGGTCCATCAGGCACCTGAGTCCTGGCAAAGCACAAAGTCCAGAAGGAGGGCTCAGTACAATCTGGAAAGAAGACGCAAGCCTCGGGTTGTGCAGCCATTCAGAATGACAACAAGTAAACCTTGCCCAGGGAGCACTGCAGGAGAAATGTCTGTCACTGCAGCCAAAGACAGTTGCAAGGCGGGTGCACTAATTGACGTCTCTTCAGATGTGGCCTCTCTTGTGGGCGAAGTCAGGCATCCTCTAGGAAGGCAGGTAGAGCCCATTTCCCGTCAGCTTAGAAAGAGTCAGGATGAGCAGTTATCTCTGAGCCGATGGTGAGGGTCCCAGGAGTGGGAGCACGGTGGGCTCTGCAGATCCCTGAGCCGAGGACCAGAGAGGCGGGCTGTTATCAGTACCTTGAAATGAGATAAGAAAAACAAAGTAGCCGGCTTCCCACTGAGCTCCTGGGAAGGCAGCTTCCTTAAGCTTGGGGTGCTATTGAACTCAACACAGCTGCAAACAAACACAATTAGAAATGAATGGTAGATTTCCTTTTAAAAATAGAACGTGAAACAAAAGCTTTTATGTGTGTCGCTGTGAGCAAAGAAGTGGCAGTGTCTGCTGAAGGAAAATAGTTCTGAGGTCCCCATTCCTTTCCTATCAGCCTCAGTTTCATTTAAAGCACAAAACACTAAGCCTTGTAAGGCCTGCAGGAACGTCGTTGGGCTCCTGGTGTGGGTGGAGAGACTGAGAGTTGGAGAAGAGAAAGAACTTAGCCCAAGCACACAGTCCATCAGTGGAAAAGCCAGAATTTACAGTTGAGTTTCAGTCCCTGAGTCCCTACAGGAAAAGGGGTACAACCTGTGGGTACAGAGGCTGGATATCACTCTCCTCAGCTAGTCTTATCCACCAACAAACTGACCTTGAACGAGACACATCCCTTGTTTTGCCTTCCCTGTTGTGAAATAGTGCTGAAAGACCACTGATGGGTCTCTCCTTTCCTAACCAGGCAGAATATGACTTCAGCACACGCTGCTAACAATACATTGTGCAGTGTGCATACTATATGCTAGATATTATGATCAACACATTTCATACACCTTATTTGATATGTACATCCCTACCTATAGGCATGTACTGCCATGTACATGTGAGAAAACTGGGACTAGTGTTAATAACACTAACAACCAGAGTGCTGAGGCATACCTGCCCTAGGTCTTCCAGCACAGCAGACACAAAGATAAACAGAGATTATCATGAGCGACATTAGGCCAAGAAATCCTACAAATTATTTAAAAATAGACAAATACCTTAGAAGAGGTACATAACCAAATCTCCCTGTCTCCGTCTCTGTCTCTCTCTCACACACGCAAACACACGTATAAATGCAATCTGAGTATTATATTTACTAAAGAAAATGAATCTTAGTAAATATCCTCATATTTACTAAAGAAAATTAATTTTACAAAAACATCTCTAAAGCCCCTGGTGGATTTCACCAAGTTTGATGCAAGCATACTAATTTTCCGCAATCATGTTCGGAATATAAAAGAATTGATAAGGCAACAATTCCCATCACATTTTTGGGGGGGAAACAGCATTGCTCCTAATACTCAAAGCAGGTGCAAATATTACATAAAAAAGAAATTGTAAACCAGCATCCTCTCTGACACTAGGCGAAACTTAACCTTTTAACAAATTAAATTTAATAAGACAGAAATAAGTTAACATACCAGGGCTGCAGTTTACAGCAGGTACATCAAGTTCCTTTAATATTTGAACATTGTTCAATGGAGTATACTATATTATTAGACTAAGAAAGAAAAAACACACAACAATCTCAATATAAATCAAAAACATTTGACAGAATTTAATGCTTGTTCATGATCTGAAAAATGCAATAGCCTAGAAACAGGACAACAGTTATTCAATCTGCTAGAGAACATCCCTGGAGAACTTAGCAGCTGACCTCGTGCTTCATGGTGAAAAGGTGAGTGCCTCTCCTTTAAATCTGGATGGAAAGATAGTGCATGCCGGCAGTACTTTTCTGCAGCGTTGTTTTGGAAGCTCTGTCCATTGGGTAAGGCAAGAAAAATGCCCATACAAATTAGAAGAGAAGAAATAAAGCTGCTCCTCTTAGCCACACAAACTCTTAATCAAAAATCATAAATAATCTTATAAGAACTACAAGAACTAGTGAGGTGTGGTGATACTCCCCTGTAATCCCAGTACTTGGGAGACCAAGGAAAGGGATTACCACAAGTTCAAGGCCAGCCTGAAAACATGGAAAGACCTTGCGTCCAAAAACCTAAAGAAAAAGAACTAATAAATGAATATTAATTTTGTAGGATACATGCTAAATATAATACAGCTAATTGTGTTGCTATTCAAGAAATGAACCACTATAAAATGAAATTAGAAAACAACCTTTATATTACATAGTGTTTTTATAAATTATAAATTATAAAATAGGTATAAATTTAGCAAAGGATATGCAAACCCTGTCCAGAAAAATCTAAAATAATATTAATGAGAAACATGAAACAACTGTAAAAGAGATATACATCAAATACATAAAGAAAACTAAATATCTTAAGGGACTAACTTTTCCTAAACTGACCTATAGATTTAATACAATTGCAATCAATTCCAACAGGCATTGTTTATATATCTATATACTGTCAAACTGACTCCCCCGTCTCTAAGACAATTCAAAAGAAATAAATCAAAGTGAAAGTAAAATTGGAAGTAAAGTTGAAAAAAAAGAACAAAGTCACAGAACTGAGATTACCTGATTTCAAAGCTTGTTGTAAATCTGCAAAAGTCAAGATAGCACAGAACTAGGACAAAGTTAGAGAAACATAAGTTAGAGAAAAGAGCACATGATAGGCCAGGGAAATAGCTCGGTAGTCTAAGCACCTGCCTGGCAAGCGCAAGGACCTGGTTTGAACCCTGGTAGCACATGCCACGCCTGCCCCAGAACCATGGTCTTGCCATGCTGGCCACTGAAACCAAGCATGGTGGTGCACACCTGTAATCCCAGAGCCGGGCAGGCTGAGACAGGAGGATCCAAGACCATTACAGCATCCACTACTAGGCTTCAGTTTTTCTGGCATGATTTGATAACCACAAAAAAAAAAGAGAGAAAAAGCGATGAACTTCTGTTATTATAACGTGACATATACAAAATGAACTTGCTTGGAACATCAACCCATTGGTGAAAGATGACATAATTAAGTGCTTGGAAGAAAACAAGTGAAAAGTCTTAGTGAAATTGAACAAGGAAAAGTTCCTTAAATAGGAAGCTAAAAGTGTTACATATAAAATTTATATATTAATAAAAATATTAATAAATATAATTATATAAAAAGTTAAAACTGCCTTTTAAAGTGTTAAGAAAATATGCTGAGCAGACAACTGAGCAGCTTAAGCACCTGCCTGGTAAGGGCAAGCTCCTGGGTTTGATTCCTGATCAGCCAAAAAAAGTAAAAATAAATAGTGTTAAGAAAATTAAACTCAAGTCACGGATTAGAAGAAAACATTTACACAATATATTTTTAGCAAAAGAATTTTATTGCAAAGGAAACTTGGAGTTAACAGAAATCTTTGTTATTTTAATTGAGGTACCATTCTAGAGTATATACATATGCCAAAACCTGACCATTCCAACATATTAAAACATACACTTTATTGTTTATCTATTATTGAATGCTTTTAGAAATGAAGAAATGAGAAAATGAAATCAACCTTCGTAATAGGGAGGTGGACTCCTCAATGAGAAGCAAATGAGAAAACATGGGAGATAATTCAAAAATGGTAATGATGTATTACCATTCAGGCAGACACTGAATCAAAAAACATTTGATCAGGTATCTCTTAAATCCTGGGTTCATTCAGATGCACTTTATGGAAGAGATAATCTGAGAAGAGTTTTAAGAAGTGGTTGTAGGGTGTAGGCAGCACTGTAACATATGGTATTTATGCTTAGTGCAAGAAGAAAAAATATTTAAGCACAGGCTTAGAAATGCCACCCTGTCACATACTCTGTCTGCAAGCAGAGTTTATTTCAGGGGCATTTGGAGTAAACAGCTCTTCCAAGGTCTATCTCTCTCAACTGTGCTGATGATGACAGAAAGTATCTCGTCACTCATCCAGGAGCCTTAGACCCACCTTCAGCTCCATCTTCCACACCTCCTTGAGGCAGCCTGGGAAGAGAGGCTCCCAAATGCCCCCACGAGATGTGCCCTACTTCTGGGGCAGTCGGCTGTCAGCGCCCTCCCGCAGTGCCTTTGGTTTTCTCAGTGATTGGGCAGACACCACTCCTTCTGCAGTGTGTCCTCCTCTGTGAGTAGCGTCCCCGTGCCTGCCCAATACAGGGCTATATTCCAGATGTGCTCAAATTGGAGCTTTCTAATGGGTTGGACACAACGTCTTCGGAGCTTGAACCCACGCCGAGGTTTTCCTGAGATAGTTAGGCTAGCCTTCAGTTTCACCAGGTTGATAAATGTAGGAAAAAAACTGGAATGTTTAAAAATGTGGGCTGGTCTTTAAGACTATGCAATTAAGGGACACTTTCGGAGTTAGGAGGGTGAGATGTTAGCTCAAGCTCCAAAGATCCTGAGATCAACAGAGACACCAAGAAGCCAAGGAAGGGCTGGCCAAATAGCTCAGCAGAGTGAAGTGCCTGTTTAGGCAGACAGCAGCAGCTGGCTCGGGTTTGATCCTAGGTGGGCTGTGCCGGCCCCACCCCTGGGCCATGCAGAGAAGTCATTGAGACTGGGCATGGTGGCATGCACCTGTAATCCCAGCTCTTGGGAGGCTGAAAACAGGAGAATCACTACAAGTCTGAGCTACACAGTGAGACCCTACAGATCCTACAGACTGTGTACTAAATACAAAAGAGGAAGAAGAGGAAGAAGAAGAAGAAGAAGAAGAAGAGGCCAGAACAAAGAAAAGTAAGATTAATAACATCAAATCTGGGATGAGGAGATTGCTCATCAGCATAAGTGCCTGCCTGGAAAGTGCAAAGTCCAGTGTTTGATCCTTGGTATTATTTAAAAAAAAAAAAAAAGGAAAAGAAAAACAAACAAAAAAATCAAACCCAATTATAAACTTTTCCAGATGTGGTAGAAATTCCAGGGTCCAGGTGACCAATTCATGGTTAAAACAGGCACTAAAGTAAGGCATAGCTATGCCTGCCTTATTAGCCTTGCAAAGCTCATACCCCAAGGTGAAGACTGGACAAGGCAATGAGACACAAGTCCCATGAGCACAAGGAGCACTGGTGCAAAGAAAGCCCCATCCCTACCCGCGATGACGCCCAGAGGCCAGGTCCTTGCCTGCCCCACAGATGTCATCAAAGCTGGACATTTTTGTGTATTGTTTGGGTCAGCTTGAGATTTTTGTGCCCCATGTCTTTCTTTGTTGCACTCGAGTATGAGACTAAAAAGCTTATTGCCGGCTCAAGGCGTTTCTGACTGATTATTCTGGTAAAAAGGACCAAAAAGCCCACAAAACCTTCCTCCTCTTCTTCCACAGACATCAGATGCCACTGCGGTCTGAGGGCCTGGGTACCCTTTCTGTGGCCTTTATTCTTTAGGATTTGAAAGCCTTACTCCTAATGCACATCTTCCACTTCTGTCTTCACCTCTGCTTCCTAGAAGAGCTGAAGCGACCTTCACTGCTTCTCCTCTTCCTGTTATCTTAAGTCTACACATTCTCTTGTGTCTGTTCTCAAACTTCCTCTTGAAGTTGTTTCCTTTTCTCCAGTTTTACTGCCACATTCTGAGGTCAGTGGCCCTAGTTTCCTGTCCAAGAACTTGACCTAAAACTCATCAGAAATGGGACTTGAATTTCAGCACTAGGCTTCCTCTAGGAACACAGTTGCTGCCGTGCAGTCTAATATCTAAAAACGAGGGCTTTGCCTCACTTAGGAACAGAGCATAAATTGCAATTGGGCTGCAAAGCTGCTGCCAAACCCTGCTCAGATAATTAACTGGAATCTAATATCCTTTGCCCAAACGTTGCCTTATTTCTTTTCCATCTGAAATGAGAAAAGTTTAACTACAGCCTCTGCTTTTTGTAAAACATCAAAGAGGTCAGTGAAAGCTTCACTCATAAGGTGGACCGAACTCCTTACAAGCTCTGATAATCTACCTGTGGTTACGAGCACTGGCCTGCCACTGTCCCCACTATGCCTCCATTTGTCCCTCAAGGCCCAACAGCCTCCCTCCAGTGTTTAAACCCTTCTAATCTTGTCTCTCAATACTCCCTCTCGTCTGACAAATGTTCCAGCCAAACGCAACAGCTCACTGATCCCTGGGTGCAGCCAGTGCTTTCTCACTTCAATAATTTGATTCCTTTCATTCCTGTCTAGAATCCCCTTGCTTCTCATTCCCGAAGCTGCTTGTCCAAATCCTACCCACCACTGAGTGTCTAGCTGACATCTAATGTCCCCCGAGGAGCTTCAGCTTGCTGTCCTGCTCTGCCAACATCTCACAGGAGTTTTTCTTCTATTTCTTACACACAGTCTGCTAAACTATAAGCTTCACAGGCAGTTCTCACCCAAGCCCAGCCCACAGCTGGCAGTACAGGGCTTCTCAGTGCCTCAGTTGTTAATGGACGCTTTGTTTCTGCAGGTGCTTCCCTTACATTCCAAGCATTCTCATCTAGCGCCTCTCTTAGACCCCAAATCGCAGCTCAGAATCATTGCTGGGGGACTCTAGGCAGCTTCGACAGGAAAGCAAGTATTTCCCACGGTACAGATCACTGTGCAAGCTTGTGAGTCCCTGTTGGCATAAATCTCTGCTCAAATTGGATGAAACAGTAAGTAAGTAGACGATCTTCAAGGTTACCTGTGGGGATGTGGAAGGTGATCATTGTTAGCTAAGACTACCGAGCTGCCAGGGTGGGAGCAGAAGGTTTCTGGGACCTGCTGCAGGTGGGGAAGAGCAGCTGTGCAGTCACAGCCTAGTACTCAGCTACTTGACATCCGTTGAGTTTGTTTTTTTATTTTTAGTTTTTTGCAGTATTGGGGATTGAACTCAAATCCTTGTACTTGCCAGGGAGGCACTTATGCTGCTGAGCTATAATCCCAGCCCTATTGAGTTTAGTACTCAGTGCATTAGGATGCAAGTTTTGTCTAGGTCCTGGGTGTTTGCTTTATACTTGCTAGCTGGAATCTGTCTATGCTCATTGCCTGGTGACTTGCTATCCTCTCCAGTTACACAATTCACTTAAAAGGAATAGTTTTTATACTCGTTGAGCCTCCAAGAACCAATGAACAATGAGCATCCAGGTCAGGCTGGGTGTGTAATTTCTATCCCACCTCTCCTATCCACTCCCGTATTTTCTTTCTTCCCCCCCCCATAATTTATTGAGAAACAAATAGCAATGAGAGAGTTTCAAATCAAGTTGGTAGGACAGTTTTAATAATTAACACATTGCATACTCTCTTCCTACTGGTTATTTGCTGTACAAGATGCAGACATGATATCCTATTTACAAACACTATTAGAACAAATCCCTCTACTCATTAAGAGAATGACATTTTCTTTCATTGTCATTCTCCATTCATCCTCAGGCCTGACTCTTGGGCTCCCACCAGTCACCCTGTAAGCACTGTCAGGATGCTTTTCTCTGTGAGCCCTGCTAGCCAACAGCTCTGCCTCCTCTGCACAGCCTAGCCAGCTTCCGTGAGTATGTTCCCTGTCAGTAAATAGCCAACAATGAGCACATATTGAAGCTTATTTTGTGCTAAGACTAGAGCTGCTCATAGTGAATAAGACCCAGATCCCACACCTGGTCACTGAGCCAAAGCTACCTGTCTCAGTAGAACATAATTAAACTTTAAAAAATTTTTCGTGGCAATGCTTAAGACCTCTTTGGAGGTCAACTCTCACTTTAAATTTCAGATCCACTGTAGTTTTTACAGAGATAAACAAGGCGTCTTGATTCAGGCCGTCCACTCTGCCCACCACATCTGTTCAGTGCAGCCAGGTTCTAACTCACCACCCAGAGAAACATTTCATAAATCTCTGCTGGGGACATTGGCTTGGTGCTCTCCAGCAACTCCTGGGTATAAGTTAAGATGCACATGGAGCAAGCTGTCACCTTACTTCCTGGTCATCCCCACAATCTCTAGTTCTCTGTGGTTTGCCACGTAATAAAGGCAGCTGAGAACAAAAAGCTCTGGAAGGTGGTTCTGATACCCCAGGCAGCTCATCGCTTAGAAAGCAGTTTTCTCAGGTCTGATTATTAGCTCCAGTTGAAAAAGGGAAATTGCATCCTCCAGCAGAACAGGAGCCAATCTAGTGTTTGTCTGAATTTACTAGAGATTTTTGTTTTCCAGGCAGTTGTAACTGTATTTCAGTCTTTTCAAAAGAGCCCTGGGACTCCAGACTCAAGTATGCCACTGCTCCAAGTCACAGGGATAGGGAACCTCATACCCTGGTTAGGTTACTCATTCACCAACAGCGAGCCCCAGGACAGAAGATGCAACCAAGCAAGACCTTCTCCTCCACAGCAAGCGTAGATTTCAGCCCTGGTATGATGGGAAACAGTGGAACTCTTCTAACAGTAGCATTTTTAATCTCCAGATCTAGCAGTTGTCACCAGCCCAAGTCCTGAGGCTTGGAATGCAGCCTGATGCTTAACTTCTTCAGAGCACAGAAAAGCAAATGTGAATGCTGATTCTTAAGAAGAGTCTTCTCTCCAGTGTAGAAATCTTCCTCCAGTTTCCTAACCTCTTCTCAAGGTCTCAGCAGAGATAAAAGAAACACAAATGTGTCACCATGGATCCCATCTCAGACACCACTGAAAACCCAGCCCTGCCAGCTGTCAGAGCCAAAGCCGCAGTCCTGTCAGTAGCTCGCACGTCCTGGGATTTTCCGTTCTTCTCATCTGTCATCAGGGACGCACAGACATCACTGGTGAGTGGCTTCTAACTTTGAAAGAGTTTGGAAAATTAGAGTCCCTTGATGTCAGTCGGGAGATCTGCTCACTGGACTTTGTCATAATATCAACGCTCTGCTTGTCCTGGAGGGAGTTAGCCTCTCTAAAAACTTCGTATACATCTGAGTTACAGGGAGAATAACACTTGCCCTGCCTGCAGCCTGTCTTTGATACTCAAATGAGATAAAGCACATGACTAAACTTGAGAAGAGGGGAAAAAAAAATCACTGTACCAAGTAAGGCAAAGGGCCGGCCAAATAGGTCAGCGGATTAAAGGACCTGCAAGCAGGCCCAGAGTCCAGGGTTCGGTCCCTGGGCCTGCTATGCCAGCCCCACCCCCCCGGGATGCGCTGAGACGGCGAAAGAGGCTAGGCACGGTGGCGCGCGCCTATAATCTCAGCTCTTGGGAGGCTGTAAACAGGAGAATTACTATGAGTTCGATCTAGTGGTGAGACCCCCCTGAGCACCCTGTAGACCTTTCCCTAAAACACCAAAAAAAAAAAAAAAAAAAAAGAAATGAGTAAGGCGGCCGAGATAGGAAGTTACCGTGTGGCGAAGCAACTGGACAAGTGGGCGGGGCCTGGCAATCCTGGCCAGAACGCATGCGCAGAGCAGCTTCCAAGCTCTACGCTGGACACCAATCAGAGAGTGCAATGGTCAGTTCTTCTGGCCCAAGATCAAGCAGGGCTTTGATATGACAGCCTAGACCTGATGTCAGAGCAGGCGTGTGAAACACAGTGGCCATTAAGCTCCCAGCAGCTGCCTGAGCCTTATCATGGCCCGTTCTTCTCTCTGCCGGGCTGACTTCCTTCCCTACTTCAACCTGCCTGTGCGTGCTAGCGCTGCAGAGCGCTTCTTTTCGGAGCACCCCATCTCCCCTTTTCTTACCTTTAACCCCCTTTAGTAAATTTAAAACTTCTTGTTTTGCACTTGTGCAACCCTTTGTGTGGGATAACAAAAGCCTGGGAAGAGTACGAAGCGCCCTGGAATCCCTCTGTTATGGTTTATGCCTAGTTTTCCCCCCAAAACCTCGTGTAAATTATGGGGCAGACGTGGCTGGAGGAGGAATGAGTGGCCCGAGGGGCGGGGCCAGAGATCCAGGGCGGGGCCAGAGGGGCGGGGGCAGAGGGCGGGGCCCGAGGGGCGGGGCCAGATGTCCAGGGCGGGGCCCGAGAGGCGGGGCTAGAGGCGCGAAACGTTAATTAAACTGACAGCCTGCGCCTCCCTGCCCCACTCACTACCCAGGCGTCTCTTAGAGATGTGGAGAGAGCCATCCTGGACACGGTAGCACCCCAGCCTCTCCTCCACTGCCTTGAAATCCCCAGTAACTATGAGCTAAATAAACTTTTTTTTTTTTTTATTTTTTTTAATATTTATTTATTTATTTATTTATTTATTTTGTGTCTGTGTGTGTGGCCAGCTCAGCCCACCAGGGGGCGGGGCTGGCTGGCAAGTGGTGCTGGGGGATTGAACCGCGGTCCCTATGCTTTGCTTAGCTTGTTCCAAGTAGGTGCTTTAGACCACTAAGCCATCTCACCAGCCCCTAAATAAACCTTTCTTTCCCTCATTTTGCGTGTGGGGTATTTGTCCCAGCAATGAGAGAAGAGTAACTAACACACCCTCTAACACACACAGCCAGTGGCCCGTCTGCTTGCTTGGCATAAAACGTGTATAGACCACAGGAGCACAGTTACTTAGAGACAGGGCTTTGCTGCGTAGAAAACAAACTTAGGGTCAGGGATCAGCAAGTCTGTATCCTGGACCATGTTTTAGTTTTAGTACAGTGTAAGGTACATGGAAGAGGAAATCTTTTTAATAGAGTGAATATTCCTGCTAAGAAGTAATCAGAACAAAGCTCAGTTTCAGACCTGCCTTAGCCTGCAGAGAGCATCTCGGGGCTGGAGGAAGTGGTTATGCACCCTGCAGGGCAGCACTAATGGAACTTCACTCCTGAGAAGGAGTTAACCAAAACACTGGAGCTCCTTGGAGGAAACCAACAGAAGCAGACCTGTTCACGGCATTTAGCTGGGAGCCATTCGACTTAAAATGTTTTGGGAAATGGAACTACAAATAAGTTCTCCTCCCAACCCAGACAATATGTCTATAAAGGAGGAAGAGAAAGAAAATGCTGCCATCAGTGAAAGAGTACTCAAACCAGGATACGTCACATGTAACAGGCAATTTGCTGAAGGATGGAAAGACAGAAAAAATAGTCAAATGGGTGCAACTAATATGCCATTAGTCCTCCAAAAGAGGACTTCAAGGCACCTATTGTCACTCCTCGTTCATCCGAACTCTACCATGGTGACTGGGCTTAGAGGAGAGGGGAAATAAAGCTTGTATCTTTATGCAAATTGAAGCAAAAGATTCCTCCCCTCTAACAAGAACTGAGAGAGAAGGAGGCAGAGGCCATGATGTTTTCCTTTAGAAAAGAGGTCCTTGAGAAACACTGGGCGATGAGGGCTATTCAGTCTTTTGAGGGATATATTTTGAGGTTTTTTTTTTTTTAATGTATTTTGTACAGGGTCTCACTATGCAGCTTAGACTCATAGTGATCCTCCTGTTGCACCCTTCACAGAACTGGAATTACAGGCATGCACCACCATGACCAGTCTCAGTGGCGGCTCAGCGTGCCAGGGGATGGGGCCAGCACAGCATGTGGGTCCGGAGATTGAGCCCTGGTCCTATGCTTGCCTAGGCAGGCGCTTAGTCCCCTGAGCTATCCAAAGGATACATTTCAAAGAGTGAAAAATACTGACATATTTCCTAAGGCAGATACTTCTAAAAAGAGAAGGGAGGGATACCTTTCATTTTCTTTTCAACAGGGTGAATTAAATGCTTGTTTCTCCTTTGCCTTATAAAAGTTTTGTGTTTTCAAGCAGAAAAATTACACTGAAGAAGACAGATGCGAGGTCTGAGCACACCGTCCTCCCAACAGGAGCCTGTAGGTGCTGGAGATCCAGTTACTCATCCCTTTCTTAATCTGTTGATTGTTAAACCCAAGGGAAGCCCTAGTTCCTACCTCTTATGTGACAGGTTCTCAGCGCTTCTCAGATTCTCTGACTTTCTAGTAACCAGGAGGGGTTCTGACTCACACAGTGTGTGTTGAGCCCCCATAATGAAATCAAAAGTTTCTCTCTTTTGTGAAAGGATTTAACCATTCTCCCTCCAGAGTTAAAGTAAAAATAAAAAATAATAATCAGACAGCACATTCTTTCCTTCCAGCTAGCCAAAGGGGTCTTCCCAGTCCTGTAAGTATCGGTTGCTGATCTTGACCTCCTTCCACAATGTGACTTTTAATCTTGATTTGCAGAACCTTAGATTACTCAGCAGTTCACCAAGTGTCCAGGACAGCCAAGTAAAAACCTTGATGTTTTTCAAAACTCATGGACTTACTGTTCCTCTTAATCCCCCTGCGGGCCCCGTCTCTTATGCAACAGACGATGATCGTGCCTGCTGAGGAAAGGAAGTACCCAGCTCATCATTCTCCACCATTTGGGTTGGCACCTTCTCTGTTAAACTTTCTGTACTCTAAGGCTCTGTGTTCAGTGCTTGGTTCCTGCTCTTCAGGAAAGCAAAACTGATTTTGGAGTTTGTTAACAATAGTAGTTAGCTGCTACCAACATGCCTCCTCACTCTGGGTATTTTGGCTCCAAATGCTGCATCCCACACTCCTGTTCCCCTCATCTGTCTGTGGGCTCTGTATCCTTCCTGATTGCTTTGGAAACTATTGTCTGCTGCTGCGTTCTTCAAGCCAAGGGCGGCAGACCTGCTCCTTGCTGGGAGCCTACTGTGGTTCTGTGGCTTCCCACTAGGCAGCCACAAGTACCTCCTGGGGACAGCTGTGCTTGAGGAAACAGCACTCCTCACCACTGCTATCTGGAGCGCCAGCATTGTCCACTGCCTGGTGTCTACACTCAAAGCTCTTGTCTCTGGGCAGAAACATTTATTCCCTTTCCTGCATCCTGCTTGGGCCACTGGGATCGAATGCTTTGCACTGTCTCATGTCTTTCTCCCATTCCAGTGCACTGGCACTTTAAAGGAGCTATGTGGATAGATTAAAAGTGTGCTTCTAAAATGCCGGAGGTTCCCTTCTGTCCAATTTTAGCATGGAAATCCCTCCAACTCACTCATCCCTCCCTCAGTCCAGAAGAAACCAGATAGATTGGTTACCCTGTAGCAACTTTTAAAATGTTAATGGGTTTTTGAATTCTTTAGGGAATTTGTTAATGTGAAGGTTCTGGTAGAATAGCTTGAGTGGAGCCACATTTGGGGCAGCAAGGATTTAAGATCAAGGATTTCAGAACAGGCTCGTGGATGGTCCCAGATAACTGGTTCCTTTCTTGTGGAGCCTGCTGAGGAGCATAAGACTTCATTCACACTAGACTCAGTTTCACTGTAATTTTTCTGCATTCTGCAAGCCTCGCTCCTCGCTGAAATAGAGCTTCTGCCAGAGATGCTTCTGCCTTTGCAGACAAGCCAACAGCAAGCCTCAGCAAGCACAGACTATTGATTTCCTTCTCCGCACTCATTCCTCACATCTTCCCTCCTGTAGGAGCGGAGGGGTGAGTAAATAGGAAAAGAAGAGGCTTTTAGCTGGCATATCTAGCTCCCTGCTCGTGATTGGAAGTGAGTGGAGGACAGAGATGTTTATTACTCAGCTGTGATGCTCACGTCGTGAGACGGGACGCCCTGCAGAGGGGTCACTTCATACACTCTTGTTTCCTCCTCTTAAAGCCCACCTTCCTTTCCTAGAACTCAATTAGTATCTGAAATGTTCTAGAAATGTGTAAAATTGGTGATAGCAAGAACATCATGAACTTGGGACAGAAAGTTAGACTGGGATTAGTGAAGGCTGTGTGTGTTCCCAGACTGCATACTATTATCGTTCATCTTAAACAGCCAGCGTTGCATTACGGCCCCCTCCCCGAGGTTACTATAGGACATAGCTTGTGGGGTAAACACAGCCAATAGACGATGAAAAGGTAGCATTAACTTAGAGAAGAACTCAATTTAGAAACATGCATGAAGCTGATAATTTCCTCCCAGTAAATGAAAAACAAAATGTTGTCACAATAAATATTTTAATGTTTTGCTTTTCCTTTATGTGACAAAAGGTGAAGAAGGGAAGGTAGCAAATATTAAAAAACATCTCATGATAAAAACTATTTACAATATAGAATAAGATATTTAAAATAGGAGGATAAATCAGAGCCTGTCTGAGCTGCTGGAAGAGTAGAGATGGTCAGACAAAGGATGGCATGAATCCCTAGGGATAACTTCGCCCTTGTGTGACCTCTGGTCATGGGTGGTCTAATGTCTGGCTTCTTCCTGGAGACGGAGTCAAAGCCCCAGCAAAGTAGAAGCTAGAATTACAGGCCACCCTTTGAAACAGGATTCCCCAGGGGGAGAAACTCCCACAACTTACAGGGGAAGATAATAAGATAATGCACAACATGCTTGACTTGTTTTGACTCAGAATAGAACAGAAAAAAAAAAGAAAACAAAAATTTCCTTTGAGATTTTCCAAAGCAAGGCAGGATTCAAATGGTTTGGAGGCCAAAACTGACTTTAGCATGTGGCCTCCCAAAACAAGAAGCAAAACAAAACAAACCAAAAGAAAAAAAAAGCCCACAATATAAAATAAAGGTTGTCCTGGGGTGGCAGGGCCTCTTGAAGGCTGGAAAAAGAAAACATATTTTCTCTGGAGAAACACACTCTAAATCCAGCCCCCAAGGACTTGTACAAACTGCTCCAGGGATGAAAACTCACATACAAAAAGCATCATCCACATGAGCTAGCCTGTGAAGGGGAATCTGCAACAACACTGAGTCTTATTCAATATTGGATTTGCTAGAAATGAAGCATAAAAGAGATGGTGATGAAAATACCTAAAGCCATAAAAGGGAGCCTTGAAATAGGATAATGAGCAGAAAACCAGAATCGATGGGGAAGATAACCACAGGGAACGCTGATCCACTGAAGAGGTAAGCTTCAGCATTAGGTGGTCAGTGGGTCGGTTAAGTGGGGATTAGACGCAGCACAGAAAAGAATTACTGGACTTGAAGATAAATTGGGAGCCACCATAGAGAAACTAGAAAGGAGGAAAAACATGGCCATTAACATTTTAGCTGTAGTATAGCTAGAGCAGCAATCTCTAATGCACGATCACGAGTTTAAGAGACTTGAGTACAAAAAGAACTTGAGAAAAACAGAGGAGAGTTTTCTGCTATTGATGAATGCTTTTGTTCAGAAAACCCA
>NW_004524704.1:2509243-2545388 GCF_000260255.1 Octodon degus
ACTCACGCACGCACGCACACACCTGCATGCATGCACGCACACACGCACGCATGCATGCACACACACATGCACATGCATATATATATATATATATTTTAAATTAGCTCATACTAATTGTACATGTTCATAGGATTTACTGATACTTGTGTGCATGCATGAAATCTGCATGCAACATGCATTGATCATGCCTCCACAGATCTTCCACTCTCCCCTCTCCCCTCCTTAGATAGACCCTCACCTTACTTTGAAGTTGACTTGCTGTTCCTAGCTTCTACATGTGAGAAAGAACATACAACATTTGTCTTTCTCTGTGTGCTATGTTTTCCTTAATTTGATGTCAGTATGCTTGTCCATTTTTATTTTTGTTTTCTGTGCTTATGCAGAAAATTATTGGGGCCCTATGCTGAAAATTATTGTCTTATGTCAATATCTTGAAGTGCTTTCTCCTATGTTTTCCTCTAGTAAATTCAGAGTTTCAGGTATTACGCTGAGGTCTTTGATTCTTTCCAAGTTGATTTTTGTATAGGGCAAGACAGAGGGTTCCACTTTCAATCTTCCACTTGTAAGCATCTAGGTTTTCCAGCATGATTTGTACAAGGGGCTGTTCATTCTTTAATGTATGTTTTTGACACTTTTTATGTCAGAATTTGAAGTTTATTTTTTTCCATAATTTTGTTGAGAAACAAATAGCAATGAGACAGTTTCAAATTATGTCAGAATTTGAAGTTTATTTTTTTCCATAATTTTATTGAGAAACAAATAGCAATGAGACAGTTTCAAATCCAATTAGTAGCACAGTTTCAATAATTAATACGTTGCATATTGTTGTCTTAGTAGTTATTCATTGTACAAGATGCAGACCTGATATCCTGTTCACAAACACTATTAGAACAAATCTTTCTATTCATTGAATTAGGAGAATGTAACTGTATACCTATCCTATTTTGAATATACAGATGCAAAATGATCCATCATTTGTATCCCCTTTTTTGTTTAGTTTTATCATTTAAATATTGTAAGTGTGTGAATTCAGCAAAATAGTCCAAAATAGTCCAGCAGTCCATAATAGTAGTGAGTTTTCCATAAGACTGGCGATGTCAGAAGTTGTTGACTTGAGCATTTTACAGCTCAGCATATTGATATGACTTTACTTTTTATACTTTGTTTTTATACTTTTCTGCTGGATGGTTAAGACCAAGATAAAGAAAGACCTATATAGCAAGACATGTAGCTTTTGTATCTGATAAGGTCAGTCAAATCTCCTTAGGATTTATCCTGAAACCCTGTACTGCAGTTTGTAGATCCTTTGTCAGTGTCAGCCGTGTGGATGAGTCATGGCCATTTCTTGACCAATTTGCTGTCTGTGAAAGCCTGAGAGAATGTTTTCTCTCCATGTAACTCTCCTTAAGCACATTCTACATCATCGATCCCTTTCCTCTATGGTCCCATAATCTCCTTGATCAGAAAATTTGGGACACAACTGAGTAACATGATATTATAGTACAGGTTCTCCTGTGTCCTGAGTCCTCACTGGCCATGAATGGCTACGGCCAAAATGTTGGCTGTCCTTGCAGCCCTCCTTTTTCTCTAATTTTTGGTCTGCAAACTTAGGTTGTTAACCCTCCAGAAGAGAAGCTTATTGTTATTACCCTACAACCTAAGCTGTTGAGCTTAACTTCACTATCTGTCTGAGTATCAAACATCTTAGGCATAACATGGAACAGGTATGTTTCATCAAGTATTGATATGTTAAACTTTAAGTCCTTACAGAATATGAAGAAAAAATATTTAAAAATTAAAATATATTTTTAAAAAAGGAATAAAGAATTTGTATGTTTACACATAAGTCCAGAAATCTAAACATATTCAGCATTGTAGCAGAACAGTCCTGAAACACTCTTTTTCCTGTCTTCTGCTTTCATTCACCATCCCCTTCCTTTTTAAACAAACATCTACCCAAAAGACAGCACAGCAGCAATCCAGCGTATCCAGACAAGAAGCACATTTTCAGAAGACCAGCATGACAGGCACTCCAAGCATGACCCTACTATTACACTTTGCCTTCTTTAGTGCAGTTGCTTAGTTCACAGGTATCAGAATATATAGTTAGTCAGGGTGAGAAACCTACCAATCAACTGCTAGCTTCAAAAACCTTCTGAAGATTCTCAGAATCATTGCCTTACCCATCCTGCATATATAAAAATTGTTTTTTGCACTTTTGTGGAAAATCAATTGGTTGTAGTTGTATGCATTTATACCTGGGTCTTCTGTTTTGTTGGTCTAGGTTTCTGTTTTCTCAATGCCATGACATTTTGCTTACTATGACTCCATAATATGTCTTGAAATAAATTATTGTGATGCCTTAACAGTGGGGAAAAACTATCTATATCACTAATAATTTATTTCTCTATCATCACACTTGATATCTTTAAAGGGCTAAGAAGAAGCAATTCTCAAAATAGCATATTGTATATGTTATGAAATCCCTATCAATGGGTAGGTGGATGTTCAAGAAGAAGGGGGTGGTGAATGAAAGCAAGAGACAGGAAAAGGAATACTGTGGGACAGTCCTGCTTCAAGGTTGTATATGGTGAGATTTTTGGACTTATGTGCAAACATGAGAAGCATAGAATTCTTTATCCTATTGTTAAAATATAATCTAATTTTTAAATGTTCTTTATCATATTATGTAGGGACTTAAGGTTCAACATATCAATACTTGATGAAAAATACCTGTTCCTTATTATGCCTAAGATGTTTGAAATGTAGTGAAATAGTGAGGTTAAGCTTGATAACGTAAATCGTTTGATAATAACAATAAGCTTGTCTTCTGGATGGTTAACAACCTAAGTTTGCAGACCAAAATTAGAGAAAAAGGAGGGCTACAAGGAAAGCCAATATTTTGGCCCTACCCTTCTAAGGTCAATTAAGACTCAGGACATATGAGAACTTGTACTGTAACGTCATGTACCTCGGTAGTGTCCCAGATTTTCTGATCAAGAAGGTTATGGGGCCAAAGAGGAAATTGATCGATGACGTGGAGTGTGCCTAAGGAGAGTCATATGAGGAGAAGACACTCTCTCAGGCTTTCACAGAGAGCACATTGGCCAAGCAATGGCCATGACTCATCCACATGGCTGACACTGACAAAGGTTCTACAATCTGAGGTACAGGATCTCAGGATAAATCCTGAGGGCATTTCACTGACCTTCTCAAACCAAAAAGCTACAACTCTTGTTGCATAGGTTCTGCTTTACCTTGGTCTTAGCCATCCAGTAGAAAAGTATGAAGATGAAATATAGGAAGTAAAGCCATGTTGTTATGTTGAGCTGTGGGGGACTCAGGTCAATAATTTCTGACATTGCCAGTTAAACAGAAGACCCAATGCTATTATGGGCTACTGGACTCTTTTAGAATATTTTGCTGAGTTTACACACCTATAATATTCAATAACGGAACTTAGGAAAAATGCGGTATGCCTATGAATGTCCATTTTGTATCTGTGTATTCAAAGTGGTTGGGATAGATATATAGTTGCATTCTCTTAATGAATAGAATGATTTGTTCTAATGGTGTTTGTAAGTAAGATCACAAGTCTGCATCTTGTACAGCAATTAACCACTAAGAAGAATATATGCAGTGTATTATTTGTTGAAACTGTACTTTCGATTTGATTTGAAACTGTCTCATTGCTATATGTTTATCAATAAAACTTTGAAAAGAAAAAAAAAACTGAAAGAACAAGGAAATGCTCATGTTGAGTAGAGGCTGGACTTTGAGATTCTTTCCAAATTTATAGCAATCACTTTTGAGATTTATTTTAGCCTAGTAAATAATAAATATATCAATGCTCTCTTTTTGAATTAACAAAAAAAAAAAGAAAAAAAGAAAAAGAAATCCCTATCAAGATCAACTGGGGAATAGAGACTTCTTAATAAACAAAAATAAAACTTATTTTCAAAAAATCTCACTTAAAGATCATCTACGTATACTCTTTAGTAAAAGTAAAAGAATAATTAAGGGGAATTTAGTATTCACTAAAAATGTGAATTTATGTATAAAACCAAGCAGATAATAATGATGAAATAAGTTAATGATATATAGTTCAATTTTCAGTGTTAAAAAACCAAGATAAAAGTTTTATCATGAGCAACAATGGCATGTGGGGGAAGTGGAGTGAATGCCTCAAGGCATTTTAATTTCTTTTTGTTGTTCAGTAGAAAGACAAATATACCAATTTTACTTTGGATATTGTTCAATGAAATGAGCATGCTAATATATTCAAGGTAACTAGTACAGTAAGTGTAAGACTTTGAAACTGGTAGAGAAAAATAAATTGAATAGGGCATATTCAGATACAAGGCAAATTCAAAACTGAAAAGAAAAATGAATGGAAAAGGAACATTAAAAAATAAAACAAAGGGGCCGAGGAGATGGCTGAGTGGAATAAGTGCTTCCCTGCCAAGCTCAAGGGCCTGAATTCAATCCTGGGTTAAGAAGAAAGAAAGAAAAAAAAAAAAAAGAAAGAAAGAAAGAAAGAAAGAAAAGAAAAGTCTCTTCAACAAATGCTGCTGGGAAAACTAGACACCCATCTGCAAAAAAATCTTAACGTATATCCCTCTCTCTAAACCTGAACAAAAACAATAACAAACAATCAATTCAAAATGGATCAAAGTCATTAATATAAGACCTGAAAGTTTGAAGCTACTTGAGGAAAATGGGAGAAACCCTTCAAAATATTGGTACAGATAATGATACCCTAACCAGGATTCCAATACCTCAGGAGATGTGAGCAATAATCCTTATGGAATAAGTAAAAGGAAAATAATATAATAACAGGTTGATAAAGGAGTGACCAAATTGTCAGGAATAAAAACACTTATCTAATATGGGAGAAAGAACTTGTAGTTGTTATTTTATTTTATTCAGTCTGTCTCTATCAGGTGCCTCTCTAGCAGCAGGGTGCATGCTAGGTGCTATGTGATGTTGGTCAACCGCAGACGCAGCTCCTACCAGCGTAGAGCTTGCTGACTCCTGCAAAACCTGACCTGCAAGGAACAGGGAGGTCAGGAGCATCCAACACTGAGCCCCAGCTGTGCATCAAGGGAATCAGAAACTGGCTTCATCTCTGGCTTCCGGGACCTTAAGATGGAGGTTTGGTTTTATTAAAACTTGATAATTCCTTAATAACCAATTAGTTTATTATTAACTAACCTTATTTCACTTGATGCATGAAGATTGCATTTTCCCATTAATTTACAAGTGCAAACAATGAAGTTCACATGGGTAAATTACATGACAGGAACCCAGATTTTAAAATCCAAAGGGGCCCAGAGAGATAGCTCAGTAAAATAAGCGCTTGCCTGCCAAGCACAGGGTCCTGAGTTCAATCCCTGGCACTGCAAAAAAATAAAATAAAATAAAATAAAATAAGTAAAATCCAAAGGGCTAGAGATAATGACAATATTTTCTCACTTTCATTGGGCTTGGTGTTTATTTAATTATTATTATTATTTGCAAATATTTGAAGAGAAGGATCATAGTCTCCTTTTGTTAATTTTCATAACATCCAATTGTCTTATTTTATCAAATACCAATTCTTGGTGATTGTCCAGGTTTTTCACTTTTTGCTCGAGGACTTGTATTTAGTTTTAGAGGATATAGTCAGAAGGTCCTTGGTTGCCTGAACAGGGATCCCTAGGAGCAGACTGACTACCTATCATATGCAAATTTTCTAAAGTGAGAAGTCTTGATGTTTCCTCTCTCCTTACTTGAGTCCAGTAGGTAACCTTGCTGGTCAAGGGCTAAGTTATCAGTAAGAGCACGTTGGCCAGATGTGATGATGCACACCTATAATCCCAGGACTCAGGAGGCTGAGGCAGGAGGATTTCTGTGAGTTCTAGGCCAGCTTGAGCTACAACATGAATTCAAGATCAGCCTGAACTGCATAGTGTAACCCTGTCTCAAAAAGAAAACAAACAAACCAACCAACAAACAAACAAAAACAAAATCAACACCATCACCACCAATAACAACGACAACAACAAGAAACAAGAGTATGTTTACCTTCTACTTCTTCCTCAGCTACTGGCCTGGCCAAGCCTTTGTGCCACCACAACCTCACTATCTTTCCCAAACAGATCTGTCTGATACTCTCTTTCTCAGAAGCTGTTGTCATACTTAGGGTTGCTATAACAAAAATACTGCAGATGGAGAGACCTAAACAAGAAACATCTATTTCTCACTGTTCTAAAGACTGGGAAGTCAGTATGAAGACATTGGTAGACCTGGCGCTAAAGGGGATTTGCTTTCTTGTGTCTGGACAGCCTTCTTCTCAGTGTATCCTGTGACAGAGGTAAAGGAGGGAGGGAAGGATGGAGAGCAAGGGATAGGGCAGAGGAGGAGGAAGAAGAGGAGGAGAAAAACAGAGAGGAGTAGAGAGAGAGAGAGAGAGGGAGAGGGAGAGAGAGAGAGAGAGAGAGAGAGAGAGAGAGAGAGAGAGAGAGAGACTTGACTCATATTTGTTCTCGTAAGGGCACTAATCCCATTTGGAAGGGCTTCAGACTTATGACCTAACTTTTTCCAAGACAGCCCACCTCTGGGATACAAAAATTTGTAAGCTACTATTTAAATATTTACGTTCTGGAGAGACACAAACATACAAACATATACAGAAGTTTTAAGTGACCTCTTACCTTCTAAACATTAATCAAAGCCTTTAACCTGTCACTGCAACTGTTCCCATAAGCCCTTGGAGGTTTACTGTGTCCTATCCATCTCTCGTTCCCCCATCCAATACTTATTCTTTTGAAACTGGGCATGGCGGCATTTTATTTTAACCCCAGCTAGGTGCAAGGGTGAGAGAGGAACAGTCTGAGTTTGAGTCCAAATTGGGCAAGTTAAAGAGGATTCCCCCGCCCCCCCCAAAAAAAATATGGATGTAAATGAATGTAAAGTTCCTGAGGCTCAACCACAAAGCAACAGCAACAAAAACCCTGGGTTCCAACTACACTAATTCACTGGTTTATTCACTGGTGCCCTGGTATACTTGGTGCTCTTTTTGTACAGCTCAATGTCTAAGCCCAAGCTGTCTCTGCTACCCAGAGCACTCTCCTGAATCAGTGTACCAAAACCTTCTTAACCATCTCAGCTAAAAGCCAGGTTCTCCTTGGATGCTTTACACCCACCAACCCTCTTCCCTGAGTTTCCCCCCAAGCCCCTAGATGGTGTTGCCTCCACCATGGGCTCTCTTCTTCTTTGCACAGTTCCTGAGTTCTCTATATCAGGAGTTGAGGAGTGGCACTGTACACAGCGCCAGTGACTCACTTAAGCTGGCCCTTATTTGGTTTCTTGTCACGTAGTATGTGTTTGTAAATGTTTCATGAATTCCAAGAATTGATTAGTTGTACCATTTAAAGGTGCCGGAAGGGCTAGTGTGCTCCACTACAGAGTCAATTGACCCTAACAAAGTTTTCTGTATTGAAAGATGAATGTAATAACACAGAGAAGTGACAGCAATGTCACAGTCACAAGGCAAGTGACAATATAATATGTTACCTGACATTTAGTTTGTAAAATGAAGAAGACATGGAAAGTTGCGGCAGGCTTTGGAAGTTAAAACTGTCTGTTCCATACCACCAGAATGTTACTAATAGAAAGTTCGAGGTGGACCCAACAGCTGGCATCAACAAGGAAGAAATTTTGTTTTCCCCCTTCTATACTTGTTTTTCTCCATAGTGCAAGGTTAATTGGTGTCTTGCTCTCCTAAACTTTTATATTGCTGGCTTTCAGTCCCCCAAACACAAGAAAATATTGAATTGCTCCTGACATCTAGCTGGCTTGATCTGAAGTGCATACATAATTTAAGCTGATTGAATATTTTGTCACATTAGAGTGGAAAATATCTGAATCCCCGAAACAGTAAAAGAAAATGACAGGTTCAAATACCAGTTGGCTTCACCTTCTGTGATTTCCGCCAGGTAATTAAGGCCTTCTAAGGGGCTGGAATCAAATTTGCCTTCAGCTACAGGATTTTCTCTTGAGTAATCAAGGCCCAGTAAAAGAAGAGTCTGTCTTTAGCTGATATAAAATCTTCCTTTCTTGGTTGCAAGATAAAACAAATACATTCTTCAGATTATTTTGCTTTCTGCCTTTTAATACAAATTGCTCCTTGAATTGATTTGCATTTTAACCAAAAAGTATTTTAGAAAATGCTTTCATTAGTAACATCTATTTAAATTGGAAATACATGAAAAAGATATGCCTGAACCTCTCAGGGTTTATTAGAAATAAACAACAAATGAAGCCAAGTCACTCTGGAGTAAAGGGACCCCTGGATTTTCCTCTCTTCCATGCCCTCTGCCTCTTCTGACCTGCAGGGATCCTCTCCCTCTTTCTTCAGTCAGGTACAATTTGTGCACCAGAATGACCAGAGTTCTCAGAATAGGAGACGTGGTACTTTTCCGAGTCACATCTCTAGCAATGTGACTCTAAAAAATTGACAGAGCTAAGGGTGAATCTACCAAGACAAGTGATGAGATAAGCTAGAAAATGAGGCCAGAGAGGCGCTGAGCCTGCAGCAGTGCCTGGAGGAGTGCAATGTAGCCCTGCAAGAAGCCTGTGGGCTCGGGCAATGGAGTCTTTCTGTGTAGGTTAGGGCCACTTCATTAAGCCTCACCAAGCCGGGGGCTCGCTTAGGGCTCTCATGTCCTTTATGTTTCCATTCCATGCCCATCAGTAACAATTCTCATCTTGCTTCTGAGATACTTAGATACTAGGAGCAGGGCTAGAAGATATTAGTATTCTGGTTCCTTAGATAAGAAGACTAGCTCCAAGCAAAGATATATTCCAGATTCAGAACAATGACACATGCCTGTAATTCCCACTATTTGGGAGGTTGAGACAAGAGGATCTCAAGTTCAAGGGCAGCCTGGGCAATTTCGCAAAATTTTATTCCAAAATAAAAATTTAAACAAAAAGAGCTGGGGTTGTACTTTGGTGTGAAGAGTGCTCCTGGCTTTACTCTTCCTCTTAGCCCCAAAGCATCTGTCTGTTTTATTTGGCACAATTTTAAAAAATTTTTACTTTAGGGAAGGGTCTACAGGGTGTTCAGGACCTCACTACTAGATCAGACTTGTAGTTATCCTCCTGTTTTCAGCCTCTCAAGAGCTGGGATTACAGGGGCCACCACCAAGCCAAGTTTCAATTACTGTCTCAGCATGCAGTGGGGGAGGAGCAGTGGCCTGCAAGGCAGGCCTGGGGATCGAACCCCTGTCAGCACATTTTTAAATGCTTACCAAACACTACATGAAGAGTCAGTTCCAGAAATTCCCCAGGGAAATAGACAACCAGTGAACAAGTAAACAATCACAATGTGTTCCTGAGACTCCTATAGAGGGGAGGATGTTTGACAGCTTGAGTTCACACATGGTGATTGGATAGGAGAAGGGTGGCTACAGAGGAGTGGTTTGGGAAGATTTGTTTGAGGTGGGTGTGCTTGAATTGAGATGGAAATGACAGGGAAGCAGCCAGCCATGTGATCATTTGTGAATTCCAGGCCAAAAGAAGAGCAGTAGCCAAGGTCCCAGGGAGAAATGAGCTCAGGAACAGAAAGGAGGTTTGACTTCCTGAAACACAGGAAAACAAATGAGGGCAGAGAAATTCAAATCAGCAGCCTCTGTTTATACTAAGAAAATAGTATAGTGGTGGGAGAAACCTGGACCAGCCAGAACATGGAGCCAAGAAGATTTGGATGAGTGTTTCACCTAAGGATTTCTTCAGCTGCAACTCCTCAACAATGATGCCCATTTGTCATCCCTCTTTCTATGAGAAAATGCCCTTGTTCTTAGCACTTCCCAACATCCACTGCCAGTGTGGCACCTGCACCAGCTATGTATGGCCTTCCTCAGAATGTTTTTCCTCAGTTCTCCAGCTGGAGAAATCTCAAGCTCAGTTTGGGGGAAAATGTCCTCTTTCCTGAAAATAGCATTTAAAAAGTGAAATAGGTCTTCAGAAGTCTGTGTAAGTCTATGAGAGCACCCTTCACACTGCACTGTGATTTTCTCTCTCTGTCTCTAGACTAGGAGCCTAACAGAGGGAAGAACTGTTCTGTTCATCTTTTTATCCTTAGTGCCTAGTGGAGCCGTTGCTCAATATACACTTTGTGCAAAAGAAGGAAAGACAGTGGAAGAAGGAAATCAGGGAAGGAGGAAGGGAGGAAGAACTCCCGAGCCCTGCACCTGCTTTCAGGAAGAAAGAGAAATAATAATAAAAAAAAAAGATGGAAGCACGTAAGCTTCAAAATGTATAGACAGTTAATTTCAGGAATCTTTGTAGCAAAATAAGAAGTAAATGCAACATAAAGGTCATTTTTGTAATTAAAGACGAGTTATACTCATCTGGGACATTATTCCTTTGCCCTGTTAGGACCATTGAGGAAAAAAAATTCCTCCCACACTTCTTTTCAAAGGTATTTGTAAAGGTATTTTCCTGTGAGTCACTTCCTGCCAGCCTCAAATTGCATAGATGGGTGCAGTAGTAATTAGGTGTCCAACTGCTGGAGGGAAAGAATGGCAGGTGTTTATCCCTGGTAGAAATAAAATGCTTCTGCACGGAGTGGAGCCAAGTAGTTACAGAGAGGCTGAAAATCTACAGGGCTCATCCAGGAAGCAGGAGTCCCAATGTGAATTATCAGAGAATGCAGAAAGAGACAACACGAACCTAAATGCTTAAGTGAATGGGAAGAAGAGCAGGCTAGGAACTGGGGGCACTCCTCCCAGAGAGCTTCCCTTCTGTGAGGAGAGGGAGGAGCAAAGGGCAGAGGGCAGCTAGCCGGGTCTGGATGAACCCTGACAATTCAGGCACAATTGAATGACCACGGACTGGGGAGACAGCTTGGCGCTCTAAATGCCTAAATGCCTGGCAACTCAAGGAACCGGGTTCGATCCCTGGTATCACAGGCCCTGCTGGCCAGTGAGTCTGGGCATGATGGTGTGTGCCTGTAATCCCAGCGCAGAGGGAGGCTGAGACAGGAGGATAATTACAGGTCCGAGCTGCGTAGCGAAACCCCATACCAAATAAATAAATAGACGATTTTTAAAAACGTGATGATGGTATTGTTGTCCATCACAGTAGTCCTCATCTTTGGCAGTGCAGTGGAGACAAAAAAAAAAAGCAATTCAACAGTTCCTTGGGCCCCACCTCAGACCACTTAAATAAGAATTTCTAAAGATAGGACAGTAGCATAAGGAAGTTTGAAAGCTCTGCAAGTGATTTTATTAGATAAAGATGATTAAAATTCCTTACCCCTGGGATATTCCCACAGCCACTTCCCCTGGATTGATTTATTTTTAACTTGCTACAAAGAAAGGCAAAAGTCAAGGATCAGAGACACGAAAGAATCTCTCCCAAGGTCATGCAGTGGAAGATTCCAGATTGTGCCTCTAGAATTCAAGCTCTGTGTGCAGTCAGTAAGAGACTGGAGGAGGAGCACCGCTCCTAGGAAATACTCAGTGGAGATAAACTAGTCCTTAGTGACCTGGGCTCCATTTTCCTGGCCTTTCTTCTTGATGAATACTCTTCTATTTTCCGTAGCTTTCCCTCCCACACCCTTCTCGTTCTTAGGTGCCCTTTTCTTCTCCCATTCCTGCTGGGATTATCTCAACAGTGACTAACCACTTGGTGGGAGCCTATTTTGTGGGTAGCTTTCTCATGGAAAAAATGTTCACTTTAAAAGAACATTGCGACAAGAGATATAATGCAAATAAGTGGTGAATCAGGGTAAAGAGTATAGGAGATTTTCTTGCACTATTCCTAAAGCTTCTGTAAGTTGGAAATACCAAAGTGAAAAAATTAAAAGAAGAAGTAGGAGAAGAGAAATTGAAGAAAGAGAAGATAGGGGAAGAAGACAAAGTGAATGAAGGAAGGAGGAGACACTAGTATCAGTTAGTAGGAGAAATGGCCTTGGGTAATGAATCCAAGGCCTCCGAAAGACTGAGTTTGTTGCTAATTCAACCACCACCCTATCCTGAGACACTGGGGAAAACATCCTTATTCCAGATTTTATTTTCCTATCCATGAAATGATGGAACTGGAATAGATCATTCCTAGGCTGGTTGTTTGTTATTTCATTAACAAGCCACTCAGTAACGTAACGGCTAAACCCAAAAATTAATTGTTGCTTCTGGTATTCTGCATTGCCTTGGATCAGCCTGCTGATTGTCATGTGGAGGTCTCACAGAGTTAGAGGCAGGTAGAAACTGGGTTTGGCACTGTCTGGTTGGAATGGCTGGACTGTCCAAGATGGTTCTCTCATACAGGTGGTCCTGACTATTGGTCAGGACCAAGGGGGCTGTTGACTCAAAATACCTGCCTTCTATGAACTGTCTCAGTAAACTTGATGAGACTTTCAACAGTTAAGGCATTTTTAAAAAGGATCAGAGTGTTTTGGAAGCTATAAGCTTTATCCTTATGGTTATTATTGCTGTTGTTTACATTCTTCCTACAACTGGTTATTACAACCTCCTTGAACCACTACCAAGCTGGTTGCCTAGATGTTTGACCGTGCTCTCTCTGGGAGCAGTCTGATGCCCCCAACCTTTTTCAGCCATCCACATGTGGCTACCTAGGTGTTCCAGATTGTTTGAAAAAAGAGGAAGATTATTCAGGAAAAAAAATCGTGACATTTTCATGTATAAAATTGTGATTATTCGTCAACATTGGTAATTAGAACCTGAACAGGTAGGTACAGTTAGCTTCATAAAAACCCCATTTCTCATGCTCTTCCTCTTACAAAGAGAAAAACATAAGAGATCTAGGTTATTGGTAGGAAAAAACATAAGATATCTAGGTTTTTCCAGAAACTGTAGAATTAGAAGTGAAGTCCATAGACAGAGAGGTTATATTTCACTTGAGGAAGTTTTGTCCTCCAAACTTGAGGAAGTTTTTAGTTTGCAGACTTTTTGCAATCAAAATCATACACTTTCACTTAAAGTTGGTGGTCATACAATGTTTGCTTCAGCAAGAAGTGATTCTCCTCACAGTGTTCTCTCCCACACAATCACTTTATGTTTTATTTGGTATTTACTCTGAGCTCTTACTCCTTTTTGGTTTTTTTCCCTCTTCCATTCTCACTTACACACACAATTCCAGAATGCCAAAATAACCTCACGACAATTATGTCAGAATTTGTGCTAGATAAATATTCTGTTCTTATTTTTATGACTATGCAAATATTAGTCCCATCCAAATCGTATCATGTCAACTGATCATTTTCCCATTTTGCATAATTTTTTTTTTCTTTAGAGCTAATGGTTGTCTTGTAATTATGTTTGCACATTTTACTGCTCAGGTGACCTAACTCACCCAAGCTTGTGCCAACTGTCCAGATACAAAGTATCAGTCATTATATCAACTATATGTTTTTGAAAATTTCTTTGATTAGGCTTCTATCTTACTTCAATCTGGTAATTTTGACCTTTTTGGTTGGGGACAAAGTCTGCCTTTCTGTCATCACTAGAATTCCCTTAGCTCTCTCTCGTAGGTCAGATTTGCTGGTTTTTATAGTCACATATTTCTGGCCCTTGTTTTTCTCTCTTTTTAAGCAAAGTGCATCTTTGGTAGTGCAGAACTTGCTAAGAAAAATAGATGACAGATAAAGGATTGAGACTGTGCAGCTCTGAAGGACGTCTTGATTCTATTCTCACATTTGATTGATGATTTGGCTGGTGATGGCATTCTACATTTAGGGTTTGATAGCTTTTCTGTGCTTTTCTGGCTTCTGACATGAATGTTCAAAGAACTCTGCAATGATGATTATAATTCATGATACTTTGCATGCTATTGAGGGTTTTTCTTTTCCACTTAGTTCTTTCCTCCTCCTCTCCAACTGATCATTTTCCCATTTTGAATAATGTTTTCTTTCTTTCTTTCTTTCTTTGTATTTTAGGGAAGGGTCTACAAGGTGTTCAGGGTCTCACTATACAGATCAGACTTGTAGTGATTCGCCTGTTTTCAGCCTCCTAAAGAGCTGGGATTACAGGCATGCACTACCAATCCCAGTCTGAATCACCATCTCAGCGCGCCCCGAGGTGGGGCCGGCATGGCAGGCCCAGGGATTGAACCCTGGCCACTGCATCTGACTAGCAGTCACTTTAATCAGCTGAGCTATTTGGCCAGCACTTGTTTTGTTTTCTTTAGAGCTAATGGTTGTCAACAGGCATGGCTCTCAATCTGGACATTGATATCACTGAGTTGGGAAAAATAATCCTGACCTATTCCTAGTGCTTTTTCTTTCTTTTCTCTTTTTTCAAAACCCCTACTCATTAGATATGAGTAAAACTTAATGCCCAGTCTTTTATTTTTCATCTTTCTTTCCTAATGTTTTTGTTATTTTTCTCTATTTCATATGGAATGAAGTGTACATTTGGAATCTTCTATTTCTTTTATTGGACTTTTACATTACTGTTGTAAAGATTTAATTTCCAAGAATTTTTTTATTTGTCTGAATGTGCTTTTTAATTGCATCCACTTTTTTCTCATGAATACAATATTATTTTCATTCTCTAAAGACATATTCCAAGTTTTCTTCTACTTACATCGTGTCTTTGTTCTCTATGGTGCCTTTTGTGTTTGCTTTGGTCTTTGTATGTGAAGTTATAAATGGGTAGTGAATCTTGGAGAACCATAATAACCAACTAGAACATGACATAAAAAAGTTTTCAGAAGCTCTGGGCTCACAGGATCTGGGGCTTGTTGATGGAGGGCTCTAATGGTGACCTTGGGTCATTTCATACAGGTATCTGAAAGCCTTTCCTCTTGGGCTAACCATCTTTAAAGAGAAGAATCCCCTAGCTTTGCCATGGAACACAGTCTTGCTGTTTGTATGATTAGAGTTCTGTTGCAAAGCTGTCTGAAGACTTTAATGGTGAGGAGCCCAGGTTAACTTGTCACCCTTGTTTTCAGTATAGAAATCCACTCTGAACTGTGCTTGGTGAGCTCTAGTCCATGGACATCTATTTCATCCTTTCCAGAAATCTTTTTTGGCTTCTGTCAGAATGGGGTGGGTCTTAACCTAGCTTCAAGGGAGAAGGGGATGAGATCTGGGCAGCTACTGATATCTTAGAGTGACTTCTAAGCAAGGCTGTGCTCTTACACTTCCTCAGGAACTTGAAGGGAATTTGTAAGATTTTCAGGGTTTCTACACGCAGGTAAGTTGTTTTTATTTTTTCTGGTCCTAGTTTAAGATCCAGCTTTCCTTGTGTACTAAATTAGCTAGAATGCACTCAAATGCATTCAACCTTCTGAGTGAGCCAACTTTCCACCACTGTGACAAAGGCCGGAGAAAAACCTGGAGGAAGAGTTGATTTTGGCTTATGGTTTCAAAGCTTTCAGTCCATGGTGGCTTGGCTCTGGTGCTTTGGGCCTGTGGAAGCATGGAACATCATGGAAAGAGCACACAGTGGGGTGAGTAGCTCCCCCCAGGCCAGCAGGGATGGAGAGGGTGAGACTATGGGCTCAGTGTCCCCTCTTGGGACACCCCACCATGCCTTAGATTCTCCCCATTATGGCCCAGTTTCTAAAGTTCCTATGACTTCCCAGAGATGCCACTCTCTTGCATCCAAGCCTCAAACAGAGAGGTCTCTGGGGAGAGTTAAGATCCAAACCGTAACATCTTCAAAAATGTTGTTGCATGTGCTTCTGTCTCCTTTGACATTCTCTACGGTTATGAATTTTGCCTTCAAAAAAATACATGTCTTGGGATGAGGCCTGGCAACAGAAGAGAACAACATGCACAGCACCACTTGCTATATGTATGCAGTGTTCCCGGGGAAGATGTCTTGGGCTAGGAAAATTGGGGGCAAGAACAGAATGTTTCAGATACAGTATATCCTGCAGCTTATAAGGATTAGATTCTGAGGTCAAATGTACATTTTAATCTGCTCTCCTATACTGTGGAGCTGGCAGAGTGTTGGGGACAGCACCTGCTTCTCACTGTCACCCCTGTCCAGGTGATCATGGCAAAGGTTCACAGAGGGTTTACCCTATACCGCTGCTCAGTCAAACACACTGTCAATTAACTTATATTTAGTCTTCATGTCCACTGCTTGAGCTAGGTACTCTTATTATTGTCATCGTAGAGATGAAGAAAGTAAAGTTTAAAATGGTTAAACAGCTTGCCCAAGGTCATCAAGGTATAAATTGGGAGAAGCCAGAATCAAGGCTAGGTCTGCAAAGCCCAGTGGGGTGCTCCGTGCCAGGCCACTCCCGCTTGCTGCCGGCTTGTATGAACTTGGTAGCTGCAGCCTCCCCTACTTTCATCCTGCACCGCTCCCCACCACCATCACTGTGCCCCCTTCTACACCAGCCTGACATCATCTTCACAAGATGCATCTAATGCCCACACAAGTCAGCGTGACTCACAATGTGGGTGCATTGAAAACACTGAGATTCAAAGTCTTCCTAGGGACTGTGAGGGTCATGCGGTGGAAGCCAAGGTAACTTCAGGGAGGGCACAGCTACTGTCTGGTCCCGGCGCTTGGTGTGCCTTTGACCTCTTCCTCCATTCACTGGTGGTAGCTGGTATTTCCAGTCTTGCTCTCTCCGTGGGATTTGCAAGCATAATTTCTAGGAAATGATTCAGTCGTCAGTTTTCAAATGTATTGAGATAGCATTTATAAATTAGCTTCATGAATTTTTAATTTTTCTGGTGTATTATTTATCTTATTGTTTCAAATTTCACAAAATTATAATATCATTTTTAGAAAAAATTAGTAGAGCTGTGGTTTAAGCATTTTATTAATTCCCAGAGAGCCAGATTTTACCTTTATTATTTCTGTTGATTTATTGATTTTCAGCTCACTGATTTCTGCTTTGGTCTATATTCTTTCTGCTGGCTTATTGTTATCCTTGTTAAAAGTTCTTTTAAATGTCACTCTACAATTAAGTATTTAGGGGCTGCTGAGATAGCTCAGCAGTCTAAAGCGCCTGCTCGGGCAGGTTTAGGCAACCACAGGGACCGCAGTTTGATGCCCCACACCACATGCCATGCCAACCCTGCCACAGGGCAGGCTGGGCAAGCAATCCACAAAATAAATAAAATAATGTATTTAATTAATTTATTTTTAAATTTTTATTTGTATGAATATCTAATACTATAAAATGTTGTCTGGTAATGGTGTTAGCTGTATTTGAGTTATACTGTGGTCACATTGGTTAGGTTTTGAGGGGTTTTTTTACAAATTCTATTCTGAAATTTGGCTTATATCTCCATATGAGCCAAGAATTGTTTAGTGGTACATTTAAAAGTATCAACACAGGAGGGCCTTGTTTTTAATGAATTTTTAAATTTTTAACATGTTGTGTTCAGAGAATATTGTTTATGTCTTTCTCTTCTTTGAAATTCATTGAGGATTTCTTTAACACCAAAAATAGTAAGTTTTCCTGACTGTTGTCCATGTTCACTATATTTACAGAAAAGTCCTTAACTCATTTTCTTTTGGCTAAGCTGACTTTGATTGTTAGGTTCTCGCTTTCTTTTGCTTTATGGATGAGTCTTTTTGCTATAGTTTTCTGGTTTATGGAAGAGTTCACAAAAATACAGCTGCAAGGTCAAACCCACTCCACAACCTGTACTCTAAATAATTTTTGTTTTTGGAATTCAGCCTCTTTTATTTCTTTAATTATTATCTATGGACAGTTTTGCTCTACATTGGCAGAACTCTTCTGAAATCAGTTGGCACATCACACCAAAAATTTTTATTAGCTATCTAAATACTTACTGTTTTAGACTTGCAAAAATCTAGAATGTTTACCACCTTTGCAGAAAAAATAAAGTTTCTCAATACCTGTTCTAGAGCCTCATTATTTTGAACACTGTTTTTCTTTTATACTATGGCTGTATCAGGATTGAACTATAATAATTCTCTGCTGTCATGCTACATGTGTTATGAGCAGTCCTGACCTGACCCACATTAGTTTTAGCAATGATGGAGATGTCATGCACTGTCTAATATGGTAGCCATTAGCCATGTGTGATCACTAAGAATTTAAAATGAGGCAAATGTGACCAAGTAACTGAAATTTTAGTTTATAGGGCCACATGGCTAATTGCTTTTGCATTGGAAACTATAGCACTACATTAAGAAAAGAAAATGGTCAGGATGGTTTATCTGACATCCTAGCTGTGGAAGCCTCTTGTTTTGAGCAAAGGGACTTTGGGAGGGACAAGAAAGTAAACACTGAAGATTTTCTCCCGCTCCTTTGACTTCAGTCTAGCTCTCCTGGGTATTTGCTAACATTGTCCCTATCTGGTTTGATTTAGGTTCCATGCCCATCAGTGTCTATGCTTTCTCTTAGTCTATGTCAGTAGTTTATAGTGAGCACATGCCAAGGGTTCATGGTTTTTCAAACATGCTGAAACTGTTTGAGGTTCCCATGAGCTCCTCCTATCCACCTGAGCATTTGATTCTGCAAAGCATCTCCTCAGGATCAATCGCTGTCTTCAAGAAAATGGACAAGCTTTCCAGAAAGTGGATATTGGCAATCCAGGGAGTCGATGGTTGCCAGAGCTCTCAAAGCTCCCTTTGGTCTCCCTTTGCACTGTCCTACACAATTTCCAATAAAATATAACACTTGTGATATACATTGCACATAATCTGCTTATACTTTGGGATTTATGGGGTCTGGCCCTGTAATTTACGTGAAAGTTTAGATTTTATGTATTATTTATTGGCTGTATCTTATTTATTTATTTATTTATTATGCACTTAATACAGGATCTATAGGGCCTCACTACACAGATTGGACATAGTAGTCCTCCTGTTTTCAGCCTCCCAAGCACTGGGCGTACAGGCATGGGTCACCGTGCCCAGTCTCAATATGCCCCAGGAGTGGGCTGGCAGGGCACTGTATCCTTTCTATAGAAGAATTTAACAAGCATATAACACTATTGTGTCTCTCCCAGATTTCTTAGCTTTATTCTCAAATTTGACAGCCTATACCTCCCTCACATGAGACTTACTGACTCAGTACCAATACCTTAATTTATAAGCAGGAAAAAAAAAACTTAGAAAGAAACAGTGACTTGGTTTTGGCCATAGAGCCAGGAATTATAAAACTAAAAATTCAAACTCATATCAATAGACTTTTGATCCAGTAATTTTCTTTTATGCCTTATGAATAGAAGAAGATTTTGTTGGCAGAACTATCTCAGAGCCTACCTCTCACTATGGTCTAGTAATCCCTGCTGTCATAACCCTCCTGCCCCTATTGTTTCCCCAGGATTGATGCTGCCACCTGTATGCTGCCTTTTATTGTCTCTAGATGACAGAATGGAAGTAGGATGAAGAGACAGGGAAACAAAGACCCAGGCTGTGTCTGAACCTAAAAATCATGACAAAAAGGTAGTTTTAATGATTTATGGGAAGATTCTGTTATTTACTTCTTACTGCCTACATAATTCCAGGAATGGCCGGTTCCCTTTTGGTGTGAAAAATATATATTTGAAGCTACCCGAGCAGGTCTGAATCTTGTAATCCTCTTGTGTCATGACTTAGAGTTAAAATGTCCCCTAGAATATGGTGGGATCACGGGGTCCTCTTTGGGGGACCCTGATGGAGTCCTCATCAGTGGGCTCATCTATTGATGAATTTGGCAGCAAATTGTGCTTGTAGGGGATGCGACCCAGCTGGGCGAGGTCACTGGGGACAGCATACAAGGGTGTGTTCTTGCATCCAGCCCCTCACTTTTCTTTCTGGCTTGAATGCCATTTCCTCCACTGTGCTCCTCTGCCCCTCTGCTTCTGCTTTGGGTCCTGTGAACCATGAGCTGAAACTAGGAGTCAGAATAAATCTCCCACCCTCTAGCTTGTGTCATCAAGTGTTTGTTCCAGGGATAGGGAGATGGTCAAGACATTCTGCCTCAGACCCCACAGCAGGTGAGACCGTGGGCATACACTGCAGCACCCACGCAAACACAGGAAAACAGATGTAGTAGTGCCCAGGAGAGCACCTTGGCCATACATGTGGTCTAACATCTATCAACCTCCTCTTCCCTTGAATTTCCTCCAGCATGTATAGCATAAAGCATACCAGAGCTTCTGCAGAGCTGCTCCATCTTGAAGTAAAGGTAGGAAAACAAGCTGGAGCTTATGCGTCTGACAGCAATGTCTATTGGAACCTCGAGATTCATAAAATAGAGAGAAAAAGAAAATCAGAAGCATGAGAACCCCACATCTTCCTTTTCTCAGAAGTTTTTTAGTTCAGCCACCTGAGATAGAGAGTCTGCTGGATCCAGCTTAACTGTCCATGTGATATAGCCCTACTGGTCCCCAGGCTTGGTTGCATGGGCAGTGTGCCCCTTACTGGCCTCAGGGTCTTGAGATATTCAGGTTCCCAGAAGTTAGTATCAGCAATGGTCCCTGGAAAGTAGCTCAGTACCTGAAAATGAATACAATGGAAAAAGAAATGAAAAGCCTGTGAAAATCATGGTACAAAAGAGGATACCATAGCAAAAGTGTGGGAAACCCTGCCCATATCAAATATTTCCCCCCAAAGTGCAGTCTTAATAATTCCTATAGCATGCAAAGCAAGTTGATAGTTGCCTTTGCACAGACAGATATTCTGATTGGAGTTGTACATCCTGCTTGAAGGGTCAGCCAACACTATGACAACAAGTCCCTTTATTTTTCTGAATCAGTGTTATTATTAACTGTCATGTGAAATAAGATCCCAGTACTGACATCATCATCCTCAGCCCCTCTGACTCTGGCTGGTTGAGATTTCTTGGTGGCAGGAAGCACAACTGGCAGCACCAGCCGGATGTGTCTACACATCAGGGCAAGAGTTCACGTAGACAGACAGCATCTCATTAAGGTAGCTGAGCTCTAGCTAGTTAGTGTTCTACACTCATGCACAAAACAGAAAGTAAGCTCTGCAGAAAGAACTGTATTTGTTGAGAGCTGGTAGGATCAGGAAGATGTAAATGGGTGCAATCCCCCAGGCAGGCCCGAGGAGCCATCCGCGGTCAGGTACACAAGTGTGTGTCTAAGCCAAGGTAATATGATGTAGTGGGTCTATTTCATCTTCAGCTGCAGAAAGGTCGAGGTACCAATGGTGTCTCAGTCTGTTTGAAGTTGTTACAGCAGAATACCTGAGACAGGTTAGTTTGCAAAGAAAAAAGTTCAGCTGTCACAGTTCTGGAGGTGGCAAATCCAGCATCCTGAGTTAGTGTCTGCCAAGGTCCTTCTGGCTGTGTGCTAATACAGCAAAAAGTACACAGTGAAGGACCACTCACAGGGACTGTGGGAACAAGGGAGAGCTGAGGAAGCCGGTGCACCTTCCTCAGCTCCTCCTGCTGTGAACACCCTCACTCTTCCGTGAGGATAGTACCCACTTATGTAACCACCTCTTAAACGCCCACTTCCAGTTACCATTACAGTGGTGATTAAATGTCAGTATGTGTTTTTCTCTTTTAGAGGGTGGGATATCAGGGAGAGATGGCCAAACATTGTCACAATATACCCTGTCCCCTCACTTAGGCCTTACTTGGAATTTACAGCAAAATGAAGAAGCCCCAAAGTAGAGATGGAGACGTACATGTTATCTGTCTCCATTTTGGAGATGATGAAATTGTAGCCCAAGTAAGATCACAAATGCTTCTGATAACATACTTCAGAGATCCACACTGAATGTGGGGAGAGGTAAAGAGAAAGAAGAATAACCAGGAACGTGCTGATTAGCATAATTCCCCCAAACCTACCCAGCTCTACTCATCCTCTGGGCCACACAACACTGAATATAGGGGGCAGAGGATAACAACTCAGATGGGGGAAGCCAGTGGCAGCTTTCCCTACACAGCACAGGGTCACCTCAGATCTACAGCAGGGGTGATTTTGCCAAGACCGAAAGCTCATTCAGCTGTGCTCTTCACTTGGCAGAGCAGAAGACAGCTTGACTGGTTGTGTTGCATTAGTCATTTGCCCCCTTGATAATAATAGCGGGGGGAAGTGGGCCCCCAAAGAAGCAGGAGGATCTCAAGTTAGAGGCTACCCTTGGCAACTTAGCGAGAGTCAATCTCAAAATAAAGATCTGAGGACATAGCTCAGTGGTAGAGCCCTATCATAGAATTCTTGGGTTTGATTCATGGTTCTGCAATGGGGTGAGCTATCAACAGGGAGAGGTATACTAAGTGCATAGTAAAGCAGAGTGTTTCCCTCCATCACGTGGTCCTCAGAGAGCATTTGGACTTTCTCACCTTGAGTCTCTGCCCCAAGGAATCCTTAACTAGAATCCCTCTGAGTGATATTTCACACAGTGTTTAGGTGAGAAAAATCCATTCAGAATCATCTATTTAACTTCTTTCCAACACTAGCTATGTAAACACTTAAGCCATATGTTCATTCTCATCTATCTAACTTGACTGTGAAGATAAACATTCTGCATACCAACCAGGAGGCAAAAATCCCCATCATCATTCCTTTTGTCCTGTTTCCAGCCTGACGTGCTGACAACACAAAGGTGCAATATTCCACCAATTGCCCTGGTGGACTCTCAGTCACCGTCAGATGCTTGCAGATAGAGACCATCGTAGAGAACTTATAATTTGCCTCCTCTACAGTTACATGCCACTTTGATAGACTTTCCAGATATGCAGTAGAAATAAATGTGCTTCTGCTTCATTAGTGTTTAGGTTTCTTTGCTCATTTCCTCTTCGATAACTATTTACTGGGGAAATATGTAGCAAAGATATTAGGTTACTTTTCTTTAATAAACTTGATAAAGATCAGACTGGACAGGGTAATAAGGCTGCGTAATTGGTCTTGTTCTGTTTTGGGGTTTATGAATTTTCTTCATCCAAAAAGAAACTAGACTCAGACACCATTCCTGATATTAATTTGATCCTGAGAAAGCTATTTAAGGTTTCTTAACCTTAATATATTTATCTTTTAATTGGGGCTAATAAAAAATTATACATCCTGAGTAGAGGCTGGGAAGAATAAATGCAATCACATTCATAAAAGGCCATTGTCAGGCAGCAAAGGTAGCCCATTACAATAATCCCAGCTACTTGGGAGACAGAAACAGGAGGATCTCAAGTTAGAGGCTACCCTGGGCAACTTAGCAAGAGTCAGTTTCAAAATAAAGATTTGAGGACATAGTTTAGTGGTAGAGCCCTACCACAGAATGCTTGGGTTTGATTCATGGTTCTGCAACGGGGAGAGGCGTCACAGGGAGATGCATAGTAAGTGACCAATGGCTGCATTTGTGCAGTTACATGGGACGAATAATAAATATGAATCACACATTTGTCATGGATCTTCTGGTAATATAGGAAAAACTTAACTCTCAACCTGTGAACATCAGAAGTTTGTGCTTTAGCAAAAATTAGGAATGAACCCACACACTAAGGGGGTTAAGGGAGTTTTATTGAAAATGCAGAAAAGAAGATGATCCCCTGGATTTCAGGAGGGGCTCCAAGTGCGTGGACCCTGAGCTTCTCTGTCAGGAGTAATTTATCAAGCAAAGTCAAACCTGGATACTGTGTGAGTCAAGCTACATCAGCCTATGGGTTGTTAATGGAGTCACTCGGCTAATATTGCTCCAGGAGGAAACCAGGCCATGCGGCAAGGGTGTAATAGAAAGAACAAAGACATTCTGGGCAGCAGAGGGGAGTATGCATCTGTGTGTTATGTCACTCCATATCTGGAGCCACCAGATTAGGTGGCACTTCCTAATACAGTATTTATAGTCTCGAATTGCTGTTTATCTCTAGGGAGGGAGACATGAGCACTGCTCTTTCGTCCGGAGGTCTGGCTCTCCTAAGGTTTGCCTCCAGACACAATTCTGAGAGCTCTGTTTTTTGTGCTGATGTCTTTGCTGGCCCAGGTTCTCCTTGACAGTGTATTAATAGCAATCTATCTTAGCTGTCTATAGTAGTGGGGTTATGAAAATCAACTTTGGTATTAAATCAATAATCAATATTAATAGCTATAATTCTTTCTACAAGTACTTAAATTTTTTTCAATCTGTCTCTCTCTGTCTCTCTCTGTCTCCCTCTCTGTCTCTCTGTCTCTGTCTCTGTCTCTCTCTCTCTCTCTCTCTCTCTCTCTCTCTCTCTCTTTTTCTCTCTGTCTGGTACATGGGCTCACTATTCAGCTTGGACTCATAGTGATCCTCATGTCTCAGCCTCTCCAGCACTAGGATTACAGAGATGTGCCACCATGCCCATTTTTGGGGTGGCACAGTGCACTCAGGGTCCAGGGCCAGCATGGCATGTGACACCAAGAATCAACCCTGGGTCCTTGTGTTTGGCAGGCAGGCACTTACTGCAGAGCTGTTGCCCCAGTCCCTCCACAGGTACTTCTTATCATCCACCTAATGCACCAGGTCCTGCCCTAGGCAAAGGGCAGTACTTATCCTCAATTTTCTCACCATTTAAGAAAGGCCAAAATGCATATAGTGTGACTAGCATTACAGAAGGCTAGGAGCCAGGTAGAGGGGAGCAATCCAAGCTCGAGCTTCTACATCAGTGTCATATGAGACCGGTGGATGACAGCAGCATTTGAGAAAGACAACAATTTTGCAAAGACCCATATAGTTCTGTTAACTTCTATGTGTCTGAAGAAAATTTCATTTTTGCCTACATTTCTGGATGTAGAAGTGTAGACTGATCTCTGTGACCCAGTCCACCATCTGCTAGCTTATATCACTTTTGAAGAGAAGTCTGCTGCCTTTTATATCTTTGTTAATATCTATACTCTTTGACTGCTAAAATTTAATTCTTTTTTCTGGGATTTTTATGTATTTGATAATGATTTATGTGTATTTAATATTATGGTTGGTGTTCATTAATACTAAAGAGTATTTGAACTGACAATTTTCACCAAATTTAGAAAAGAACCGTAGTTATTCTTTCTTCAAATATTTTCTGTATGTTTTTTACATTTTTCTTCTCTTTCTACAAATCCAATTTATGTGTTGGACAATCTTATCACAGTCACTGAAGCCCTGACCACTTATTTTGGTCTTTTTTACCTAAAGGTATTATATTTTGGGTAGTTTGTCTTCTTAGGTGTTTAAGTTCACTGGTTTTTTTCTGCAGTACCTGAAGTGTCACAAATCCCATCTGGTATCTTTTTTATTTTTGACACATTTTCTTTTCATCTCTACAAATTCCATTTAGGTGTTTGAAAATCTTCCATTTATCCCTTACTGTGTTTATAGGTTACTTTTCATCAGTACGAATATTTATAACATCTATTTGAAGGTTTCTATCTATTAATCCACACACTTTGTTAATTCTACCATCCAGACAGGTCTAGAACTGTGACAAACCAATCATCTATGTGCTTCTTATTTAAACTGACTCATAGTTAATAGAATAAATCACCATTCTTCCTCCTGCAGTATTTTCTTGGTAAGGTAGGTGCAATTCCAGATTCCCAGCACCTGTAATGGGGTGTTGGAGTGTCTTCATATGAGTACCAATCACCAGGAACTATATACTGATACTGAAAGTCAGAGGAAGAGTTTGATGATATGGGAAATGTATGGAAAAAGAAGAAAAATATGACCTTGGGGTTCTAAGATTTGCTTTTAGAATGCAATAGTTGAATTCGCCTTGTAAAGAATATTATCCCTCAAAAGGGCCTTAAGGAAGTAGAAAATATAATTAAGTGAAGTTAATGGGAAGGTGTTCTTGATTAAAGAAGAGTCTGAGAAAAGGTGCAGAAAGGCATCTGAGGTCAGTTCAGGGAACACACACAGTGACTTCACCTTTTAAGTTAAATGTAATGAAAATCCTCAGCAAAACTTCTGAGGGAAGAGCTAGGGAGGGCTGCAAAGGCTTCAGTTTGACAACCCGAGCTTGAACTGAGCACTTAAGACTTATGGAATTTTTCAAGACCTTCTGTCAGCATTGCTGATCCCAATGAGATCAACTTCCTAATAAGGAAGAAAAGGAAAAAAAGAGAAGTCTTTCAGTCAACTGGCCATTTTTCTGCAAAGTCACAAGGAATCTCTGCTTCCCACAGGCCATGTCTGTGGCTCTGCATGAAACTGGCTTAACTCTTAACAATACTTGTTTTTGTATAACAATTTATTTTATATGTTTCCTTTAGATCTTAATTACGTATTTACCAAAAATAATTGGGCGAGAGTTATCAATCTCATAATAAAGATGAGAAAACTGAGACTCAGAATGGCTTTTTTGGTGAAAAGTCAAATGACCAATTCTAAATGTATATCCTGTATATTGTCATCCCAGGTTAGGAGAAAAATGAAAAACTAAAATGATAGGTCAACTTGCAAAGTTTGCAAGGCTTCTTTCAAACATAGGACATAAAAAAATCCCTATTTCTCTCTTTTTTAAAGATGTGTTTGATACACCTTCTCACTATGCAGCTGGGACTCCTAGTGATCATCCTATTTTTGGCCTCCCCAGTGCTGGGATTACAGGCATGTGCCATCAAGCCCAGTCTCGGTGACTGGCAATATACTGTGCCTGCAAGCAGGGCCGGCGTGACATGTGGAACCCAGGATTGAACCCCAGTCCCTGCACTTGCCTAAGCAGGCATTTAGTCCACTGAGCTATCTGACTGGTTTTAAAACCTATTACATATATTCTCCCTCTGCAGGAAAAGTTAGCCACACATAAGAGGAATTATTTATTGGGAAGATAGTCTTAATCTTCATGGCCAAAAATCTTGCTATTTACGTTTCCATGCACCAAGAGTTGAGTGAAACACTGACTTCAGACAGTGCAACGTGGTTCTTTTACCCTGCATTCCTCCTCTATCTAAAAATAAACCCCCCCCAAAAGAATGGTGTCAAAACATTTTCTTTTGTGGTGGGTAGAAGAAAAGATGAAATGCATTGGGAAGGCAGAAATGAGTCCTGGCTTGGCCAACTTAGTATGGTCATCTGTCACGGCTTGTATCTAGATGTGCCCCCAGTGCCCCACGCATCATAAGTGTGGCTTTTTGGAGGTGGCTGATCTAGAGTGTGTGATGCTGGGATTAAGGTCATGATGCTGGAATCAAGGGGCAATGCTAGGATTAAAGATCCCCCTCCCCCAGTATGAATGCCAGCTGGCTAACGGTCAGATAGCCTGGATAGAAAGTAAGAGACAGAAAGAGGGTCACTGACACAGGCTGCAGCTGCTGCTTACTGCTTTTCTGCCTCTTGTTGCTTGCCATGAGCTATTTCTCCTCTGTGAAGCCCTAATGAATTGACAGCCTGCCTTGGGAACAGCCAACTATGGATCAAAGTCTTTACAAACTCTGAGCTGAGGCAAACGTTTCTTCTTTAGCTATGGGTGTTAGATATTTTGACAGAGCAATAAGAAAAACAACTAAAGCAACATCTAGTCTTGCCCTGCTGAAGGTCAGAGTCTTGAAGAAAATAGTCAGGTTTGGGCTGCCCAGGAAGTTTGCTCCTGTGTTCATGCTGGCGGCCAGAAGAGTTAAACTCAGGATTTTATAAATACAAAGGGAGATTGGAACAAAATTGCTATATTGGAGCTGGGGACATAGCTCAGTGGAAAAAGTGCTGGGGAAATAGCTCAGTGGAAAAAGTGCTTGTCTGAATTCAATACCTGGTACTGCAAAGAAAAGAAACATAATTGTTATGTTGTTCCCCCAAAAGTCTCATGTGGGACCTGGTCTGAGGCAGTGGCCAGTGGAATCACGATCTGGAAGGGAATGTTCTCATCCCTGGCTCCCCCTCCTGCTCTTCTCGGCTGCCACACACAGTTTTCATCTGCATGCCCTTCTGCCATGCCTGTTCTTCCCCGGTGCCAGCTCACCTTAGAATGGACCCCCTGGAACCTGTGACCGAAATAAAACTTTCTTCCCTTAAGTTGCAGGTATGAGGTGCTTGTCTCAGGATGGGAACATGACTAATGTGAAGAGGGAGTAAAAACCCAAAAGAAATGAAAGCTATGTGCTTTCTCTTCTAGAAATTTGGATAAAACACAATTCAGGAACTTGTGTTTTATTCCCTCTTCCCCAAGAAATGAATAGTGGTTTGGATAAGAAAATAGTTTGGCTAAGAGAATAACAAAACCCTGCAACTTCCGGAGTGCTTCGCACTGTACTGACCCTTCTGCTGTCTCCCACCAGTGCCGCAAGGAAACGATCCAGTTCCACCCAAAGCGCAGACCTGTTTGGTGAGCCCAAAGCGCCCTCCGTTACACATTTGCCGAACAAGGCGTAACAGTTAGGGATCTTGATCTCCCTAATTTTTATTTTGTAAACTCCACAGCAGTGATGATCACCATCGTGATTTCAGAGCACAGTGATTCTATTCTCCTCTGTCCTTTGAACTGCGCGGCCTCTGAGCTCTGCCCAGTTGCTGCTTCCAAAGGGCCACGACCCTCATCATTTTAGCAGAAAGAACGGCTGTGGATTACATGTGCGCTGGACATCCGCTCTTCCCTGGCAGGACCTACAGCCTGTCACGTTGCTTCTGCTCCTGACGTCCTTCCTGGTTGTAGAGTCTGCGGCATGTGCAGTCTCACGTGCCCCACAGCGTCACAGAGCCTTCTTAACCCAGACGGTCCCCATTTGCTTAGAGGTGAATAACTGGACCCCAGGGGTATTAAAAATTTTTTCTGAGAATTTACACTTTCTAATAATTGGTAAAATGGTAAGTTCAGATTGTCTTGGTCCAAATCTAAAGCAGTGATTATTTCCTTTCCGTTTTAGGAAGGGCTGACCCCTGAAGCTCTGAAACTACAGGGCACCACAGCTGTGAAGAGCTGAGGGAGGTGGTAAGGTGCCAAATTTAAGAAGTTCAGGGGACAAACTCAGCATACAGTAATGGGACATTGGGGTAACTTTGGCACACCCACATACTAAAGTATTATGTAATCATTACATGTAATTTAATGATTTGCACAGTGCAATTTCTTTTCTTTTCTTTTTTTTTCTTTTTCAGAACTGGGGATTGAACTCAGGCCCTGTGCTTGCCAGGGAAGAGCTTATTCCACTGAGCCATCTCCCCGGCCCTGTGCAATTCTACTAGTAAGAAAAAAACAAGTTCAACCATGAAGTGAAGCATAAACTCCTCCCAATTTATACACAAGAAAAATACCTATTAATATTATATAACAAAAGGAAACCAGTAGTGGTCTATAGGGAGTAAGGCTATGGATAGTTATTAGATGTTTTAAATCCATCTCTGTCTGACTTGTGTACAGTGGTCAGATGTGGTTTACATAAAGAAAATAACAATTCAAGAATTTAAATTGTTTTAGTACAAGATAAAATACAAAATATTGACTTGAGTAAAGATCTCTTACCCTAAAGAGATAGATATTGAAATATTAGTGGAGAAAATAATCTAATGTCTAAAATTTATGTAAAATAACATTAGAAGAAGAAAAAGGCAGAACAGAAAAAATAAAATTAGCCTGAGGTGGCAGCTGCTAAAGTTGGAGAGTGAGCATATGAAGGATTGTTCCACGCTTCTGTCCTTTTCTATAAGTTTTAAAACCTTTATACTGAAAATTTTAAAATGCAAACCAACAAAGAAAGTTTTCTTAAAGAACTGTTTAGAACCCTGAAAAGAAGCTAATGCATAATTGTCACCACTTGGTGACATCTGTGCTCAGGAGCCCCTTTCTAAGAAAGAACCCTGTATAATTCGGGCAGCAGACAATCCCTCCCCTAGCATTTCCATGACATCGTACGACCCAGGCTGTCCCCAGTGGTCCATGAGGACAGCCAGGCCTCCGCCCTCCACAGCGTCTTCCACAAGATTCAGTCACACTCCCCAGCTAGAACTAACCACCTCTTCCACTGCGCCTTATAGCAGCACGTACACCTGGGTCATGTCATGGGATGAGGAAGTTTATAATGATGTTTCACTTCTTGTCCAAAGTAGAAGCCCCTCGTCTGAAGAATTCATCTATGTACATAAAATGGAAGATTTATGGTTGCAAATAAACCTCTGTGGAAGAGCGCACAGATCCACACTTTTTTTGTATCCTCTGAAAACCCTGGAAGACTATCACTCGGCCTTACCTTGGCCTCAGCCAAGGAATGAGAGCCCATCATGTTCAATAAACCCCTCGACTTTAAATGCCTACCGGGCTAGTGCAAGGCCTGCAGTTAGATCCCTACTACCATAAACCCCCTGAGTAGCTATTAATCTCAACTCATGTGAGTAGTGGAATTCAAAAAACATATCAGACAACTTCGAATAGAATAGAAAATTTGAGACCTAACCATATACAAGCACTTTGATAAATATAGAGCTGTACAAGCCCTACCCCACCCTAAAATTTCCTAACAGTTTTGTTAATAAAGCTAACATCAGTACCTCAGAATAAAACTCTCTTCTCTTTCTCTCCCAGCTTCTCTGATAGTGAAACCATATCTTCCCGGTTGTAAGTAGCAGCTTTTGCTTGTCTTCCCAACTACTCTGTCCACCAGTGTTACCAGTGTTTGCCCACGACCTTTCTGCCCCACTATGTGACCTTTAGACTCCCACATGCTCCTCCTCCTGGTCATTTTGCAGCTTTCTGTCCACATCAGTGGACTTGAAGTTTCACCCAAGTGTCACCTTGATTCCTAGCCTAAAAGCCACCTTTCTTTACAAAAAGCCATATCGCTTTCTCATTTTACCTCTTCTTGTCCTGTATCATAATTACTTGTATGCCCCTCTCTTACCCTGAGCTAACCCAAAGCCTCTCTGAGGATAGATAACTCATCTGAATCCCAGCTATGTTGTCTCATTTCATTTGTGTACATCTTTACATCAGTGATGTTTAGCAGATAAGTGAATATGAGGACCAATAAACAGGCTTGACTAATTAAGATTTTTCATCAGCTTGCCTGTTGTTCTGGCCCTGCATGCACACTCCCTCGGCAGTTTTTATTTCCTTTATTTACCAGAGTATTTGCCACAGTACAGCTTATGAGAATAGTGGAAATAAGACCACTTTCCCCAGTAGGACCCTAAAATCTAAGCAGAAGCAGAGCATTTCACTTGGGAGAGGAGAAAATAGGATGTCTAACCTGAAGCGACGGCCCTCAGAAGCCAGCCAGCCTTGGAAGCGGCGTGGCGAATGATTCCTTAATGTGCTCAGCTTCACTTGTGAGACATTTGAGGTCATCACCGTGATTATTTTGCCGCTGCTGAGTGATTGGGAAGGGGGCGTCCGCTAGCCGGGGAGGCTGAGCTGTGGGTTTGTATTTTTCAGTTTTACTTTCAGAAAGGCAGAGCTGTATTCTTTCTCTTCTTTCCTGGTTCTCTGTCACACTCCCTTGTTCTCATTTCGTCTCCTTCTCCAGTCCCCTTCGCCCTCCTTTCCTCTCCTTCACTCCCTTCCCTTCCTCTTCCCTTCCTCCTTCTGTCTACCATCGCTTCTTCTTTCTTCCTGCTCATATCTCATTCGTCCAGTGTCGTTTATTTTAAAATGCGTCCATCCAGGAGACACTGACGTGAACCTGAAACGCGACTCTCGCGCCTTGAGTAGCACAGATACCTGAGAGATGGGCGAGAGAGAATCATATCAAAGACAATCATATCATATCAGAGAGAATCAGTGTCTAACCAACAGCTCAGTCCGAATGATGTGGTACAGAAAGCGTGGCAGCCCTGGTAGGAGGGTGCCAAGCGGCAGGTGGTACGAGCGCCAACGAGAGATCATGGTGGCCCCGAGGCTGGCCAAGACATCCAGATGGAACCGGGAACATCCAGTAATCACTGGAGAAGAGTGAGTTCCTGGATCCAAGCAGACACTTCTAAAAAGGGTGACATAAACCTGTCTACTTATCCAGGGTTGACCAGAACCGCAAACCCAGGGCAGTTTGAAGATAGAAAAGAACTAGTAGAGCTCTGAGCATTTCAGGTCTGATCCTTAGAGAAGCCTTGTAAGCAGAGGATCTGGCTGGCATGAAGGAATACAGCACAGGGAAAAAATCTTTTCTACAGTAAAATGGCTTAGTTCCTTAAGCAAAGGAAGGGTCCAGTCCCCTAATGAGGCAGCCCATGGGTAAACCAGGACAAGCCTGAGCTGCTAGTCTATGCTTTCTTAAAACAACCTGAAAAGGAAAAAATTAGTTCTAGAAACTAGAGATGAAATTGGTCTCCAAGTGAAGTTTCAATAGCTCTGGGTCATTCTGTTACCAATTAGCAGTACAGATAGAGTGTTCAGAATGAATGATCATAGATCCTGCCATCAGGTCTGCTTTTCCTGTATACCGTAAGAACAGTCAGAGCTGAGGGGCTTTGAGAAGGTCGCCAAACACCCCTTTGCCTTAGTTTTCTCACCTGTGAAGTGGGGGAGTCAAGTGCTAAATCTCATGAGGTTATCAGAAGCATTCAATAAATCCTTATTTACAGAAGAGGTAGACTAGTGCCTGGTAGATAGTGTTTGTTAGGAATAAATAAATGAATGAACACACTAAATTACTTCCAAAGTCATATATTTCCAACAAAAAGAAACTTTTAAAAGTCCTTCTATCTACCGTGAACTAACTGAATTTAAATCAAATAGCATCATTAGTTTTTCAAGGGGACTCATCTGTTCCTTTCTTTCTTTCTTTCTTTCTTTCTTTCTTTCTTTCTTTCTTTCTTTCTTTCTTTCTTTCTTTCTTCTTTCTTTTTGTGGTACTGGAGATTAAACTCAGGACCCTGCACTCACTTATTCTACTGAGCTATCTCCCCAGCCCACATCTACTGTTTGATTCACTGTCCACTTGATCTTGACCCCAGACTAACTCAGCATGATATAGGCTGAACATAGAGGTCCTTCTGCCTGTGTGGCAGGTGTGCTAGGATTGTTCCAGTGGCTCTGCCTCAAGACCTAATCTAAAGTTGTATCCCTCTTTCTCTGTCCCAGTACCTAGTGTGTGGGAAGTGGTGTAGCTTTACAGGTCAGGGAACAGGCTAGGAAATCAGATATAACTGTGTGCAAGTGTCAATTCTATCATAGTATGTTTGGCAAATCTTCTTATTCTTTCTGTGCTGTCTAAGCTTCGATTTTTCTGATTTGTAAGTGAGGATAATAATGTTTGTATCAGAGAGTTGCTGCAAGGTATAGATATAATATCTTATTTATTTATTTTTTATAGGGTCTCACTATGCAGCTTGGACTTATAGTGATCCTCCTGTTTTCAGCGTCCCCAGTGCTGGGATTACAGGCATGCACCACCACACCTGGGCTCCGTCTCTGGCTCAGCGTGCCTGGGGGTGGGGCCAATGTGGCATGTGGTGCTGGGATTGAACCCCAGTCCCTACGCTTGCCTAAGTAGACACTTAGTCTGCTGAGCTATTTTGCCAGCCCTAGATGTAATTTTATATGTGAAGATTTGTGTAGGGTCCACCTATGGAAGTGTTTACTGCATTTTAGCCAACAATCATACATTATAAGCCAGCTGAATATACCTCTTTGAATGTCTTCTAACTTCCCCCAATTCCCTTCTTCCTTCCTAACACTGCCATAGATTTCAGTCAGGAATATGTGTCTGTGGATCTTTACTTCACTTGTGTGGACAAAGAGCTTTGTTTATCTTTCTTTGCTATCTCATTTTGTCCTGAATGCTCTTGAGGTCACTACAGGCACTCAACAAACGTTCATTAACTAGACTCTGCAGAACTTGATTTTACCCAGGACTCAGTGCAACTGACAGAAGAATTAAGGTAGAAAGCTAAGTTTCTGCGCTATGATAATGCCTCCTGGACACTTGATGCAGAGGAAATAGCCCAATCAGTTGGAGTCACTTTTAAATCACCCAGACAAGGACCTCAAGTCAACAAATTCAGCTGTTACCTGGGAACGTACATCCTTGTACAGAAAATCCAGACTGATCTTTCTGTTGGAAGGCTGAATTATAAGCTCCTTAGGCCACAGACTGCATGGAACAGAAGAGAGCAAAGGCTAGGAACTGAAAATAAATAAATGAAGCCACGAGAGAAAGTGTCTAGCTTCACATTTGTTAATGAATATATTTATGTCAGTACTTACCAGCAGTATGTATTTTAAACACTGTGCCAATTAAATCTGGCACTTCAGTTGACAACTGATTAAAAACATCACACTATAGATGAGTAAATTCTCATTGATCTTACTGTTTGATTCCTTTATTCAAGTGTTGGAAGTAATTTGCCAGCTTCCTTATTGATCATTAAAACTTTTAAGACTTCTATGAGACACACTCTGGGTAGAGAGAGTTTATGGGGCTGTGGTTCACATTGTTCAAGACAAACAAGGGTTTCTAATCAATAACCACGAATATTTCAGTCTATGAAACAAACCGTTATGACCAACGAGGCAGGGCCAGACATAGAAATGGCAGAGCTCAAAGAAGGAAGTGTTAAATCTTTATTGAATTTATTGGTTGGCTAGAGTTGTCGTAGTTTTTTTATGTGGCAATCTAGGAAGCATGACAAGGAATTTTATGAACGCATGAAGGGGGTCCTATTAAAACAAATGTACCTGTCAACTTTCACAGTGCTTAAATGCTATCATTATTGTTAGTTTTTTTAATCAGAAAAGGAGAGTTTCATGCAACAATGTTGCAGAGCTTGTAAAAGGGAAATGATGTCCTATATTACTGAGGAAAGAACCAAATATAGGAGATATGAAAACAGATTTAGAGGTTGGGGAAAGATGAGTTCTCTCCGCTCAGAGTCAGCAGTCTCAGATGAGTGAATAGAGGAGGGAAGCAAGAAGCTATCTGACCTCACCAAGTGCCCAAGCTGTCACCTTCATGGGGACGTTCACTGTTTCCTTTGAGGCTACTATGCAAAATTGCACACTTCCCTCCAAGCAGTCTTGTACACTTCCTTCTGAGCCAGTCTTCTAAAACTCAGTGTCATCCTGCTCTCCTATTTTGAACTCCACTCTAGACTTCTTTCCATGCTAACATATTTCCATGCTCTTTCAGCAGGCCTTACACCTTGGCATCCTCATCCTTCAGGTCTCTTCCCTACCACCTCCATATATCTAGACACATTGTGTTCTTGTAAAGTTCAATGCTTTTGCTAGTATTTCTCTCTCCCTCTAGAGCCCTCGCCATGTTCATTCTGCTAGATAGCCACCCAGGCATTCTTCATGGCTTAGATTCCATCTTTTAGAAGTCTGTCATAGTCATATTCTTGTTGCTGAGATGCTATCCCTGGCACTCATAACTTAAGGATAAGCAGTTTATTTTGGTTCATGGTTATAGCTGGGGGACAGCTGGTTCCAAGCAAAATGGCATGGTGGAAATGTAGGGAAGACCTGGGGGTGCACAGAGGCAAAGTGAAAGGAGAAGGCATGGAGGATGACAGGCCCTTCCAGGGCAGTTCCCCAGGGACATGCCTTTTCTAAGCAGGTGCTACTTCCCAACAACAAGTGAGATGCAGCCCCATAAAAATTCAGTCATCTTCCACAAGCCTCATCTTGCAACCCATGAGGCTTTGGGAGAACACCCAGATATAAACCACAGCAAAGTCCACTGGGTCAAAGACTATTTTGTTTATTCCTCATCCTATCTCTTTTTATCATCATCATGATTCTCTGCAGCCTACGTTCTAGGCCCATCAAAATTGGTAATTCCCAACATACAGCTAATATAATTTTATGCCCTTGCATATGATATCAGCATTTGCTGAAATGCCCATGCCCCACCTTCTCAACATGGAAAACTCCCAAATGTCTTTTGATAAAGGGGCCAAATGTTCCATGATTTTCTCAGGCAGATGTAACAGTTCTTTCTCTTGTGCTCCAACAGTACCTCAAATATTTTCTGTCACCTCTTAATGCTTTAGGTGATTGTTATGCAGGGTTCCCTACTTCTAGACTGTCAGCCCTTGTTTATTATCTAAAGAAAATACAGATAGTAAGAAAAAAAACATTAAAAATGATACAGAATTTCACCAAACAACACAATAGGAATTCAACAGTTGTTGCTGTATTATTTTTTATTTTTTTTTCTGTATTTTAGGGAAGGGTCTACCGGGTGTTCAGGGTCTCACTACTAGATCAGACTCACAGTGATCTGCCTGTTTACAGCTTCCCAAGAGCTAGGATTACAAGCGAGCGCCTCCACACCTAGTCTCAACTGCCATCTCAGCATACCCTGAGGGCAGGGTTGGCACAGCAGGTCCAGGGATAGAACCCCTGGCCCCTGCACCTGCTTGCAGGTGCTTTAATT
>NW_004524704.1:2547063-2558315 GCF_000260255.1 Octodon degus
TACAGTACAAGTTCTCATATGTCCTGAGTCTTAATTGACCTTAGAAGGCTAGGGCCAAAATGTTGGCTTTCCTTGTAGCCCTCCTCCACACCAATTTCCATAATGGTTATGCCAGTCTACATTCCCACCAACAGTGGAGAAAGGGTCCTTTTTCCTCACAGTTGCTCCATTTTTTGTTATTGGTTGACTTCTTGATGTTAGCCAATCTTCCTAAAGGTGAGATGAAATCTCAGTTTTCTTTTAATTTGCATTTCTCAAATGACCAATGACATTGAACATTTTTTCCATATATTTCTTGTCCATTTGTATATCCTCATCTGAGAAGTGTGTGTCTATCTTGTGAGCTGTTCAGAAACCAGGACCATGTCTGATTGCTCTCTTCTTTTTCAGCGTTAGAAAAAATGCCTCACACAAGTAATTCTTTAATTGAGAAGAGCAGATAATTGAGTTTTCTCTGAGAGAGATGGCTTAAGGATGGTGAGGATTAATAGCTTAGAACCCAGAGTCAATGAGGTTGGGATAGAACAGAAGGACTTGGTCTTGAGGTGGAAGACTACTTACTACATTTGGCTGTATTCTGTAAAAGTCAACCATGATTTGAGCACCTTAAATACTGGCCGCAGGAACAGCTATGGCTAGTGGGCAAGAGCTACAAGCAGGTAGACAGTCCCTCAATGTAAAAGTGACCTCTGTACCGTAAGAGATATGCAAAATGTAAGAGGCTCCCTGGGAGATGGGGAAGCTTCCACTTTGGGCAGAGGAAAGAAGTCACCTATGGGAAGTTGCTATCCTGATATTGCAGCACATAGTGTTCGTATAGTAATGCAATAATGCGCCTTGGCTTCCATCAAGCTTCCCCATGACAGGCATACAGACGTCAAACAAGACAATGTCAAGCTGTATTGAGTTTATACAATCATCTCTTTCATACTAACTCTTTTTTTAAAATTAGAATATATTTTAAAAATAGGCATAAAGAATTATATACTTCTTATGTTTACACATAAATCCAAAAATCTCACCATATACAACCTTGAAGCAAGAAAGTCCCACATTATTCCTTTTCCTGTCTCTTGCTTTCATTCACCACCCGCTTCTTCTTGAACAACCACCTACCCAAGAGAAATCATAGCAGCAACTGGCATGTCATGACAAGCAGCCCATATTCAGAAGACCAGAATGACAGGCACTCCAAGCATGAAACTACTATTACAAATTACCATCTGCAGTGCAGTAGCTTAGTTCACAGGTATCAGTATATATAGTTAGTCAGGGTGAGAATCTTTCCAAATTACTGCTAGATTAAAAAATCTTCTGAAGATTCTCAGGATCATTGCCTTGCCCATCTTCTACATATAACTGTATGGCTTGACTTATTCATGTTTCCTAGCTCTTCTCCTTTCCCTCTCTTGGTTCATACTAACTCTTTATATTTCTAGTGCCATAAGATATTTTGGATGAAAATATAATTCTAGAGTCAAGAAAGTTTAAGAACTAATTCATGCAATATTTCCAATTAACAATACAAAATTATTTGCAAGAATTCTGGCAATAGAGGAAGCTATCCTAGCATTTCCCACAAGTTTTGTTCACAAAACTTTTATGTGATATATGAGTGAATATTTCATGAAATATTTCAGAGCAATTCTTCTTTTGACTGGCTCAGTATGTCTGCATCTAGAGTTAGCCAAACATGATATTTCTCCTCCTCTGGAACCAAACCGTTCTAGGTTCAAGATACATAGGTAAGCTATAGGCATAACAAAGGGAAAATTTACCCCATAGTAAAAACAGATATTTTCCAAAGTTTTATATCTTTTTCAATTAATATTGGTCCCAATCCTTCAAAAAACATTACAATTTCTTTTTTTTCTATGAGAACAGCCAGATGAAGCCAGTAAGAAGACAATCCAGGACACCAAAATTCATGTTCTATCTCTTGACTCAACTGACAGAGTCAGGATCACAGGGAAGAGAGAATTCAACTAACTGATTGTCAGTGTTCCCTTCAGCTTGATGGTCAATGAGTCTTGACTTTGTTCTTTGAGAACTGGCTGTCTCCAGAAGCATAACTATCACTTTGAAAATGGTCAGTGAAGCTCATTAAGTAAAGCAATGCGTCTTTTCACTGTTAATCTAAGAATAGGGACATGGGAGAAAGTAGACATTAGTCTGGCAATACAAAAATCAGTAACTCATTACTTCTGTTAGCCATATCCCTGGACTGGAGCTCCTTCATGGAGGAGAGACTGATGAGGTGCCTTTTGGGCTGAAGTCAGTCTTCATACCGTGAGAGAATAGGAGAGCAATAAGCTGGCTATTGCCAACGGTGCTGAGCCAGCCTGCAAATGCTAGTAGGATCATTTTATACCTGGGGATGTAAAATTACACTCACATAAGCCCCTGCTCATGGACCACCCTGTTTATCAATTATCATTTTCTGTGTGTATTCATTAATAACACAGAAAGCTGCCAATCAGAATGTAGAATCAACACCTGCCTAGTAAACAGGCCTGAATCAGTTCAACATAACTCCAGGCACAAGCGAGGGAACTCCGTATTCCACCTGGCTTTTTCTGACTCCTTATTGCAGGCGTACGCTTGGTTTCTACAGGGCTGTGTAAAACATAACACAGTTGGAGGGGCTCATAGGAATGGTTTGTAGGACAATTAAATATTGTTTTCTTCACATTTGTAATGTAGTCTCACCACCCAGTTACAGTGTATGTAATTGAAAGAGCTGATGATAGAAAATGCTGAAGACACAAGAATTGTAGAACTCTTACTACCATCTTTATGACCTTACAAGGGACCAAGATGTAGAAAGAATGCTTAGGGTTCAAAAATTTCAAGAAAAATCTTGTGGCTTTAATTTTGTTTTGTTTTTGGGAGAAATAATTGCTCTCTCTCTCTCTCTCTCTCTCTCTCTCTCTCTCTCTCTCTCTCCAATATCATCTCCATTACTATAGTGACAATTCTACAAGGTGCATACACTCATGGGAATGTAGCATTCTTAGGTCCCTAACATTGGATTCATTCAGTGTCTTGCTGGCAAGGGAGAATGGTTAAATATTTTTTAAAGACATTTTCTCATATTTACATTACAAATCCCAGGCACAAGCAAAAAGAGTAGGAAAAACAAAATCTCGGAATGATCTTCATTTTGCTGCCTAAGCTCTTGCATAATTAGTTTCCTGAAGTTTGGCTTTGAGGCTTGTAAACAGTTAAGAGGTCTTAATGCTTATTTTACTATGTATCCCCAAACTCAGTGCAAACAGCCTACAGGTTCGCCATTAATGGAATCACTTTAGTTTATTTATTTTCTTCAAGTAGAGGAGGAGGTACTAGGGAAAAGGAAAGCAGAATCTAAATTTACCATTCCTCTCCCACTAAGTTCTCCCTAATGCTCCACAAATGAAAAACAAGAAGCCTGGGAGTGGGTGTCTTTCTGCCAACCCCATCCTTGCGAAGCTCCCACTTAAGATGCTACTTTTCATTGCTTCTTTTAATGACCATATTATTTTGATTTTATTAGTTTAGCTTCTTTCTAACTTCCACTAATGGATGATTAATTCATGACTCACACTTGCAGCTATTTCTTTTTATCTTTAGGGAGGCCAAGATGCTTTTTCAAAATTTCATCTATACAAGTTTTTTGGACCACTGTGCGTTGAAAACCGTAGTTTACTGCGTGTAAGAGCAAGCAGCTATGTTGATAAAATGAAAAATACTGATAAATTGATCGCAGTTTTGAGTCCTGCAAATCACACTGATAAATTGGTAGTACTTTCACCTTATTTAAGTCTACAGGATGGTGAGTGGATGACATGTCTGCTGCTTAAATTATTCCCAGGGAGGAGGTGGGGTGCCCGGGTTGATGCATTCGGGCATATGGGTCACAGTTTTCTTTAGCAAGAGCTTTATGATACACTATTAAAAATCACTAAAAACCTATATCCATCAAGGAAAAGGAAGGAAGTCAGAAAGACCGTGAATTAGAACTTTACTTCAGGATATACTTTTTTCTTAAATTTGATGCTAAGGTGGTAAGGCTAAACAGAGAAATATTTACCCATATAGATTTAGAGCTCATCAGCATGGTAGAAAAGTTTATAGATAAATAAGTGTATACTTAAAGAAATAAAAACTGCAGCTCTACTGAAGTTGCATACTTCTCTCTCATTAAAATAACCAAGAAATACGACACAGTGTGCACACAGCGTCTGTCTGAGGCTCTGAAAGGAAATCATTTCTAGCAGTGTGGGGAACCATGATAACACTGACCTGAAAGGGACCCCAAACACAGAAGTGCACCTCAAGTGCAGACAAAGAAAACTCTGAGAGAAGCTTTGCCTTTCTAACCAAAAGAACATGAAATTTGGCCCCTACAGAAAAGGTGTGTGTCTAAATTCCCTTGAGTTCTGTTGTTTCCTTTTTTTTTTTATCCTTACATCCATGACAGCAATGGTGGCAACAGATTTATTTATTTATTTATTTATTTGGTAATGGGTCTTGCCTCACAGCTCAGACTGGTAGTGATCCCCCTGTCTCAGGCTATCCAGTCCTGGGATTACAGGCATGTGCCATCAAGCCCAGTTTCAGGGGCCAGCACAGTGCACCCAGGGTTCTAGCATGTAGTACCCAGGATGGAACTCTGGTCTCTGCACTTGCCAGGCAGGCTTTTAGACCAGCCAGCTATCTCTTCAGCCCCAGCAAACACTTTAAACCCTGAGCCAAGAGCAATCCCCACTGGTTTCTTTCCCTTTTGTCAGTCCTCACGATTTATCCTGAGAGGCAAAACAAAGAGTAAGACATATGAAGAGTGTATAATTGAAAAATCCCAGATTTTTGGCCAGAAGACAATGGGCAGGGTGGTCTTCTTAGCTGGCAAGTATCAGGGACACTATGCAGGTAAAGAAGCTGAGGGAATCAAGGTTATCACATTGTGTAGCAACTCCTGGGCTCACCCTCAATTTTTGCACGAATATGTCTGAGACCTGGGCACTATGCCAGGTTGTGGACGGTTGTATCAGGTGGACCACTGCCAAGATATCAATCTAGTCACTTCATTTCCCACCAGCAGGGCAGATCCAAAGAGCACTGCAATGGCTTTGAAAAATGAGTTGACATTGGAAACACAGGGCCCAGAAAGACAGCTCCAACTTGTAGACCCAACTCAGTCATCTATCTTTAAAAAAATGAGGATCAGAAATAGCCACAAAACTTAAGACCAAGAGTTTTGCAGCAATATACAACACAATCATAACACAATCTAAAATTGCTCAACATAAGAAAGACTACCACTGAGAATTCCAACGTGTAAGGGAAAAGACACGTGACAGATGCGAGTCTGAGATGACACAATGTTAGAATTATAAACATTAGAGGACTGGCCAAATAGCTCAGTGGATTAAAGTGCCTGCAAGCAGGCACAAGGGCCAGGGCTTCAACCCCCACCTGCTGTGCTGGCCCCGCCCTGGAGGCACTCTGAGACAGCAGTTGAGATTGGGCATGGTGGCACATGCCTGTAACTACCTTGGGAGGTTGCAAATAGGAGAATCAGTATGAGTCCAATGTAGCAGTGAGACCCTGAACACCCTGTAGACCCTTCCTTAAAATAAAAAAAATTATAAACATTAGAGAAGATATTTTAAACATGTTCCAAAAAGAATGGTTGATCATATTTAAAAAAAATGAAAGGTAGAAACTGTAGTAAAGGAATAGAAGATATTAAAAGACTCACAAAGAAAATTTAAAGCTAAAAAGTACACTGTGAAAATTTTATTTATTTATTTTTCCCCTAGTGGAAATAATATGGAACATTTATTTGATATTTTGGATAAGGACAGAGGGAAATGACCCAACTCCACTGTGGCTTAGAAAAAAGATCACTCCTTCAGCACAGTGTAAGATTTAAATGCAAACTGTACAAGGGTACACAGTATAGAAAACATGGTACAAGACTGGTGCAGTCCTACCAGTACTTCCAGCCCCTAACCACATCATATTAAATACTGGTGGTCCCAATAGTTATACTGAAATAAATCATCTTAAAAAAAGAAATCATTAAAAAGCCAAATCAAAATGCTTTAGTAACCATATATCCAACTCAAACTTTATCTTCTTAAATAAGATTTGCTTGCTACCCCCCAAAAATTCATTTTATTCCTACTAAATCCATAAATGTTCATACATAAGCATCTTCCTTATGCAGTAACTCAAAGGGGAAAAGTACTAAAAATGATTAAGAAAAATGTAAGAATTAATAGACCCTTCGAATGTTTTAAATATTTTTTAAGGTTTAAAAAGTGTTTAAGGGCCAGAGAGATAGCTCCCTCAGTGGCACAGTACCTGTCTGGCAAGTGCGACATATTGAGTTCAATTCCTGGTACCAAAAAAGTGTTTAAGGTTTGTAATTCCTAGTAGGAAAACATTATCTGAATGAATATCTTAATGGAAAACCACTGTAAAACACTTCAGCTCCATTTGGTAAGGAGGGGAAGGGATCATCTCCAAAGCACCCCAGCTCTCCTGATGAGGTCAGAGGTACACTGGTTCGTATTGTTGTGACATCCATTAAGTGATCTAGGTTAAAAAAAAATGATTTAGGTTGCTTTTCTTTTAAGAAGAGCTTTGTCAGATGAGCATTATGCTTGACCTCCAAATCTGGCTGACAATTTACTGAGGAGATTCATAACCTTTGGATTACTCTGATATTTTGACATATTTGCAGGATTCTGAGCCACATCCTGGAAGGCCACCATAACTTCTGGGTCCTGCATGGCTGCAAGGACCTCCGGATCACTAAGGATCTCCCTGAGCCCAGGCATTCCTGCCATGCCCGCTCCCATCCCAGGCATTCCTCCTGGAAAATCACCAGGCATCGCTCCAGGAAAGCCACCTGGAAAAGAGCCATACTGAGCTCCTGATTGTCTTCTGGCTTCTTCCTCCCTGTGGGCTTTTTTACGCTCTTCTGGAGCCTTCTTAACCCTTTCTATTCTTTCTTCACTCTCTCATTCTTCACATTTTCACTCATCCTTTCTCCAATGTTCAGCAATTTCCTGCGCCCTTGGCTGAACTTCTTTAAGCACTGCACTTGCATCCTCATCATAATCCAATTCACAAGCAAGAGCAGGATCATGGGCTGCTTCTTCCCAGGGACCCAGAAGTCTGTGTTCTTTCCCTCGCCATTTGTACAGTTGGCCTGAACCAGGATTTATTTCAATGGCTCTGTCACTATCTCGAATGGCAGCATTTGGCTTCTGCAGTTTGATGAAGATGCTGGCTCTCTTGGCATACAGAATGGCCAAGCGAGGATTCAGCTTGATGACATCTGTGAATAAGTCAATGACTTTCTGTAGTTCACCATCATTTAGAGCATCAATGGCAGCCCCTTTCTTTCCATTTGCTTGATCCATTTTCTCCTCAGTTATCTCTACATTTTCATCTCTCATTTCTTGAGGGTATCAGTATCTGGCTCAATTACACCTTCATTGTCAGTCTCTAAATCACTTTCCTCACTCAGGACTCATCTGTCTTGATGTTTTCCCCCATCTTCTTACTATCTGCATTTTCTTTCTTGATATTTTCTTCTGATTTAGCTTTCTGAGTAGCAGGTAGTACTTTACTCCTATGCTCTCCACCCACTCTCTCAGGAAGCACAATTCTTTTTTTAAAATTTTTTTCCCATAATTTCATTGATAAACAAATAGCAATGAGACAGTTTCAAATCAAATTGGTAGGACAGTTTCAATAATTAACACATTGCATACATTCCTCTCAGTGGTTAATTGCTGTACAAGATGCGAACTTGATATCCTATTTACAAACACCATTAGAACAAATCATTCTATTCATTAAGAGAATGTAACTACATATCTATCCTAACCACTTTGATTACACAGATACAAAATGGACATTCATCTGTATCCCCTTTTTTTGTTAAGTTCTGTTATTTGAATATTATAGGTGTGTTAACTCAGCAAAATAATCTAAAAGAGTTCAGTAGTCCATAATAATATTGGGTCTTCTGCTTCACTGGCAATGTCAGAAATTGTTGACCTGAGTCCCCTACAGCTCAACATAACAGCATGGCTTTACTTCTTCTTCTTCTTTTTTTTTTTTTCCTTCGGAACCGGGGATTGAACTCAGATCCTTGCGTTTGCCAGGGAAGCGCTTATTCTACTGAGCCATCTCCTGGGCCTCGCATGGCTTTACTTCTTATATTTCGTTTTTATACTTTTCTGCTGGATGGTTAAAACCAAGGTAAAGCAGGACCTATGCAACAAGAGTTGTAGCTTTTGGATCTGATAAGGTCAGTGAAATCCCCTCAGGATTTATCCTGAGATCCTGTACCTCAGATTGTAGAACCTTTGTCAGTGTCAGCCATGTGGATGAGTCACGGCCATTGCTTGACCAATGTGCTCTCTGCAAAAGCCTGAGAGAATGTTTTCTCTCCTTAGGCACACTCTACATCATTGATCACATTCCTCTTTAGCCCCATAATCTTGATCAGAAAATTTGGGACACTACTGAGTTACATGACATTACAGTACAAGTTCTCATATGTCCTGAGTCTTAATTGACCTTGGAAGGCTAGGGACAAAATGTTGGCTTTCCTTGCAGCCCTCTTTTTCATCTAATTTTGGTCTGCAAACTTAGGTTAGGAAGCACATTTCTTTGGTGTGCAGGATGCTTGGATCTTGCTTCCACATTTTCATGAAGGCCCGCGGCTCATTGACTTTGCAGGTATCTGTGGTTGGCAGACCCCACGCAGCTGCTGAGGAAGCTGCGGCCTGATCCCAGGCGCTGATGCTGGCTCTGTAAGATGTGAAAAAGGGCTGAAAATTTTAAAATACATTGGATGTTCTCAATAGCAGAATGGAGATGGTGAGTGAAAGGCATTAAATATAAAGAGAGATTAACAAAAAATTATCTAACCTGAATTTAGGGGATACAAGATTGAAAAACATGGACAAAACCTTAGGATGCCTGTAACAGTGTCAAAGTATGTAACAATCATGTCATCAAAGACACTGAACAAGAGGAGAAATAGTATGACACTATCTCAGTTCCTTTTCTCTCATTGCTTGGACAAAGTATCTGGCATCCAAAATTAAGGACGGAAAGATTTATTTAGCTTACAGTTAGTGGAAGTTTCTGTCCACACTTGGCTGGCTCCAAGGCAGAGTGGCATCAGGAAATAAGAGAAAAGCAAAAGGAGGATCAACAGTTGCAGCACTAGCAAGCCTCTCTCCCTTCCTTATATTGTATTCAGGCTATCCACCCCAGGGCAGGGTATAGCAGGCGTAGCACTCACACTCATACTCTTAGCATGGGATCATGAATTAATCACAAATTCTAGAATCAGCCTGCCCCACTGACTGCATGAGGCTTTGGGGGGGGGACAACTGGACACAAACTTTAACAGATACCAACAAAAACTTTTGAAGAAATTATGTAAATTATGTAAATTATTCAATACTGTGAAAATTATGTAAATTTAAGGAGATCCAAAAAGTTAATTACATCCCAATGGGTTAAACTCAAGAAAACATATGCCCAGATACATGGTAATAAAGTTTCTGGAAAAGAAGGCCAAAGACAATAACCTTTAAGCAGCCAGAGAAAAACACAACAAGGTAACACAGTGAACCGTATTTAATGACACCAATTTCTCCTCAGAGACAAGGGAAGGCAGAATGCCTTGGAACAACATTTTTTTAATATTGAAAGAAAAGAACTTTCAAACAGAATTCTATGTGCAGTGAAAATGCCCATCATGAACAAAGGACAAATTAAAACATTCTCAAAAGAATGAAAACTAGGAAGATTCATCCACAGCAGATCTGCTCTAAGAGTTTTTCCAGTGGAAGGGAAACTTTCATATATAAAATTCCAGATGGCAGCTTGGAACTTTCCGAACAAAATGCAAAAGAAAGGGTCAATATCTGACAAATAGGAAAAGATTTTTTTCTTAACATCTTCCTAGTTTGTGTGATAATTGAAAGTAAATATTTTAATACTGTCTTACAAGGTTTGCAGTGTATACTGATACAACATAGGTGACAAATGCAACATAAAAGAAGGTGAGATTAAAAAAAAGATCTGTATGGAAGTGGTTACCTTTTGATCTTTTCCTTGAAGTGGTTAAATATTAACTCCATGTATACTTTGAGAAAATTATCTATTTATCTATCTATCTAACTACATTTTGGCTAACCTATATAACTATAAACTTTTATGCCTATATTTATATAGCAATTTTAAAGAAAATATAAGTATATGCTAAAAATGCAATAGTCGTATGTAGATGGACTGATAAATAGAATATCAAGAAAGGAAGGAAAGCTAGAATAATAAAGACAAAAAATTGATAGACTTCAGTCCAGCTATTATCACTAATTACATTGAATATGAATGAACTAAAATATTAACTTATTTACTCATTACTTTTGTAATGTTAGGGACTGAATACAGAACCTCACATATGCCAAGCAAATAACCTACCCTAGAGTTATACTACCAGTCCTAAAACTACCAATTTAAAGACAGAGGTTGTCAGAATGGATTAAAAATGCAGGAAGTGCCACCCAAAAGAAACCTACTTAAAATGATATTGATAAGTTAAAGATAAAATGGTGGGAAAATAAACCACGCAAACAGTAATCAAAAGAAAACTTCAGTTGTAAACTAGACTTTAGGGTAGGGAAAATTACCAGATTCAAAATGGATGCCACATGAATATTAAAAGATCAATTCACTAAGGAATTAGAGCAATCACAAAAATCTATGTACCTAATATCAGAGCCTAAAACTACATGAAAGAAAAGTAAAATGACAAAAATGAAAAGTAAAGGATAATTCCATTGTTATAGTTGGATGCTCCAACACTCCATTTTATGAGAAAAATCAGTAAGGGCAAAGAAGAATTCAATATTTTTAGAGCATTCCACCCTGAAAAGGCAAAATAACCATATCTATCTATCTATCTCTCTCTTTATCTATCTATCTTTTTAAAAACAAATACAACCTTTTTGTTTTTAAAAAAGAGTACAAAAAAGTATTAAAATACAAAAATTACAAATTATACAGAATTTCACTAAACAAAACTATATGTATCTGTATTACAGTATTTGTTGTAATGCATAGAGTTGTCTTCAAATTAGTTGTTCTTTTTTTTCTTTAATTTTTTTTTATTTATTTATTTGAGAGAGAGAGAGAGAGAGAGAGAGAGAGAGAGAGAGAGAGAG
>NW_004524704.1:2558415-2590241 GCF_000260255.1 Octodon degus
GGCCAGCTCAGCCCACCAGGGGGCGCGGCTGGCTGGCATGTGGTGCTGGGGGATTGAACCGCGGTCCCCGATGCTTTTGCTAAGCTTGTTCCAAGTAGGTGCTTTAGACCACTGAGCCATCTCTCCAGCCCTAGTTGTTCTTATTATCAGATATATGCATGTAAAATTGGAAGAAGAAAGAAAAGAGAAATTAAGAAGAGAAAAAAGAAAAAGAATTTTTAAAAAGACCAAACAAATTAAGCTTTAACTGCTCCATTCTGTAGACCAGCAGAAATCCACAGTGCAGTTTTCCAAACCATCCTGCTTATGTACATAGATATATCTCACCCATTCCCTCTCCTATGCTTCTCAACTCAGTAATTCCTTCCTTTTGAACAGGTTAATTCCCTTTTCCCAGTACCTAATATACCCTTCAGATTTTATTTTCTTTTTCAGGTTCTCACACTAAGGAGACAATATGTTGTTTGCACATGTGGGTCGGTTTTATTTCATTTATGAGGATGGTCTCTAGTTGCATCCATTTATCTACAAAAGGCTCAAATTTATCCTTTTTAATAGCTGAATAATATGTAATTGTGTAAATATGCCACATCTTATTTATTCATTCCTCAAATGATAGGCATTTGGTTGCTTCCAAGATTTAGCTGTGAAAAATTGCACTGCTACAAACATGGGTGCACATATATCACTATGGTCTGAAAAACCAAACTGCATGGGAAATCCTTCAAAGAGTAAACAACTGGGATCTCATCTTTTTGAAAAGTTTCTGCTTTTCAAAAGAAATGTCCAACAGAGCAAAAAGAAAACCCACAAACTAGGAAAAAATTTAAAGCCAACTGTCCCTCTAACAAAGACCTTTTATCTAGAATATAAAAATAATTTTTAAGATGCATCATAATCTGGATTCTATAGATAAGAATTCAGTAAATTTCAAAACTAGCATGAAAATTATTCATGTATTCCAGTTTAACTGTCAATATTTGCTAATAAACATTTTCTCAAACACATACAAAAAATAATTTTTAGAAATCAAGTCCCCAAAATACAAAGACCTATTCCAAAAATGGGCATCTGAGATGAATATATACTTCCCAGATGCAGAAATGCAAATGGCAAGTAAGTAGCTGACAAAATGTTCAACATCATTCGTCATTCAAGAAATGTAAATTAAAACCACACTGAGATTTCCTCTCACCTTAGAAAGAACGGCTCTTATCAAGAAGTCAGCCAACAATGAATGCTGGAGGGGCTATGGGGAAAGGGAACCCTTCTCCATTGTTGGTGGGAGGACAGGCTGGTACAACCACTATCGAAATCAGTGTGAAGACTCCTCAAAAAGCTAGGATTGGAGATCTCATTCAAGCCAGCTGTTCCCCTCCTGGGCATTTTCCCAGAAGGACACTGTGTCTCTGTCTCTCTCTCTCTCTCTCTCTCTCTCTCTCTCTCTCTCTCTCTCTCTCTCTCTCTATCTTTAATTGTTCCTGAAATATTCACTTTGGAAAACTGTACCTTGGTGATATAAATTACAAAAACAAAGATTGTGTTTGTTCATTATTGAATCCAAAGTTGGGGACATGATATACATACAGTAAATATTTTATGAGGTAATACATAAACAAATACATTAAATTAAAATATGATGTTAAATATAAAATTTTAGAAATTTATAAAACTATAAAAGTGACAGAAGCTATAAGGTGATATTTGAATGTGGTAAAGAAGGAAATGATCAATAAACATTTTAATCCTCTTAAAGGAGAAAAAATGGATTATAATTATAGACTATTTGGAAAACAAAAAGAATATATATGAATGTTACAATTATGCATAAGCCACAGCTCTTTACTACTTTGTTTTGCATATAACTATAAAATTCATACTTTATATTTTTATAAAATCAGATTATTTTTCAAATATGAATTTTAAGTTTTATTTTCTTTCACATCACAATATGCACATTTCCTTATATCAGTAAGTGCTATAAAAACTTACAGTCTGCAGTAATATAAAACCTTGCTTTAGTACAGGTGTGCTTTAGGTTTAAAATGTCTCCCAGATGTCTTACAGTAAGAAGCAGGGCAGAGAGGGCAAATTACTGGGAGTGGGACTGGTAAGGGTACATTCTCCTACCGGGCCCCGTGCTTCTCACTGTTTCTGGCCATTGTATTGTGAGCAGTTTTTCCTACAGGGATCTTCAGTTATATTATTTCTGTTTTGGATTCAACCAACCCTAGGCTGAACCCATTGAAATCGAGTCAAATAAATTTCTCTTCCTTAAAGTTGTGTCAGGTATTTTGTCCCTCTGATGGGAAGGTGGCTAATATCGACATCAGGACTGGGATTTAGAATGTTGCTGTGACTTCCCTTGAACATCCCATTTAGAAGTTTTTGTTGGTTTACAGGAGGAGTTAGGAAAAGTTTGGAGGTCCAAACAAGAAAAATCCTGGAGTGTTGGGATCACTTCTTGATGTATGATGCTGGTTGGAGCTCAGAAGACTAGAATATTAGCAAAAATACAGACAGTAAAGGCCAGGCTTAGGAGGTTTACATTGGGAACAAGCAATTGGTAGTTAGACTAGAGAACATGTGTGTTAACTTCTGACAAAAAAAATTTGTCTATGTTTTACCTATGTGTTAATACTTTTCAGGAAATTGATATTAAGATTGGTAGAATAATTAATATGATGGAGAAAATTAAAAGGCATCCCAATATCCAGGCTGTAGTGTGGGTACTACTGGCTGGTTTAACATCATATACTGTGAGAGTTAGGAACACAGATCAGAGGTGAATGATTTTAAAAGTTTACAGTCTTACCAGAAAGAAAGGACCTGCAAAGGTGAGGGGAAACAGAACATGATTGAAAAGACTATCATTAAAAAGAAGTCAATTCCTTTGTATGGGGACAAATAGTAAGATGCCATGAAGGCATCTTAGAAACTAGCAAGGGTGAGAGGCCAGGACAAGGGGCAGGGGCAAAGATGAAAACCTACAAATCCTCCATTTGAGAAGAGCATCACTGGGATGTCTGCTCCTTTGGAGCTGCAGAAGGAACTGTAGCCCAAAGTTCCACTCATCCACATATTCAGAGGCTGATGCAGGCAGAGTCCAAGGTCTCCAAAATAGAGCTTAAGCTTATGGCTGACCATGGGACTTGTTTTTTTCAGGCATGCAAATATGCAAGAGCTTATGGCTTAATAGCGGCTTCCTTTCAGATTTTGGAAGATCTGGGAGGCCAAATAAAAATGTGTGGTAGGGCGCAGTCTCTGTCAGGAGTCCATGAAAAAGCAATACATGAAGTGGTGAGAATAGAGCTAAAGGTGAAGTGAGGATCCCCAGGAAGTTAGCTATGCCAAGGATGTGGAACACCTGCTGAAAAAAGCTGCAGAAAGTGAGCAGAACCAACTCAAAACAGTAGCCATATTGGCTGCAAACAGCAAGGCTACAGGGGCAAGGCTGCTTAAGTCCTTTGGAGCTACCATCTTACCCTCTCCTGCCGTGACATTCCACTGCAGGACTTAATGTTTTCTCTCCGACTTTCAGTCACGATTGTGTCTGATTTCTCTCTTGTACTCTTTTACCTCTTTTTTTTGAATAGGAGGGTTTTCCCTGTGCTGTTCTATTTAGGAAATATTTAACTTTATTTTAATTTTCACAACAACTCACAGTAATGCTGGAATTGTTAAGATTTTGGTAAGTCTTAGACATAGACTAAATGTATTTTTGAATGAAGATATATAGATGTCTTTTGGAATGAAATGCTATGCTTTAGTTTTGAAAGGTCCCCAAAAGTCTCATATTCAATTGAGGAGTGGCTGGCCAAAATAGTCAGTCTCCTGGACAGTCAGTTGGAAGGGTGTGTTCTTGTCCCTGATTCCTTCCTTCTCTCTGTCTCTTGGCCACCAAGATGTGAGCAGCTGTCCTCCACTAGGCCCTTCCACCAAGTCATTTTTGCCTTGGAGCTGGGCGACCATGGATGAGACACACTGAAACAGTGACCCAAGTAAAATTCTCTTTCTTTGAATTGAACATGTCAGGTATTTGGTCCCAGTTGTAGAGAAGTGACAAATATAAATACTTCACTTATTTAATATTTTTGTTGTCTAAGAACATGTGTGTTAGGTCAAAGTTTTTGTTCATAAATACTGCTATGATAAACATCCCTATGTATGAATTACTAGACAAAGCTCTGTTTATATATTTTGTGTAAATTTTAATCAATGGATATGTATTATTAAATTGCCATTCAGAGGGTCTAATTATTGCCATCAGTGAATTTGAGTGCTTGAGTATTAGAATTTTCCAAATCTTCATCAATATGTAAACTCAAATAGAACATCAAGGTTTCATTTGAAGTTTTTAAATTCTGTTTAATGTCTATTTTTCTTAACATTTTCAGAAATTTGAAGTTTTCTTAAACTTATTTATTAATTGACAATCTTACTAAAGATAGTCATGTAGTCTGAATCAAAATTTAAATTAAAGCCAATATAACCCACTCAACAATTCCCTATCACATACTGTTTTTACCAGCTAAAATATTCCCATTACCAACCCCTAAAGCCACACTTGTGGTCCTTGTTCTTTCTCTGTTACCTTAATGTGTTTAATTAAACATCCCTTGTAGTTTTGATGCTTTTTTCAAAGTTCCTGTCATTTAGTTCAGTTCAGAAAGATATTTGGGCCTTTTCCAGCCTCAGCCCAGGCCCAGCATGTGTGTGGGACTTTCTGCACACTCACAGGATCCCTTTCCAGCCACAGTTCAGGCCCAGCGTGTGTGTGTGTGTGTGTGTGTGTGTGTGCCTTAATCACACAATTTCTCTTGGGTAAGAATATCGATAGATGTTAAGATAATAACTACATCAAAGCTCTACACCAAAAGTCAGAGGACAGTGCTATACAAAATGACAGAGAAAAGGAGAAAAATGCATTCTCAGGCCCTGAACCCACCCAGAACAAATGCAGGAGACAATAGCATAGAAAAAATTTGAAATCTCTGGAATAAAAGTATCAGAAGTAAAGAAACAACTGCAGAAATGTACAGAGGAAATCAGATCAGAAATAATTTCTGAAGTAAAAAAAAGAAAGGATAACTATAATGAAAGAATTCCAAAGGGCTTCTAAAGAAGACACTGATAAAAAATAGAGGAGAACTTAAAAAAATGATGGAATCCTTGAATGAGTAATATAGGAAAGAAATAGAATGCATAAAATGGATTCAAAGAGATATGCAGGAAATTCCAACCTCAATCACAAGCCGGCAAAACTGTTTGAAAGAAAGCAAAGATAGAGTTTCAGACTGTGAAGACACTACTGAAACTAGTGAAAAGGGAAGAGAAGATCTCTTGAAAATAACTATGATGCAGGAAAAAATAATTCAACGTCTTCAAGATGATGCAAAGATGAACAGCATAAGACTAATAGGCATCAATGAGAAGGAAGGAGTCAATACAAATGATATAAAAAGAATATGAGCAGAAGTAATAGCAGAAAACTTCCCAAATATGAGGAAACAATCTGACATTCAGGTAACTGAAGCTTATAGAACTCCAAATAACATCAACCTATTAAAACCACACCCAGACATATAATAATCAAGATCTCAGAAATATTACTAGCATTATTAGCACAATATACTAAAAGCCACTGGAGAAAAGAAACAAATTACATTTAAAGGAAAACCCATTAGAATAATGGCATATCTCTCTTCACAAACCATCAAATCAAGAAGAGCATGGAGCAAACTACTACAAGTCTTGCAAGAAAAACAAATTCCAACCCAGACTGATATACCCTGCAAAACTCTCTTTCAGTTTCAATGGAGAAGTGAAATAATTCCATGAACAACTAAAGAATTTCGCGATGACAAAGCCCACCCTACACATTCTACTAAAACATATTTTAGAAAGGGACCAAAATGGCCACAACTCCACAAATAAGAATAGAAAAAGTCCACCAAATAGAGCAAACAATTAAACACAGGGGAAAAAAGAGGTATACAACAGCAGGTAAATAGTATGTCAGTCATAAAACAGTGCATCTCAATTACAACCCTCAATGTAAATGAACTCAACTCACCAATTAAAAGAAACTGGCAAAATGGATTAAGAAGCAAAATCCAACAATGTGCTGCATACAAGAAACACACTTAACTCATAAAGAAATTCATAGGCTGAAAGTCAAAGAATGGAAAACAATACTACATTCCCCAGAACCTCAGAAAAAAGCAGGGGTAGGAATTTTGCTTGCAGACAGTCTGAACTTCAAACCAAGAATGATCAAACAAATGTAAAAGGCCACTACATACTGGTTGGGAAAATATACAAGAGGAAGAGATAACAATCATAAATATTTATGCACCAAACACGGAAGCACCCAACTATATAAGGCAAGTATTAATGGACATGAAAAATCTAATATCCAATACCATAATATTATTTTCTTTTTAAAAATAATTTTCTTTTCTTTTGACAAGTAAAAAGAAGAGCAAAAAACCAAAAGCAAAGAGAGAAACAGGATAACATACAACAATACACATGTTATAGATTTTCATAACAAGATTTTCTGACCAACAGTGATTGATCTATTATCTATTTTCATCAAATCTGTTGCTCAGCTTACCAAATATAGTTACACAAGATGAGACATATGATTGAATATTACCAGATGCTTCCAGGAATTCTTAAATTTTTGTTTTTGTCTCTCATTTTCATTTATTATATTTTTTTAAAAAAATTACTTGACATTAGAAATGATACACATTTAGAAGACCAAGATGACAGCTATTTCAAGCATGGTTTTGGTATTAACACTACTGTCCTTAATGCAGTTGCTGAGTTCACAGTTAACAACATACAGAGTTAGTCACATTGAGTAGTCTGTCCATTATCTACTATTTTCAAAAGCCTGATGGAAATTCTTAGGACTATTTTTCCATCAACCATACTTTTCATGTTTGAAATGTTGATGACAAAAGTTGATTATATATAATACGTGGAAGTCTACTTCTGCTGCTTACACTAAATAGTAAAAAATTAATTACAATGTTTGAGCACAAGTTTTCTCCCTAAGGAAATACCAAGTATTGTTTTTAGCATTTCATCTATTTCTTCATACTTCAGCATATTAAACTCTACCGGATCTACATTGTCTTTATAACTGAATTTCCTATAGGTGAGGGTCCATCCCACTAAACAATGATCACCTTCAGGGATGGGGAGATAGCTCAGTAAAATAAGTGCTTGCCTGGCAAGCACAAGGGCCAAAGTCCTGAGTTTAATACCCAGTTTAAAAAAAAAACCAAACAAAAAATAAACAAACAAAAAAAACAACCTTCAGATGTCCACAAGGAACAAAAGGATTTGCTTGTAAATACAGACACTAGAGATGTCTGAAGGTAAGTATTTATTGACTCAAAAACTTCAATTGTTCAAGGTTCAAGAGTAAAAGAATAGATTTTTTGATATTTTTACCATTTCTAGAAGATCAGAATTAAGAAATTCTTGATGTGGAATGTACTGTTCTCTCCTGATGTGGTCTAGATACTAAATTACATTTTCTTCTGTCAAGTGGAATATGGAAGGCACTTGAGATTGGTCTTTCCCAGAAATTAATTCCAGAGGCTCCCACATCTGGTAGGAGCATCCAAACCCAGCATCAACAATGTAGGTTCTGCCACTGAGGGTTACCTGTACCAGAAGGTGGATCACGCCACTGCTGTATTTCATGGCTGGTGGGTTATACACATATCCTCCCAACATTGTGGTCTTAAACTCCACTGTGGTCAATGCCAAGTAGAAAAGATGATTGACGTGGAGACACCAGTAACTCAATTCTTCCTCACAATTTGATCAAAAAATGGCCTTTAAGTCTAAATCCATGGATCCTGCATAGTGGATTACAAGGTTTTCAAACGTTTGAATCTGGTGGTAGAGGGTGTTAGTTAGTGTTTCTAAGTTTAATGTGTTCCTAGAGTTCTTCTAATCAATTGTTTTAAAATAAGCTTCGATATCCATGGTCCCTGTTCTGGCAAGCTGAATGTAGGTTGATGGTCACTTTAATTCAAAGTCTCGGAGTATCTCTTCTTCCTGACACAAAATTCAGGGATCAGGAACTGCATCAGGCAATGCCACAATATTAACAAGAGACCTTAACACCCCCTTATCCCAAAAAGATAGGTCAAGCAGACAAAAAATTAGCAAAGAAATTGCAGAAGCAAAATTTCTGTGCCAGAACTTGGAACAAATGGACTTATTGGACATATACACTGCGTTTCACCCCTGTGAACACATTCTTTTCAGCTTCACATGGGATATTTTCTAAAATATACAACATATTAGTCCATAGGTCATGCTTAAGTATATGCAAGAAAACAGAAATTATCCCATGCATGTTATCTGACCACAGTGCAATGAAACTGGAAATAAATGACAAAAGATACCAGAAAAAAACCTTAAATACATGGAAATTAAATGACACCCTACTCAGCAACCAATGGGTCACAGATGAAATTAAACAAGAAATTCAACAATATCTACAATTCAATGAAAATTCAAGCACAACTTATCGTAATTTATGGGATACCATGAAAGTAGTTCTCAGAGGGAAATTCATAGCTGTGAACTCATACATTAGGAAAACAGAACGGGAACAAATAAATACCCTAATGCTGCACCTTCAACAACTAGAAAAGGAAGAGCAAACCAAACCCAGAGCCCAAAGACGGGAGGAAATCATAAAGATTAGAGCAGAAATTAATTCAATTGAGACGAAGAAAACAATTCAAAGAATAAAAAAGCAAAAAGTTCGTTCTTTGAAAGATTAAATAAAATCGATAAGCCCCTACCTAACCTCATCAAAAAGAGGAAAGAAAAAATTCAAATACAAGCAATAAGGAATGAAAAGGGTAAAATTACCACAGACTCGTGGAAATTCAGCAGATCATTTCAATTGATGCAGAAAAGGCCTTTGACAAAGTCCAACACTCATTCATGATCAAAGCCCCACAGAAAATTGGAATAGAAGGTTACTACCTCAATCTGATAAAATCCATCTATGACAACAAAATGGCTAATATAATTCTAAATGGGGAAAAACTGAAATCTTTTACTCTCAGATCTGGTACAAGATAAGGATGTCCTTTATCACTACTCCTATTCAATATAGTTCTGGAAACATTAGCTAGAGCTATTAGACAAGAGAGAGAAATAAAAGGAATAAGAATAGGTAAAGAAGAAGTTAAACTATCATTGTTTACAGAGGACATGATACTCGGAAGACCCAAAAACTTTCACCAAGAAGCTTCCAGAATTAATAAACAAATTCAGCAGCATAGCAGGATACAAAGTCAATACCCAAAAGTCAATAGCTTTTCTTTACACAGATAACAAACACACTGAGAGAGAAATTAGAGAAACAATACCCTTTACAATGGCACCATGAAAAATGAAATACTTAGGAATTAATCTAACTAAAGAAGTAAAAAATCTATTTAAGCATAAGGTCCAGAGTTTGATCCCCGGTAGCAGGGGAAAAAATGGTCGGGCTGGCCAAATAGCTCAGTAGATTAAAGTGCCTTCAAGCAGGTGCAGGAGCCAGGGGTTCAATCCCCAGGCCTGCTGTGTGAGCCCCACCCCTAGGGCACACTGAGACAGCAATTGAGACTGGGTGTGGTGGCACATGCTTGTAATCCCAGCACGTAGGAAGCTGTAAACAGGAGAATCACTACTAGTCTTATCTAGTAGTGAGACCCTGAACACCCTGTACACCCTTCCCTAAAATACAGAAAACAATAAAAAATTTAAAAGAGATCATAGATGATTTCAGAAAATGGAAAGATATTCCCTGTTCTTGGTTAGGAAGGACCAACATTGTGAAGATGGCCATACTCTGAATATTGTTATATAGATTTAATACAACCCCTATCAAAATACCACCAGCATACCTCACAGACCTGGAGAAATCATTCCTAAAATTTGTTTGGAACCAGAAAAGACCTAGAATAGTAAAGGCAATCCTGAGCAACAAAGGCAAAGCAGGAGACACTACAGTCCCTGACTTGAAATTATACTACAAAGCACTGTGATAAAGTCAGCATGGAATTGGCAAAATATAGACCCCAGGATCAATGGAATGGATTAGAAGATGCAGATACAAGTACAAACACATTCAACCATCTTATCTTTGATCAAGGGGTCAAACATGTTTACTGGAAGAAAGATAGCCTCTTTAACAAATGGTGCTGGAAAAACTGTCTTCCTACATGTCAAAACCCAAAACTTTACCTGGGTGTATCACCATGCACTAAAGTCAAAATTGAGTAAATATCTAAACATCAAAACAGAAACACTAAATCTCCTGGAAGAGAAAGTAGATGGAAATCTTGAAGACATGGGAGTAGGCAAACATTCCATGAGCAAAAATCAAACAGCACGGGAAATACTTGAAAAAAAATCAACAACTGGGATTTCATATTGAGAAATTTCTGCACATCGAAGAAATCACCAACAGAGTGAAAAGATAACCCACAGATCTGGAAGATATCTTAACTAATGAACACTCAGACAAAGGTCTTCTATCTAGAACTTATAGAGAACTAAAAATAAATCAGGGCCCAAAAACTTAAAGACCCAATACAAAAATGGGTATCCGAGATGAACACACACTTCTCAGAGGAAGAAATACAAGAGGCAAGTAAACACATGAAGAAATGCTCCACATCACTAGCCATTCAAGAAATGCCAATTAAAACAACATTGAGATACCACCTCACCTCAGAAAGAATGGCTATCATAAAGAAACCAACCAATAACAAATGTTGGAGAGGCTGTGGGGAAAAGGAACACTTCTCCACTGCTGGTGGGAATGTAGACTGGTGCAACCATTGTAGAAATCAGTGTGGAGACTCCTCAAAAAACTAGGACTGGAAACCACATTCAATCTTCTATTCCCCTTCTGGGAATTTTCTCAAAAGAACTGAAAACATCATATCACAGTGATATATGTGTACTTATGTTTGTAGCAGCACAATTTGTGATAGCCAGATCTTGGAAAAAACCAAAATGCCTGTCAACCGAGGAATGCATGAAAAAGATGTGGTGTTTTTATACAATGAAGTATTACTCAGCTATAAAGAAAAACTCAAAGCCTTCATAGGTAAGCAGGTGCGACTTGAAACTATACTCATAAGTGAAATAAACCAGACACACATGTGTAAATATCATATTGTATCCCTAGTGTAATAACTCAAAAGAAGAAATAAAAATGAGAGTTATAATACTGTTAAATGGAAAGACAAGAACTTAAGGATTAAACAATGAAGAGAGAACAAGGAGAAAAGTTAGGAAACAAGGCAGGGGCAAAGCATACATTTATATAAACAAGATGGTTAAGGAAATGGGCCTAAAAATTTCCATCAGGTTTTTGAAAATAGCAGTAAATGGATAGAACTCTCACCCTGATGAACTCTATATGCTAATATCTGTGAACTAAGCAACTAGATTTCAGGCAGCAAAACCATACTTAAAATACCTTTTGGTCTTCTAAGTGCATACTGCTTCTAATGTCATATCAATTACTGCTGTACTCTCTTTAAAGTAAATGTATATAAAAAAGTAATAAAAATAAATGAAGGACAAGGGAAACAAAATGTAGCAGGATTGCAGTGCTACAAAGTTGTATATGAATTGATTTCTAAATATCTGTGTAAAAAATGTGTAATTCATTTTCTAACATTCAATAGATATTTACATTTTAGATCATCCATGGTTGTTGGAAAATAGCAGTTCCATTTTATGTCTAAGGTATTGATATTCAGACAGATAGTGATGTGAAGCTTAACTATCTCTGTTATATGATAATAATATCATTGACCTTCTCTTCTGGATGTTTAACAACTAAAGTTTACAAACCAAAAATTAGATAGATGAACTAAAAACATAGCCAATATTTTGGCCCTAGCCCTGAAGGTCAGTGAGGACTCAAGGCATAAGAGAACCTCTGCTGTGACATTGTGTTACTAAGCAACTTCCCAAATTTTCTGACCAAGGAGATTATGGGGCCACAGGTGAAAGTGATCGATGATGCGTAGTGTGCCTAAGGAGAGTCACCTAGAGAGAAAAAACTTCTCTTAAGCTTTCACAGAGGGCAAACTGGTCAAGCAATGGCCGTGACTCATCCACACATCACTCATCCAGTGATTCATTGACACTGACAAAGGATCTACAAACTGTGGTAAAGGGTTTCAAACTAAATCCTGAGGGGATTTGACTGACTTGGCACATACAAAAGTTACATGTCTTGTTATATAGGTCTTGCTTTAACTTAGTCTTAAGCATCCAGCAGAAAAATGTAACCACAAGATATTAAAAGTAAAGCCATATTAATATGCTGAGCTGTAAAAGACTCAAATCAACAACTCTGGACAATTTCCAGTTGTGTCGGTAACTCACTACTATTATGGATTATCAGACTATATTGGGTTATTTTGATGAATTTAACTACCTACAATTTTTGGACTAGCATCTAGTATGAAAGGTCCTTTAAAGATTTCTCCAAATACAACTTCTCTAAAATCAGTGGAACACCCATCTCTGACAAGATAAAACAAAACAAAAAAGAGGAGATATAAATAAAGGAACATTTTGTAAGGAAAAAGTATGTATGTACAAGAAAGTTGGGATAGATATACACCTACTTTTTCAGTTCAATGAGAAGAAAGGTTTGTACTAATGATGTTTAGACAAGATATCATGTCTGCATCTTGTCCTCCGAATAACTACTATGAAGACAACAATACACAATGTATGAATTACTGTAACTGTTTTACTAACCTGTCTTGAAAGTGTTTCATTGCTATTTTGTCTTTTTTTCTCATTAAGATGAATTAAAAATTAAAAAAAAAAGATATCTGTAAAGTTTTTGGATGTGAGTATATGTGCATATATGTGCATGTGTTCATGTATGGTACAGGGAAGTATGTCTACTTAGTAAAATAAAATCATTACATTAAATAAGTGACTTTTGAATGATCCTGTTAGCAAAATGCAATAACGAGAAAGTACATCTTTCTTTGTTATTCACAGTGCTTGAGATCAAACCTAGAAGCTCTTAAACATTCCTCCATTGAACTACACTCCAGCCCTTCTCCACTGTTTTGTTCAGGAAGTTTCCCTCATGAGACTATAATGCGTTTGGGTTTGTAGGTATAAGAAGTCTAGAACAGGTGTGTTCTCAGTCTTGTAGTGCTTTGTATTGACATCTTTCTCTGCATAAAAGGTTTTGCAGTGGGAAGTAAAGATGGGCTTTTCAGGAGTGCTTCCAGAATTTATACTAGAATTCCAGGATTTGTGTCTATGTAAGATGTTTTGGTTTTTTTTTTTATTTTGGTTTAGTGTATGTGAGTGCTATTCTTTTCTTATTTTTGCCTTTTTTCTTTCTTTTCCTTACTCTCTACTACTCTTTCCTTTCTCTTTCTTTTTATATTTAGTCATTGAAGCATGAGTCTAAGTTTTTCAGAGTCTGAGCTTTTCAGTAACAGGAAAAATAATTCAAGCAGTGACACCCACATAAATAAAAGAGTATAGGCATAACAACTGGTGTGTTGGGAAGATAGAGCTGCAACATACTGTGTGAGGTAGCAGATTCCAGAGAAAAGGTGAGTAGGGACTGTGCGTTTTCAAGCCTTCCATGTACTTCATGTTAACTTGATCAAACTAACTAGGCACACATCTTGAAGTTTCTCCAGTTTCCTTCTTTGGCCTTTGGTGTAGAAGCACAGCTCTCATGGGCGACCGTAGCACCTTCTCTGGTACCCTCCCCCAAAGGCGACAAATGCTTCCTCTAACAAATGTGCAGCATGCTTACTCAAAGAGAGCCATCTCTTTAATCCTTCCTCTTGTCTTGCTACAACACTTTCCCTGTTTCAGTCTTTCCAAATTATCATCTTGGTCTATTTTATAAGTATCCCACTTTATCTATTTTCCTGGGCTAACTTGCTGCTTCATTCCTTGCAGCACCTGTATAAGGTTCTTTGTACAGATGTTTCATTGTTCATTTACTGCTCTCTACTGATTGAGCTTCTCCTAAAAGACAACCATATACTCTTGGCCTATCCTCAGGACCAATGCCTGAGTTATTCTCCACCAACCGGGGCTGGTATGTGACATCCTTACTCTGGACTCTAAGCACTCCAGGCTCAGGTTACAAACCTGGATACAGGCAATCTTCAAAATCAGTTTAGTCTTCCTCCGAGCTTCATTCCTACTGACACTGCCAAATCTTCACTAAATTGGCTATTTTTTCCATCTTCTTCCTTATTTATGTTCTCAATCACCCTGTACAGTGCTTTTCCAGAAACCCAGTTCCCATGGTGCAATTTATTATTCTCTTATAGGCTATAAAATTCCTCTTAACCATGGAACCCAGAGTAAATCCGGGCATTCAAAACCTTCCACTGTCTGGCCACAATTTTATTGTCTATTGTATATACTACAAACCAGAAAGCAGACTACTTGTTATTGGTCTAATATTCCAGATACATTTATGTCTCCATGCCTTAGGTCAAGCTGTTCTGTCTACCTGAAGGACTGTTCTTAGTACCTGGTCTCTACCTGTAACAATCTTACTCATGAGCAAGACCTAGAACAAAGTGCATTTTTAAAGAAAAGTTTCCAGAATTTATTGTTCCTCTCTACTGGAATTCAATGCACACATTCATATTTTAGTATCAAAGTTTCAGAATTTATGATGTAACAGTATGTGCTTCTGCTGCTATTGCTGTGTGTGAGTGTGTGTGTGTGTGTGTGTGTGTGTCTGTCTGTCTGTCTGTCTGTCTGTCTCTGGTCAAGGAGAGCTTGCCTCTATGGACAGAGCATAGTTATATTCCAGAATGGGGTGGAAAAGGTCACTAATCAGAAGAATCAGGTTATAAATACAGATAGCAGAAGAGGGGAATCTTTATTGTAAAGACTGAAAGTTTCAAAAGCAAGCATGAGGAAAAAAAGGAGGAAAAAAGCTCTGAGTTTCCTTGGAGGCACAGGAAGCTCAGGAATCTTGGAGTAGTGAGGATCCTACAAATGAATCAATAGACAAGTTGAGTTCTGGGGAAACTGAGTCAGAGTGGGCTCTGAAACTCCGAATCCCAGAAGAGCATTTGAGAGCAAGAAAGAAAAGACTGATGCAGGCATGTCTGTGTTTACAGAAATGCAATAGCTAGATTATGACTTATAGCCCATAAACAGATATATGGATAAAGAAAGTGTGACATGTACTACTCATAAGGAAAAGGTAAATTTGAGTCATTTGCAGTAAAATGGAAGGACTTTGAGACCATAATCTAAATGCAACAAATCAGGGACAGAAGGTTAAATATTGAATGGTTTCTCTCATATGAGAAACACAGAACATAAACAAAGAACAAAATTAAAGAGAGATGCTAGGGAGCGGGGAGGTAGGCTCTGCAGAGATGGGAAGGGGATCTGAGGGCAGAGGAAGAAGGAGGGAGAAGCGCAGCAGGATGGTGAGTGGTGACATGTACACAGACTGATTTCCTGAGAAGAATGCAAGTATTACTTATTGCAAACATATATTAATAAAATATGACTGGTGGGGAGCTGTGAGAGCTCGGCTGAGATTGGATGCTGAGGCTTTGCGGGTCTTATGTGGTACCTTTTTTAAGAACTTCTTTGACTGGCCTGAAGACCAAGTCTGTGCAGACTGCAGCCCAGCTCTTGAGATACAGAAGAACCCCGATCCTTTCTGCTGTGGCTGCTTAGATTTGGGGAGGCTGAGTGGTCCGCAGATGTGGGCTGAATGGTTAGTATTATGAACAAGAGGACCAGCTTTTCTTCCTCTTCACCATAGAAAAATATAAAGCTGGAGGTCTAAGCAGAGGCCCAGAAGAAATGGGATTCTGGTAGCAGAAAGTATATTGCACAGCTAGATTCAGAAAAACAATTTCCCTGTTATAACTTTGTTCTATAGAACAACAATTAGGTTATAAGATGACATTTAATTCTTCAATTGTTTATTGTATTATATGCTTAAGAATAAATGAGCTGAAGCTGTAGCTTGATCTGCTTAAACAAATGTCAAGGAACACATTTGTGGGGCTTTTAAAAAGCAGTGTAGCATAATGGTTATTATCTTGGGTTTTGGAGCCATGCTGTCTGGGTTTGTATCTTGCCTCTTAATAATTGCATGACCCTGGGTGAGTCACAGAAGTTTCATGCTTTATTTTATTCAACGCTACAATGACGATGACAACAGTATCTATCCCATGGGGTTGCTGTAAAGAGAAGTTGGTAAACAATATTTAATATATATTACTTATTTTTTAAGAAAAAGAATAATCAGATTCTTTGTTGAATTCCATGGTAGCCCTAGCTGTTAGTGCCAAAAAGCCAAAGCAAGATGCTCCTGGAGTTCTGCAGGAGAGAGAAGAGAGCTGCTTCAACAAACCTCACATCGTTGTTAGGCTTCTCTGCCTGGAAAGAGAATCTGGAAAGAAGCACTGGTAAGTGAGGAAAACTGAAGGTCTACAAAAGAGGAAATGAAGACCAGAAGGAGAAAGTTCTTGTCCAAGGTCGAATCTGGCTTCTCAGTGGAGCACAGAGGGCCCTGCCTCCAGGCCACAGCTGTTGTTACTGCAGCTTTCCACCCACGGAGATGCCTTGCAAAAGCCTGCAGATGTTCAGGCCCTAGAGAAAGTGTGTGTCATCATTTCACTGTCGTATATCCCACCCCAACCTAAACCTATAGACCTCAGTGGACTTTTTGTTATGAGGTCATAGAAATGTAAAAGAATACCCTGAAAACTTCTTAACTGTGCATATATTATCTATCTATCTATCTATCTATCTATCTATCTATCTATCTATCTATCTGTTTAACTAACTAACTATCTCTCATCTATCTATTCCTAATATGTGATTGTCTTCTTCTTCTGTAAGATCTACAATACTCTCATTTTGGGGCCAGGGAGATAGCTCAGTAGAATAAGTGCTTGCCTGGCAAGTGCAAGTGCCTAAGTTCAATCCCCGGTTCCGCAAAACAAACAAACAAACAAACAAACAAAAAAAAACCTCTCATTTCTCCTGAAGAACCTTCTCCAATCCCTTACTACCCAGGCAGTTTACTATTATCTCCCTTAACTTCCCACAGTGCCTTTTCCCAATATAACATTTTAAATGACTGCTTTTTGTTGAGTGAAAGGTGATTCTACTTTCAAGTGGATCACCTGTGACCCCAGCACCAAGCCCAGTGACCACTACGTAGTAGGTGCTAGGAAAACAAGAGTTGCAAACGTAAGTTTCAGACCAGGCGCTGTATATGCATGTGGTGAACCATTAATGCTGCTGCTCTTACTATAGGAAAGGAGCACCAGAGAGAACACCCCCATCCCAAAGGATCACCTTACTGAGCTGGCTGAGAACTTCTGCAAAGCTTTGCTTCTCACTGACAAAAGAGTGTGAGTCTGATGTGCCACACAGTGTTCCATTTTTTTCTGTAGCATATAATGTCTGTGGTGAGGGTAGAGAGGAGCAGAGGAATGACAGGAGAGGTGGGGTGCAAGGTGCCTGCAGGAAGACCTCTCTCTGCTCTCTCTTCCCCAGCTGGAATTGTGGCATCTTCTTTCTTGGGTACAAGGCCTGTCACAAACTCAAAGAACCTTCTTCATGGAAGCGCCTGCCACAGCTGACTGATTAGGGAAGACCTTTTAATGAAGGCATTAATGAAAGAAGCCCCAGCTCCAGAGGGGACCCATACTAATTAGGACTGTGTCAGTCAGATCGCCCACACAGGCAGCTCTGCACCATCCCTCCAGGGCTAGGGCACCAGGTTCTGCAGATTGTTGCTGCCACCTCAATGTCCCCTCCTCACCTTAGGAACAGGGAGGTGCACCTTTAAACCACTGGGGACACTCCTATCACTGCTTGTCTCCAGACAAGACAGAGCTGCCACTGTACTCATCTGCTCAGCCTCCTTGTTCCTTTGCTTTGAGCAGAGAATCTTCTGGCTCCCTCCATTCTCTCTGGCCTTCCTCGCCTGGACTTTCTATTGATCAGCACTAGCTCATCTGTATCAATGTTCTCCAGAGAATATTTATTTATACACACATACACAATATGCATATGCTGTATAGGTTTACATCCCTTGGCTGGAATTATATATATTATATAACTTACTTACAATCATATATTGGCTGATTATGGATACTGAAAAGGCCAATATTTCTAGAGCAGGCCAGCAGGCTGTAGACTCTGGTGGCAGGTCTTCACCATGTAGTCTTGATACTTGCTTGCTCTTAAAGACTTTCAGCTGCTTGAATATGGCCTATCCACATTACAGAGGGCCACTTCTTTACTTAAGGTCAAGTAGTTATAGATCTACAAAGTACCTTCATAGCCACCCCAAAACCAATGCTGTTTGATTAAATAACAGCACTATGACCTCATCCTTTTCTTCATTTGACTCTCCCACTGTCTTTGAGCTAAACAGGAAACATTTGCATTGCCTTCACTTCACGGACTCAGAAACCCTCTAGGTTGTATCTTGTTTACACAGAGAGTGAAGGTTATTGCTGGATGTTATGATTCAGCTGCCAGGTCGGACAGTCTAAAGTTCTTACTATGACTTTCTGTAGACTTTCTCACACACGAGTCACTCATGTGCACCATAATGATCTGCTTAGTCCTTTCTTGTGCTGGACACTGACTTGAGCAGGCCAGGGGTTACTGACAATATAAAGCTGACCCTACACACACACAGAGAGAGGGAGAGATAGATAGATAGATAGATAGATAGATAGATAGATAGATAGATGATAGGTAGGTAGATAGATGATAGATGATAGATAGATAGATAGATAGATAGATAGATAGATAGATAGATGATAGATAGATAGATAGATAGATAGATAGATAGATAGATAGAGAGGCTGAGTCCAGAGTCCATGAGAGAATCGTATATTTTTAATTTGTTGTGTTTTGTGATGGATTGAAGCCTACTAGGAGATTGCTGGTAGCCTAAACGAGGTTCACTGAAGCCTTGCCTAGACAAGCTGGCTGCACCAGGGTGGAGCTCCCAAGCAGGCTTCCTGCTCCTGGACTCCCTGTGCTCATCACACATGGAAGAATGCATCAAAAATTACCACTCTGGATGATGAAGACAAAAATTAATCAAGTGTTTGTGTTTTACGCCCATATCTGGCATCTAGTCTCTTCTACTACCATCAAATAAGGAAAGGATTGCCGAAATAATAATAATTGGATAGAGTTGCACAACTTCCAAGCATCCTTTCCAACTTAATTCCTGAGGAGTAAAAGGAGTAGAAACACTACAACTCTCACTTCATAGAAGAAACTGGGGTCCAGAAAGGACCCCAGTGTTTACACCTTGACCGATGTCTTTTGGCCATGAGGGTGAAAGCCAGAAGATTTTTCGGTATTTTTCACTTGACTTCTCCTACCAAGTGATTCAATAAAATCAGACATCATCAGTACATCCAATTAGTAGGGGAGGAAGAGAGGGTCAGGGAGGGGAAGGGAGAAACAAGAGAAGAAAGAAAGAGAAGAAGAGATTAAATTATAAAATTATCTGATTGTGAAGTGCATTTGGCAAGGATTTTAATTTGAAAAACTAAGGAAAATACTGCTAGATCTGTGTGTTGTCAGTCTCCAAATGCCAAGAAAATGGCACTAGATAGGGATTTTGCAAAGTTAAATAGGTAATATAAAAGTTGGCTGTGTTCTTTGGGCACATTAACATTTTTTTGTTGCCATAACTACATAGAATCATGAGCAAAGTTATAATCCAAAACAGGAACCAAGATCATTAAATAAGATTATATCAGACCAGAGAAACCCTACCAAAGTAGCTGGATTTTCCTAGAGGAAACAAGAAACTTTAGCCTCCTCGTAGATACATGCCTTTTGTAGTATACCTGGTGGAGCATGGATGGATATGGGCCACCTTTTAAAGCAGGGAAATTTGGGTGAATTTTAGACAACAAAGCATGGCTCGGGCATCCAGGAGATCTGGGAAAGACGGTTTGTAGCCAGGCGATACAGGTCCACACTCTGCTTTGCCCTTGCAGTTTCTGATTGCCTTGAGGTCAACATGGATAGGTCAGACAGATCCAGATGTGTCTTACAGGAGTCACACAACAGCTGTGTGACCTTAGGCACCTATGTCACTTCACCTTTAGAACGATAAAATGAGGTGATGCATATTAAATGCCTCCCACATATGTGCTCTTGATGTGAGTTTATTCTTTCTATCCTTTCTCTCTGATCCCTTCCTGTCTACTTTCATAAAGTCTTTCTCTTATGCTACCAAAGGAAAATGGAAATGAGTATCTGTTGGAGGTATATGAAAGGAGAAGTATTTTTTTTTTAAATAAAACAAAGCCCTATTCTTGGACCTACTTGTATTGACTTGCCTGAGTTTTTATGGCTGTGTATTGTTTTAATAAATCTTAAGTTGAATTAGATTCAACAAGACACTTGCTTAGCAAGTACAAGTACTGGTGTCAGTTGCCTAGGGCAAAGAATTGCATTTCCAGAAGAGATTTTCGCCAGCACTATCACTGTCATCTAATAAAAGTGCTCCCAGTGACCACGTAGACCTCTGCTTCTCACTGGCACACACTTAATTCAGGCCACGAAGATTCTCCCAGGGCTTTGTCTCTCCTTATCCTCGCTCACCCTGCCTCTGCATTGGGCAGGATAGAAGTTGTGAAGACACGTGGACTTCAGAAGAAATTGAGTTTTCAAGCACAGCGTGTCAGTGCTGGAGCCAAGATCCAAGTGGAACCCCCAGGCCTGCCCTCACACCACTCTACATTGTCAGAGGGCCTAGAATTGTCAGTCCAAGCTCTATTCCAAAACTCTGTGCAAAAAGTCGCAGTAACCCCTGAGTAGATGTAGGGTCCACACCTGAGAACTGGTCTCTACTGGCCGCTTGGCTCACCCCTTCAGTCCTCCCACCAAGATGTCCATCACCCCATCTCCAAAGACTCAGCACCAGGTTGCCCCAGAGGGGAATTTGACTTCGATTCTCTTTAATCAGCAGCCAGTTTTCACATTTGCTCCTCTCTGCCAAAAAGACAGGTTTTTACAAGTGAATAGCTGTTTCTTTGCTAGCATTAGAAAAAGAACATTAAATTACAATTGGTATTTAGCACAAATTCTTTGAAGTCCATCAAGTGTCAGGCCTTGCTCTCAATTCTGGGGAACATAAAATTAATCAAAGGCAGACACTGCTTCCTACCAGGCAGCAACTCCTGGTCTGGTAGGAAGATAAACAGCAGGGACACCAGGGAGAGTGTGGGGTGCTAAATGGCTGTACTCCCAGCTTGAGAGTCTTAATCCAGACTTGAAGAGGACAGCACAGCTTCTTTTTAACCCTCCTTAGCTGCAACATTCACTCTGTTGGCAAAGTCATCTTACCCAAGAGCCTGGAGCTGCAATGGGATAGAATTTTCATTCATTCATGTCAAAATGTCCTGTCTTTATCCTAGCCAACGGGGAAGCCTGGAATACAGGAACTCAGGAGATACGGAAGATTTTAAATGTGGCTGGTGCAAGCGAAAAATGGAATTTGAATTTTAATTCATGAATTAACTGTAATTGTAGCTAGCAGTTACAATATTGGATGGTCTCCATACGCAGGTAAGAAAAATGGACAGCTCTTGATGGCCAGGTCATTGCTGGGGCAGCTGGAAGAGGCTGTAGAAGAGCACTCCTACTGCCCTTCTTCCCTCAGGACGTCTGCTGCACCTGATGCTGCTAGACAATGCGGGGAGGCTTAGCATGCAGGGCTGGAGCCTCCGAGTGTCACTAATGCAGGGTCAGCCAGCCTCTCTGACACCTGTGTCTACTGCCAAGAGCACTCCTTTATCCTTGAGTAATCAAAAGAATAGAGTCTGGCAAGGTGCGGCCTTGAAAAGGTGCCAGCCCACAAACAGAGAAGCGATGAGTTGCTCCCTGAAGCTGGGGACTTGTCTACCAACAAGGTGGCAGCCTGAAGAAGGTATGAACCAGATGTGACAAAACCCGTGAGCAGTGCCAGCCCTGCTCTGAATTCTTTCTGTGACTCAGAGCAGGCAGACCGCTTTTCCCTCTGGACCTGTTCCCTTCTGCATAAGCTGGGAGATTAATTTTCTTAATTCTTCTCCTGGTTCAAACTTTCTGCAGATAATTATTCCCAGACACAACTATTTTGATAGTAAAGCACAGAGAGTCTAGCGATTTATGTCACAATCAGAAGCACAGGGTACAACCGATTTAGCAGTAATAAAAACATGGGAAGAGTTGAAAGCACACGGGCTTTGGAAGCAAGAAAGTGCCACCGGTGAACTTAGCAGTAGGAAGCAAAGCCTGAGAAGATTACAGCGGAGTGGAAAACTGACAGGGATCAATGTGAGAAGAAAGTGGAGCACAAAAAGGCGGAAGCCACAAAAGGGTCAGACGAACAGCAAGGGATTAGCAGCCGCACAAGTCCCTGAAGGGTGACGCAGCTGCAATCAGGCCTCTGTGAACCTGAGAGAGAGAGCAATTCGATCAGGGTCAGAGACTAGTACATTGTGCCCTTGCTGCAGAAATCCTGACTGCTTTGTTCAAGAGGACGACGCTAGAGGGAGGAGCTTCCCCTTCTTAGTTCCTGCGGGAACTGTTAATTGAGCCCGGCAGGAACATGCCTCTCTGAACTGGCCGACCATCAGGAGCACATGTACAGCTTAGGAAAAAGAACCACGATGTTAGGCCCCTTCCCAGCTCTCTAATTGGTCTGGGGCTGGCTCTGAGCTGGGGTTAGCGAAGGTCCACAGGTGATTCTAATCTGCAGCTGCAGCTGACTACCTCTGGTTTCCAGCTTGCCAAGTTAGGTGCTAATGGGACGCACAATGCTGAACTACACAGGCATAGCCCATGTCCTCCCAGAGGCAGACGCTTTGCAAAGTAGCAGTGATTCAGGGAGATAATGGAGCAAGAATTGCCTCTGTAGCACATGTAGATGAAGAAAATGATACTTGGCTAGTTTCCTGCCGAGGTCATACTTAAAAGTGCTTTATCTTGGTCCTAACCATCCAGCAGAAAAGTATAAACACAAGGCATAAAAAGTAAAGCCATATTAATATGCTGAGCTGTAAAAGGCTCAAGTCAACAACTTCTGACATTGCCAGTTGAGCAGAGCACCCACCACTATTATGGACTACTGGATTTTATTGGATTATTTTGCTGAATTCATGCACCTACAGTATTTGAATGGCAATCTCTAACAAAACTAAACAAAAAAAGGGATATAAATGAAGGACCATTTTGTAGTAATAAAAAAAAATATATATATATATATACAAAATAGCTAAAATAGATATACAGCTACCTTTTCTTAGCTCAATGAGAAGAAAGATTCGTGTTAATAGTGTTTAGACAAGATATCATGTCTGCATCTTGTACTACGAGTAACTACTACAAAAACAACAATATGCAATGTATTAATTATTGTAACTGTCCGACTAATCCGTTTTGAACCTGTCTCATTGCTTTCTTTCTCAATAAAATTAATACAACAAAGTCATTCACCAAGACTCAACCCCATTAGAACAAGTTGCAACAGTGACGCTCCTTCCCATTTCACGCTACCACAAGCTATAGGATGCAGAGAAGGGACAACTTCCAGTGTCCCTTCTCTTTAGCTTTGAGATGCCTGAAAAGCTCAACAGCCTCTGGCTATCCCTACAGGCCTTGGATGTTTAAGAGCCCAGAGGCTGCACAGAGTCACTGGAGGCTGGCCCCTGAGTTACACGAACTGCAGACTGCAGTAGGAAGCACCTTACTCGAAGCACTCAGATATGGGAAACTCCACAAATGCACAGATGCTTCGCATTTACCAGGCACTGTACCGGGACCTAAGACACAAAGATGAAGGAGCATCATTCCTACTCCTCCCTGGGGACAGCAGACTGGTAGAAGAAGGCAAGAACAATAGAATTTGATCATGGATGTTCTAGAGCAGACTTAGCAAACTTCAATAGAGCTATATTGGAAGTATTTTCAGCTTTCCTGACCATGCAGCATCTACCACTACTACTTGATTACACCACTGTACACCAACGCTGCATTAGGCAGCCCGCTAATGAGTGCTGCAGCTGTATCCCAGTGAATTCAATTTACAGCCACAGACATTCTGCCTCCTTATCGTCCTCTCGTTTTTGTGTGCTATGAAATAGTCTTCATTTGATTTTTTCAATAAATTTAAGATGTAGGGATCTCATTCTAACCACACAGACTGTACCCTCAAAAAAAAAAGTCAGGAAATGGGAATGGGCTGGATTTGGATCATGGGCTGGATTTTGTCAGCTCCTGTTCAATACTGGAGAGCCTGTGGGAAGAAAAGGCCACCTCCATCCCAGCTGTGGGGACCAATGAATGGCACTTTAATTTCTCCAGGTTCTCCTGGAGCCCTGCAACTAGGGCTTACCCTCCTGCTTGGCATACAACCTACAAAAGGGCTCTAGTGAATTGTGTAGCTATTCTTTGAAAGAAGAAATAAAATCAGAACTAAAAAAAAATTCTCTGGCATTTCTAATAATTCAAAGGTGCTTTCTTTACATTGGGATATAGTGCTCTCACATACAGAGACAAAGGAAAGTGATCTTTGTCCCCGATGAACTTAGCAAAGTTGATGATGGGAAGTGAGTTAGTGGTCACTTTCTGTCTACCAGACACTACTTTGAGTACTTAATTTAGTGTCACCACTTGATCTCCGCAGTCAGCCTGCATATCTTTAGAGTATCTCCATTTGGCAGATGATAAAAGCGACTGTTAGAGAGGTAAACATTTCGGTCACACAGTGATACATGTGGAGTGAGGGTCTGATCACAGGCCGCCAGATTTTCAGGGCCAACTCCCCTTGCCACTCTTCTCTTTCCTACAAAATGATTACAGCTCACAAGCAAGGAGGTTTGCAAACAAGATGCAAGTGGCATAGCCTTTTCTAAAAATTGATTGCAAGTTGCAAAATAGGCAAGTGGCTTGGAAAACTAAAGTTCAATTAAAGTATATCAGGAAGATTTCACCGATCAGTCTCACTTGTTTACCCGCCTTATCAAAATTTCATGGAATTTTAAAAAGTCAGGGGTTGGTAGGAAGAGCTTTAATTTTTTAAAAACCAGTATTCATGGGGGCTTTTAATATTATTAGTCTGAAAGTTTTATATATTAAAGATAATTCTTCTGGGAAAGTTTAGGAATCACAACCTTCATATGAAAGTGTTTTTTTTTTTTTTTTTTTTTGGAACTGAGGATTGAACTCGGACCCTTGCGCTTGCCAGGGAAGCACTTATTCCACTGAGCCATCTCCCCGGCCCCTGAAAGCATTCTTTTCTAGTAATATGTTCACATGTTACTTCGTTACCACTCTCCCTAAGCTTCTTACATAGATAGAGGGCAGGTAATATTATTTCTGGTTTTGAAGTCAGTTTTAGTTTCTCAGGTGTCAGGGCCAGACCGCATCCTATGTTTCTTTCCCCCTAAAAGCAGAACCACTTGAAATCCACTAAGAAACGCAAGGAAGAGAAAGAAGCCTTGGACAGTGCACCCTGGGCGCAGAGTAGAACTCCATTCAGCACTTCAGATTCCCATGGGGAACATTTGCCGTGGTTTTGAGTCTTGCGGCAACATACTACCCTTATGTAAAGACCCAACCACTTTTCTTCTTTGTTCTTTTGGTTTGTGGATGAAAGATGACCCACACATGAGCCAGTGACACTTGAATCCCTCCATGTGGGCAGATACCTGCCCTGCCTTACTCATTTTCTTGGAAGTGTTAGAGGGAAAAAATACCATCCCACCTGATTCTTTATAGGAGCTACCTTATAGGAATGGTCTCCCTAAGAATGGCATTGGAAAAGGGAAGGAGAATGGGAAAAAAATTCATGCCATTTGAAAGCCTTGGATGAAATTCCACTTGCCACTTATGTTTGATGTGACCAACACATTCTAGGTTTTGCTCAAATTTTGCTTTGTTTTCCTGCTGCTTAAAGCAAAAGGCTCTTAACTGGAAGTTTAATTTCCCACCCCAGATTCATTTCCAGTTACAGAATCTCTACCTTGATCTCTGTCTCTGGTTTCTGTCCTTAGTGAAAAAGTCCTTTCTCTGAACAGACCAGAAATGACTTTAAGTTCTCAGTCACCACTACAGTGACATTCACCAGTACCTATATCTGGGCACTGGACATTCTTTACTGCCTGTTCCAGACTAACTTGTAGACAAGGTTGCCTTTTTGCTCTTTGTGTTTTATATTATCACAAAAGAAACACGTATTAACAGTGGAATACTCATTAATACATGGCTGTTTGGGGAAAAATAGTTATTATTTATGATCACATTTTATGTACAAGTAGTCTAAGCACCTTTGATGAAGATAGATAAAACCTTTCATTCTTGCTTTTTTAGACTTATTGAAAGTCAATAGTAAAGATTTGGAAAGGACATGGGAGTTGGGGATCGCTCTGCCTGAGAACAGGAGAGATTACGAGGCCCCAGAGAAGCTCTCATGGAGAAGAAGATTTCAAGCTAGAGGCTTTCCAGGGTGAGGTGCGCAGGAGAAGAGGGCAGGAAGCGCCATCGCATGGGAAGGCTGCAGGTACAGCGTGTGTGAACGCTGAGGAATGGCAGTCCTCGCCTCCACCTTCCTGGGGAGTTCTCCAGGATTCTCTACTGCTCCTTATTCCTGCTGAGTGAATTTCATTTGCTCAGAGCTTGAAGGAAGAGTACAGGATGAGAAGGTGAGTGTTGAAGCCAAGCTTACACGTGCCAGGCATCTTGACAAAGGTGAAAACTTGTGATGTAGAAGCTGTAGGGTAGAGGAACAGACAGTAAAAATCTTGCATTAATTCTATTTATATCCTTCCTAAAATGAACAGTCCTGACACAAAGCCTGAACACCTCAAGCACAAAAGTACACATCTGCTATTAGGGGCTGAAAATTTCTGACAGGGAATTGGTCTGCATTCTTGTACTTGCTTTTATTTACTAGTTCACACTGTGGAAATTTTTTATTGGAATTAAAATTTTCCCATAGCTTTTTCAATAGCATCATATTATCCATTAGATAGCTGCACAAACATTTGAGCATTAGCCAGTACCTTCTGCTTGGCAGTAATATTTTGTATAATTTTTAATGCCACATGGAGTTGTTATAGATATGTTCTTGCAAATTTTCTTGATATTTTCCTCAAGATAAGATCCTAAAAGAAGGATTTATGGGTCATAAATGTTAGCACTTTTACATTATTGTATAGTTAGGCACTCGTGTGTCTGCTTTTGTTTTATATTTATATAATATATACGCATAGTATAATATATATCACATGTTACTATATAAGGTGAAAGTGTATACATATATATCTCATGTATCTTTCACAAGTATGTGAAGTCAATACATCTGCTCATGGGAAAGCCTATAGCCAGGGTGCTAGGGCCCTTGTGTCTTTTACAGATCTCACTTAATTAGAAAGAGTTTCAAAACTAAAGCCTGTATCACTGTAAGAAGTTCCAGAGATGAGAAAATATATGGGAGCTCTGAAATCTTAGTACAAATTCCACAAAAAGCCTTCATCACAGCCTATTTCTCCAGCCTTCCCTCCATAAAAGCTCCACTGGGTCTATTCTACATGTAGAAAAGGGACAAACTCTGAAACACAACCAGTGTCCCAAAGTTAATACTGAAATGTTAGAAGTGGAAAATCATCATTTGGAGGTGCCTGGCCCAACACCTTGCCTGCCAAATAGAGGGGTAGCAAGCACAGGAAGTGCCCAGGACTCAGCAACCAAGTCAATGAGAGGAAACCAAGTGCCTGTCCAAGCCTCCTACAGCTCAGAACCAGGCCACCAGGAACAATAACCACACAGTGGGACCCGGACTAGTATGCACATGATGGACATGCAAGACTGGCAGGAGGAAAAGTCCACAATATGGTCCATAAGGGGTAAGTTGGGAGAACCAGTATTGTACTTAGGGACAAAGACATACAGAATAGAAATAGGTGGGTGGGAGTGCTCCTTTTTAAAATATAATTTTATTTTATTACATCTTGCTTTATCTTTGTTTTTATCTTATATTCTTTCATTTTCTATTTATTTTCTCTCAATTTTTATTCTTTTACTTCTTCATTTTCTTCTTCTAATCCCTTTCCACAAACCCAGAGAATAAGTTCAGGCACTCCCTTGAATGCACCTTCGCTCTTTTTTCTAACCCTTTCTCTAGCTTCCCAAACATTGCATGACCAAGCTTCACTTTCAAGTCTAGCTTCTATTACTTTCAGTTACTCTTGTATTAAACACTATCCTCCCTAATTTTCCATGCTACGTGGTGAATCCACCCTAACAAGGATAAACAACTTGCAAACAAACTCCTAAATTACCACTGGTTCTGTTATAGAACTGTAGGCATGACTACTATGGTTTAAAATACAAAATCAATAATTACCACAACCTGTCCATTTGTAAATTGATGCTACCATTATTTCTGGTTGTACTTCTGTAGCTAGTATGTCATGTCTGTTAGAGTTTGTTGTTTTTCCGTGTGTAACACTATTGGGACACTTTGGAGTAATAACCTTACTGCTGCAGCCCTATAACAAAAGACTGGGAATTGAACCAAATAGAAATCAACACCTACTCTCAATTAATTGGGAAGGAAGAATCTAGGAAGGGACCCAAGCCAAGAGTCTCCTGTACACAGAAGATATCCCTGAAGAACAGACTTTCCTGAGAGAGGCCTTGATAATAATGATACAGCCACCTACTACCAAAACTTACAAGAATCATCAAAGAAAATATAATAAAAAATTTTAAATGAAAATGACAAGATGAAGTAACCAACTGCAATTGCAGCCCACCAGCCCACCCTGAACAAGTCCAGGAGATATCAACGTAGAACAAACCGGAAGTTACACAACTGAAATGTCTGATGTGATAACAGCTGAAGTAAAGAAGCAACTCCATGAGGCTATAGAGGAAATCAGATCAAAAATTATCTTTCAGATTAAAAAAAAAATGACAACTGTAATGAAAGAATTTCTCTTAATATCTAAAGAAGACATAGGTTAAAAAAAATAGAAGAGCATAGAAAAATGATGGAAACATTGCAAGAACAATAGAGGAATGAATTAGAATGCATGAAACATATTCTAAGAGACATCCAAGGAAATAAAAATCCCATTGAAAGCTGGCAAAATCACTTCAACAAAACTAAAGATAAGCTTTCAGACCTTGAAGACAGGGTTGCAGCGAGGGATCACCGAACTAAATATCTCTCAGAAGTAACAAGGAGCCGGGAGATAATTCAACAGCTTCAATGTGGTGCAAAGAAAATCAATAAGCCGATAGGTGTCAAAGGAAAAGAGGAAATCAGCACAAATAACATAAAAAGATGAACTGTGGAAGTGATAGCAGAAAACTTCCCAGGCGTTGGAAAAGATCTGACGTACAGATAACTGAGCCTTATAGAACCCCAATAAGCCATAACACATATAAATCTACATCCAGACATATAGTAATCAAGATCTCAGAAATTTAGCACAAGAACAGAATATTAAAAGCTGTTAGAGAAATAAAAACAGATCACCTATAATGAAAAGCCCATCAGAATCATAGCAGATTTCTCAACTCAAGTACGAGCAAGTCAAGAAAACCTTGGACTGAAGCATTTCAAGTCCTAAAAGAGAACAACTTTCCATCCAGATTGTTATACCCCACAAAACTATCTTTCACAATTAATGGAGAAATAAAATACTTTCATGACAGAGAACAACTGAAGAAATTCATGACCACCAAATCAACCCAACAAAGAGTACTGAAAGATACTGTAGAAAGAGGCAAAAATGACCACAATTTCAAAAACAACAACAACAAAAAGAAATGATCAAGCAAGGCAAACAATTAAGCCGAGGGTAAAAGTGGGGAACCAACAGCAGGAAAATAATGTGACAAAGATAAGCCAGTACATATCAATTACAACCATTAACATAAATGGCCTCAATTCACCAATCAAAAGAAGCAGACAGGCAGAGTAGATCAAGAAAGAAAAATCCAACAATACGCTATATAAAAAACAACATATAGCTCAAAAGGAAGCTCACTGACCAAAAGTAAATGGATGGAAAATCATACTCCATGTAAGAGGAATCCAGAAAAAAACAGGAATAGCTACTCTGTTTGCAGACAAGGTAAACTTCAAACCAAGAGTAATCAAGAGAGATAAAGAAGGTCAGTACATACTTGTTCGGGGAAAAGTTCAAGAAGAAAGACTAACAATCATAAATATATATGCACCAAATATGGGAGCACCCCACTGTATAAGACAAATATTAACACACATGAAAAATCAAATAGGCAATGATGCAATTATAATAAAAGAACTCAACACCCCATTGTCACAGAGAGAGAGATCAAATACACAAAAAAGCATGAAAGAAATAACAGAACTGGACCAAACTTGTAAATAAATGGACTTAGTAGATCTTAACAGAGTGCTCCACTCAACAACATCAGAAGACACATTCTTCTCAGCAGTATGCAGGATGTTCTCAAAAGTAGACCCCATTTTTGCCCATAGAATGCACTTAAGTAAATGCAAAGGAATTGAAAGTATCCTATGTATATTATCTGGCCACTGAGCAATGAAATTGTAAATTATTAACAAAAGAAACTGCAAAAATTCCACAAACATATGGCAATTAAATAATGAAGAAACATCCTGAAGAAACAATGTGTCATAGATGAAATTAAATAAGAAATCAAACAATATCTACAATCAAACAAAAATGTGAGTATGACTTACCAGAATCTGTTGGACATAATGAAAACAGTCCTCAGAAGGAAATTATAGCAGAGAATTCTCACCCTGGGAAAACAGAATGAATACAAATAAACAGTATAATGTTGTACCTCAGCCTTCTGGAAAAATAAGAGCTCATCAAGGCCAAAGTCCAAAGAAGGGAGAAAATTATAAGGATCAGAACAGAAATTGACACAACTGAGACTAAGAAAACAATATAAAGAATAATGAATCAAAGAGTTGGCTGGTGGGGTCCATAAGAGTCAATAGGGCTCCCTGGCTGCCATAGCTTGAGTAGCCCTACACTGCCACACACCTCTGCTGTACTGTTTCTGCCTGGATTCAGCCTATTGTGGACTGAGTCCATGAGCCAAATCAAACCCCTCCTCTCTAATAGTCAATGTTGAGAGTCACATGGAGAGGAAACTTTCTCTCAGGCTTTCACAGAAAGCACATTGGCCAAGCAATGGCTGAGACTCATCCACATGACTGACACTGACAAAGGATCTACAATCCCAGGTACAGGATCTCAGGATAAATCCTGAGGGGATTTGACTGACCCTTATCAGATCCAAAAGCTATGACTCTTGTTGCATAGGTCCTGCTTTATCTTGTTCTTAACCAACCAGCAGAAAAGTACAAAAATGAAGTATAAGAAGTAAAGCCATGGTGTTATGTTGAGCTGTAGGGGACTCTTGTTAACAATTTCTGACATTGCCAGTCATGCGGAAGACCCAATACTATTATAGACTACTGGACTCTTTTAGAATATTTTGCTGAGTTAACACACCTATAATATTCAAATGACGGAACTAAACAAAAAAGGGGACACAGATGAATGTCCATTTTGTATCTGTGTATTCAAAGTGGTTAGGATAGATACATAGTTACATTTTCTTAATGAATAGAGGGATTTGTTCTAATAGTGTTTGTAAATAGGATATCATGTCTGCATCTTGTACAGCAAGTAACCACTAGGAAAAGA